>NW_026652277.1:129716493-130131958 GCF_009828535.3 Hylobates moloch | reverse complement strand
TATATTATATTATAGTATATTATATAATATATAATTATTATATATTATAGTATATTATATATTATATATAATTATATATAATATATTATAGTATATTATATATTATAATTGTATAATGCAGGTGCTTTCGAGATTCTTTGTGTTGTTGAATTTTCATTTTAGTTGTAATAATGTTATTAAAAAATCTCCGGTAGTCATCAAAGCTGGATATCCAGTTATTTTAAGTCTTAGATGCTCTAAAATCCCTCAAAATGTCCCTCAATAACTAAAACTTCTAATTGGCTCTTTCATGACAAATTCTGAAAAGCACCTCTCTTTTATTTTTCCAAGAGTTCCTATAATATTTACAGTTGGAAAAGCCTAAAGCATGATGGAATATTGGTGTGCTGTTATTGTAAAACTGCAAATTGGAAACCTGATATTTCATTTCTGATCACTGCTTTATATAATTATCTCATAATGATTTTCTTTTTGAAAAAAAAAAAAGAACACATTAAGTGTTTTTCCTGCATTATCTGATTTAATCATCCTCTTAACAATGTGAAATATTATCAAACCCATTTTAAAAGATGATGAAACTGGGGTGCAGAGGAGTTTACTAAGAACCTATGGAAGCACAGATAGTAAGAGATGATCTAGGCCAGGCATGGTGGCTCATACCTGTAATCCCAGCACTTTGGGAGGCCGAGGCGGGCGCATCACCTGAGGTCAGGAATTTGAGACCAGCCTGGCCAACATGGTGAAACCCCATCTCTACTAAAAATAAAAAAAAATTTAAAAAAACTAGCCAGGTGTGGTGGCACACGCCTGTAGTCCCAGCTACTCGGGAGGCTGAGGCAGGAAAATCGCTTGAACCCGGGAGGCGGAGGTTGCAGTGAACCGAGATCACGCCACTACACCCCAGCCTGGGCAATAGAGTGAGGCGCCATTTCAAAAAAAAAAAAATTATCCAGGCACAGTGGTGCATGCCTGTATCCCCAACTACTTAAGAGGCAGAGATGGGAGGATCACTTGAGCCCAGGAGGTCAAGGCTGCAATGAGATGTGATCAGGCCACTGCTCTCCAGCCTGGGCAAAACAGAGCAAGATCTTGTCTCAAAAAAAGAAAGGAAAGAAAGGAGACAATCTGACTCAAAAACCTTCACTCATAATGACCACCCAATCCAGCCTTCGGTGAACTTTTCCATAATGGCAGAGGAAGGGGAGCCTGTGTGCAAGAGAAGCACAACCGGGTTGGGATGGAGACTACCAAAAAAAGTACATAACGTCAGAAAAAGGAAGGAACACCATGTTTTAAAGAAGAGGGATTGGTCACCTTAGCCAAGTGCCACACACAGACCCATGAAGGCATGGACTACAAAAGGCCAATCACATCTTGATGAAAACGGAATTTTGGTGACCTTAGTGAAAGCAGTTAAGGAATGGTGGAGTCAAAAGCCAGACACCTGTATGACGTAAGAAGGCAGAGTCAGGGGTACAGTCCACTCCTCTGGAAATTTTGAGTTCACAAAAAAGGAGAGAGACTTGATAGTGGCTAGAAGGACAAATAGCACCAAAGCCAGTTTCCCTTTTTAGGAACCTGTGGAGGAGAGGGTGGAGGCACACAAGACAGGGACAATGACTATAGGAATGAGATGTCAGAGTTCAGAGTGACCTGAGGATTCGTGATTTAGGTCAGTGGCCTAGAGGACTTGGACTTGAAAAAGGAGCAAGCCCTCCTCTGAGACAGGAAGACAGATCATGGGAACCCACGTGAATGTGAAGAAGGAGAGCAGGTAGGTACCAGCTGGTGGCTGATAGAAGGCTTACCTGGGACCTAACTGTCCTCACTAAAGGAACAGCAAGATCATCTGCTAAGACTGAGGAAGAGGGCACTAAAAGGGAGCGGAAGTGTGGTGAGCATTGGAAATCTCTTAGGGAACTGGAGAGTTCAACAACTTACGAACAAGTGAAAGCATTGACAAGAACTGCTGAGGACTCTGAGAAGGCTCAAGGCTCGTGGTCAGTTGTTTAGCATTCCCTTATTTTCAGGAGATGTGTCTTTTCATCCAGAGTGATTATTCTCCTGAGCATGAAAGCAGAGCAGGCAGATAGAGCCAGCGTTCAGTTTTGCTGTGTGAAAGCAGTGAAAGGATGTAGTCATCAAGATGCAAGGTGACTGGCAAGAATTATTGCAGGCTAGAAATAAACTGAGGCTCTTGCACCAGTGTTGGTGAGGTTCTTTCTTCCTGTTCCATATTTTCCAACACCCCTATTCAAGACCAACTGAGCCAAAAGTTAAATCATATGCCCAGGATATTTTCTAGAGAGTTCAAGTATTTCACAGTGTGGGAGCTTGACCTACAAACACTGCTCCTGGTGTGTAAGGAAATGAGCTTTTAAATCAGATCCTTACAGCAAAACATTAGAAACCAAGAAATATGCATTAACCCCTGCACATCCCATGGAGAAAATGGATGGGCATACTCTGAATTCAAAACAGTATTTGTGGTATGGCCCTGAGACGGAATTTTTCCCCAACTGTCACAGACAAGAATGTGGCCAGTTTTGACAATCTCTCTGAAGAAACAAAGTTCTTCCTTGGTTCGCAAATCATGACAGAAATGTCATAACTTCCTTATAACATCTAAAATTCTAAAAGGAATTTTAGAGTTGGAAGAGAGAGCTAAGATCAGGTAGATCACATCTTTAATTTCTAGAGGAGGAAACTCTCTAGAAACTCCAGTCCAAGGGGATAAAGGAATTTGAAGCAACGTTCAGAACAAGAATCTAATTCTGCTCTTGTATCCTGCTATCTCTCATATTAGAATGTAATTTTTTTGTTTCCTTTCTCTAAAATTGTTTATGTGAGTCTTATTCCTGAAACACTTAAAAATGGGCATTTTAAAGCATTTTAGAAGCTAGCCGGAGACATCATTCAGGAAGTGTTTTCTGACAAGGATAAGTTGGGCTAAGTAAGAGATTGCAATTTTTGCAGATTTAATATAGCTAAAAACAGGGATTTGCAAAAAGGCAGTATATTATTGACTAAAACCCTCACTCTAAAACTTACTACCTGAGTGCCTAAATTGTTAAGTTAACGTCTCTGTATGTCTATTTTCATTTTCACAAAATAGGTAGAGTAATACTATTTTAGTACTATTTTATATGGTTTTTACAAAAATTATAAGCAACGTCCTTAACAGAGACTATGAAATGAAAGAATATTTTTAAAACAGCTATTGTTGTTACTACTTTTGCCAAAAAATGTTTGCTTAAGTTTTCTGTGATAACAGAGTAATCAAATAGTAATGACTTCCCAGTTCAAAAGATTCCATGGGGCTGAGAGTCAGCTTCCTCTGAATCGGCAGGGAAAACTTCACCTCTGAGCACATATTCTTTACATTTAAGACCCAAGGACGACAAGTTCCCAACATCTCCAAACATCAAGGTTTAAACTTTAGCCATCAGATGGTGGTGAGGGACCCCTAAATGTGCCTGTCTCTCCTCCCTCAGTCTCCCAATCTGGACTGTGAGATGTCCCCACCCCATGCCCCATGTCAGCACACAGAGCTTGCCTCTTTCACAGCACCTAGCACCATTGATTCTTTTTTATTTTTATGGTACATAGTAGGTGTATATATGTATGGAGTACATGAGATATTTTGATACAGGCATATGGTGTAATAATCACATCAGGGTAAATAGGGTATCCATCACCTCAAGGATTTATCATTTCTTTGTATTATGAACATTCAATTATACTCTTTCAGTTATTTTAAAGCGTATGATAAATTACATTTGCTGTAGTCACCCTGTTTTGCTACCTAATACTAGATCTTATTCATTCTATCTATATTTTTCTACCCATTAACCATCTCCATTTCCCCCACTCCCCACTACCCTTCCCAGCCTCTAGTAGCCATCATTCTACCATCTTCATGTATTCAATTGTTTTAATTTTTAGCTTCCACCAATAAGTGAGAACATGCAAAGTTTGTCTTTCTGTGTCTGGCTTATTTTACTTGACATAATGACCTCCAGTTCCATCCATGTTGTTGCAAATGACTGGATCTCATTCTCTTTTATGGCTGAATAGTACTCCATTGTGTATATGTACCACATGTTATTCATTTTCTGTTGATGGGCAATTAGATTAATTCCAAATCTTAGCTATCGTGAATACTGCTGCAACAAACATGGGAGTGCAGATAGCTCTTTGATTTACTGATTTCTTTTCTTTTGGGTGTATACCTAGCAGTGGGATTGCAGGTCACATGGTAGTTCTATTTTTAGTGTTTTAAGGAACCTCCATACTGTTCTCCACAGTGGCTGTACTAATTTACATTCCCACCAGTAGTACATGAGGGGTACTGTTGATTCTTATCTATCTTCTTCAATGCATCATGAACACTTCAAGAGCAAAAAATTAATCTTACTCCTATTAATAATCCCGGTCACTAAACAGATAATATATACTTGTTAAGCAGTAAGTAAATAAGACCAAGTTTCTGCTCTACCCTTGCAATGAACTTCAACCCAGCTTTAGTTTAGCTAAGGGGCACTTCAGCTGATTAAACCTGGTGTCTTCACTTACACCACAGAGAATGAGGCTATTATTCTCTCTGCTTCTTTTCCATCCAACAAGTCTTGATTCCTAGCTAGTACTTTGAGTTTTCCTATCCAATGAGGAGAAGCTTTGACTACAAAGAAAATTATAAAAGAACTATATTGCCTGGGTCATATCCCAGGAAAATATAGTTGTTTATAATATAATAGAATAGTGTTGTAGAAACTCAAATTCCTCAATATGCCCAAAGTAAGTAAGTTACTGGGTCAGTGTGTAAAATCTGGTTCAGGATAAATTAGCAAGAAACAATGCAGTTTCAACTCATAAATGAGTGCGTACACTTAGGGAGGCCTTCAAAGGTATCAGTATATCAAGGTTATGCTCTGTAAATATAGAAAGATGACAAGACACTGGCCTTACTAGTGAACAGCTAGCCAGATAATGAAAGATGAAAAGTTAACTGTTACTCTTTCGGGTGGCAGAAAACAAAAAGACAGGCATCCTTTACCACATAAATTGTCCTGTTGTCAGAAGTATAAAAAAGAGGAGAGAGGCAGGAATCAGTGGACTGTGAACTGTGTCAGTTCGACCCACAAATTTCACCTTTGTCTGCCAGAAGTGTGTGCCTTTGCAATTTAGCCCTTTTCAGTTTTCCTATTTGGACCAAGTTTCACTCACACACTCTCAGCTGGTAGTGGACACGAGTGGAGACAGCACAATGGATGACAGCCTCAGGCATGTGATACAGCTGGATAAGTCCAAATAAACTGATCCCTTTACTAAAGAAGACCTGGAGTGACAGTGGATTCCAATGAGACCCCTACACACACTACAGGTTGTAAGGTGGAGGGGCCTGCTTGCTGTCTCATAGCAACTTGTCTAGGTCATTTTCTCCTAATCTACCTAATCTTGTCACAATCCCAATTTTATATTTACTTTACGTTAACCTTTTTTAAAAATAATTTTTGATAGTGTAGACCATTGCTACTGCTCAAAGGATGATTCTGGAGGCCTTCTAGCATCTCCAAATTCTGGAACACAGTTACCACAAAAAATTATTTTCCCTCTCTTTCTTCAATGAGAGGCTAACTGGATACTTGTACACCAATTTTAAATGTAATTGACAGGTGGCCAACTACGTGCACTCATGCAAGAAGAAATTCTCTCACAAATGTGTTTTTGCCAAAGCCTGTGAAATTCAAATTGAGTACAAATTTATACTTGCCACGGGCCCTTGAAGATTACTTGTGAATACTGAAAACCTCCACATTCAGCCTGCCCAGTTCTGAGTAACATTCACTCAAATCAGAGTGGCTGTCTTTGTGGCCCAATTTATCAGGTAAATGTTCATGTTTCTGCTCACCTTGTGCTCTGAGTTCATTTACTTATTCATTATTCTATAAAACCTTTGCTGAGCCCTGACTGTGTCAAGCCCACGAGATTCAAAACTAAATAAAACACAACTCCTTATCCTTGAAGACTATGCAATGCACTGAGAGAAGATAAATAAAAACATATTACAGTCCAGTGAACAAATTGCTATGGACAGAATTGTTTTGCTTTGTTTTTTAAGAAGATAACCTTTTTTTAAGTTAGGAGCCTACAAACAACATAGATCCTAAGAGCAAAATTCTGGACATAGAGCAGATTTATTCCTTCAGAAACTATAGTAAATTATTTTAGAAAACTTGAGAATTAAAAATGATTTACCAGGCTGGGTGCAGTGTCTCACGCCTATAATCCCAGGACTTTGGGAGGCCGAGGTGGGCGGATCACGAGGTCAGGGGATCGAGACCATCCTGGCTAACACAGTGAAACCTCAACTCTACTAAAAATACAAACAATTGGCCAGGCGTGGTGGCGGGCGCCTGTAGTCCCAGCTACTCTGGAGGCTGAGGCAGGAGAATGGCGTGAACCCAGGAGGCAGAACTTGCAGTAAGCCGAGACGGCGCTACTGCACACCAGCCTGGGGGACAGAGTGAGACTCCATCTCAAAAAAAAAAAAAAAAAAAGAAAAGATTTACCTTGATTAAATTTGCTACTGACTGAAGAAATCTCATCAGATAACTAAGTGAATCAAGCATGCTATCAAGTAGCAAAGCCAAAACTTGAACCTAGCAGAGGCATCTCCCCTGCCATAACCATGAGCTCTAGGAAAGGAAGAAAGAGAATTTCCCTTGTATCCTATGTTAAAAGAAAAACTTTTGACAAATTAAATTTAACAGAGTCTATGTGAGGCAAGAACAATTCATGAATGGGACAGCACTGAGAACCAAAGAGAGATTAAGAGAACTCTGCTCAGCAGTGTAAGCAGTAAGCTGTTTTTTGTTTGTTTGTTTTTTTGACAGAGTCTTGCCCTGTTGCACCGTCTGGAGTACAATGGCATGATCCTAGCTCACTGAAGTTTTGAATTCCTGGGCTCTAGCAATCCTTCCACCTCAACCTGCTTTATTTGGACATTGTGTGATGAGGCATTTGGCTTATTTGGGCGTGATGTGATGAGTTGGCTACTGTGATTAGCTAAAACCTGGGCTTCCTGTGATTGGCTAAAATTCCGTCATTTGTTATACTCCTACGTTAGGTTTTAGCTTGTTTATTTATTCAGTTTATGGTTTGCTATGTAGGAACTCAAAGTATGGAGTCAGCCTCAGGCTAATGGCCTCCTGCTTACTTAATACCTTCCTTGTCCTCACTAGGCAACCCATGGGTTGGTGAAGACACTGATCTCTTAATCATAAATCGAAAGTGTCCAAATGACACTAGAATCTCTACACTAAAGACAGCTCTCCAGAAAAAAAGTCAAACAGCCTGGTGCGGTGGCTCACACCTGTAATCCCAGCACTTTGGGAGGCAGAGGTGGGCGGATCACAAGGTCAGAAGATGGAGACAATCCTGGCTAACATGGTGAAACCCTGACTCTACTAAAAATACAAACATTTAGCCGGGCGTGGTGGCGGGCGCCTGCAGTCCCAGCTACCCGGGAGTCTGAGGCAGGAGAATGGCGTGAACCCGGGAGACGGAGCTTGCAGTGAGCCGAGATCGCGCCACTGCTCTCCAGCCTGGGTGACAGAGCAAGATTCCATCTCAAAAAAAAAAATAAAGTAAATAGAAGTCAAGAAAGAGCATTCAATATCAATTGTATGGATGGCCATTCACAAATATTCCAGAGCAAGAGTTGTTTACAGAACCTTGCCACAAAGCCTCCTGTGTGAACTCAGAACATAACATAAACTTCCCGTTTATCAGATCATCTAGCTGTGACCATTAATAATTCTAATATCACACTGAATTTTGAGGTCTAACAGCCGCCCTGTTTTATTTTTCATTTCAGATTGGGAATTCTTCAACTTTCTCATGGTAAGAACTTCCAGATGCTTCCAGACGCAGTAGGTAGATCATTTTATAGGGTAAGTGGAAACCATCAGGAATGGTGTCCATATACAGAGTTTCAAAGCATCTTACATGGGATACAAATCCATACCACTGAAGGAGCATGGTAAGCCTTGGGTTAATTTTAAAATGAACATGGTATGAAAGTTACATTTTGAAATGAACACACAGAATAAAATGAAGTAAGAATCAGGGGTTCTAGAGTCAGGCATAACTGAATTCAATTGAGAGTAGCCCTCTTAGTAGCATATAAACTTCAGTAAGTTATTTATTTTATCTGAGGCACCAGTTTTTCTCTGCAAAATGTGAGAAAAAAAAATACCTATCCTATCCTATCCTGAAAAGGCCTCACAAAGTTAAATGAATTGTGTGTGTAACATGCATGCCATGTTACACCCAGTAACAGCGCCTTGGTTGCAAGGGCAGAGGAGAGCATTTGTAGGATTTTTGCAATATTTGCTCCATTTGAAACGATTAGCTCTAAAAGAAGGGATATTTTTCTAGACTGATGGCCCAAATGGCATATTTTAATATTGGGTGTGGGATGGGGAGACAGGTTGAAGGCTGTAAATAAAACTCTTGGCAGCATGGCATATGACTTTATGTCTGGCAGCTGATGTATCCCAACCAAGATCTGTAACCTTGAACCAAGGATAAAAACCTGCAATATTGACATAAGCAATGTTCAGATGGAAAATAATTGTTCCATTCTTTGCCTTTCTAAACAACCCATTACTCATTCTTTCAACAAGACCTAACATAATTTTGTATGTCTCTCCTATTCTTTGTTGAATGAGGGAAAGCATATATACTTTATTCATAGCATAGCTTGATATAAACACGTCTTTGCAAGATAATGCTATCGTCTGGATTGTTACTAGGATACACATATTCCATTATATTCTTGGAAAAAAAAAAAGAAAACTCGTACCCAGTGGACATACTCCAGCAAGCATAGTGAGGATGACCCACCATTTTGGGCTCAAGAAAAAGGACTCCATGCAGGTTAATCGAACTTTTTATGAAAACTATTCAAAAGAAGTTTAATATACTTCTGAAACATTTACAAAAGAAAAAATGGGATCTAAAACTGGCCACATACTTTTTAATTATTAAAGTTGAACATTATATTGTATGTGCATTTATGTCTTTTCTGTGATTTGCATGTTCATGACATTTGCTGATTTTTCTATTACAGTGTTTATCCTTTTCTGTATTATTCAGAGTTTTTAATGTTAGAAATAGTGATATGGCTGCCAAACACATAGTGAATATGTTCTAAGTTTGGGGAAATGCAACGTAGTCAAATCTGTCTTTTCCTTTGTTATCCCTTTCTTTGAAACATCTCTCTTTTCCTTAAAACCTTATATTACAGCTCTTCTTAATGACATCTAATGCTGCAGAAAGGTTTAGGAAGATGACCAAAAAGCAGCTACCCGATTAAACAGTTAGAATGTCTTTGAGCACTTTTAGAAGAAATTTCTTGTACTTGTGAGCTTTGACCCCAGATTGCAAGAGTATAAGCAATAAGCGCAGACCAACAGTTCACAAGCTTTTGTGTGAAGGGAAATTGGCAGCATCATAGGCTACAGGTGGGGGTAAAAGCTAAAGTGAAGGTACTGACTTTGATCTTGAACTCTGGCAGATCAGATATGCCTTCAGAGAGATGATGTTTCTTCCTCATGGTGGTAGTGACAATCTTTGGTTACAACCTCTGTCCTCAGAAAGGAATTCTATGACCCTTTTGGGCCTCAGAATGTGATACTCCAAAGACTGGTGCTTTGGCCTGCTGGGAGGCCTTAAAAGCTGCCTCAGAATCAAGGTCCATTCAACCTCGTCTTTTCCTCACCCTGCAAGTCAATGAGGGACTCTTTCTGAAATTTTCTTGTCTGACCAAGAAAGCTTCTTTCCAAAAGAAATGCAATTGTCTCAAGACTCACTCCCTAGAGATCTCGTCAAATAACCAGGAAAGATCAACTACTGGAGGAGAGAGAAGACTGGGAGTCATCACCATACCCAGACAGACTTCATCAATTCATCTGAAGGCAGCTTCAAGAAATTACCTAAGAGGCTGTTTCTGTGGACCACTGCCTGAGCACTGTGCCTTTTGTTTCCCCTGAAAATCATTTACTCCGATACGTCTTACTTCCCTCTCCCTTATGAAGAGGGCACTTAAGCCTAAACCATCTGGTCCCTCCTTGAGTTCATATTTTATATGACTCCCATACACATGTGTGCACATAATAGTACTATAATAAACTTGTTGTGCTTTTCTTTGATTCACCTGTTTTTTGTTGTTATGGGGTGTCAGTCATGACCCTTTATGATAAAGAGGAAAGAGATCATCTCCTCTCCACCCCTACAACCCTATATTAGGTGATATCTCAAAGGGGAAAATACGTTCTGCATCATCATCATCATCATCACCACCATGGTAACAAATTAGTTTGAAAACTTTGAAGCATTTCTTCCCACTATTTTTAACCTCAAGTATCAAAATCAGACAGGTAGAGGGGTATTATTATCTCCATCTTACAAAAGAAGAAAATTAATTTCAGAGAGCTTAATTGAATAAACCCAGTATGGTATCCCAGAGTGAAATGCTAGACTATATTTCTTATCATCAGAAATGTACAGTCAGGCTTTTGAGTGATATGCGATACGGTGAAGGAACAATTAAGAGTACTTAAGAGAATATACACAAATGAAATACAAATAAGATTAATACATAAATACAATAAAATACTATAAGGCATCATACTAATAATAAACGGCAAACAGGTAACTGAGAAAGGATTATACCAATGTTGGCTGAATTATTAAAGAAGATTTGATGGAAATATTTGTATTTCAAATGGGAGTTGGATATTGGCATGTAGAGAGAAAGAAAACATTTCAGACAGAAGAGGATGAGAAAGTACTGAGGTAGGAGTGCCAGCCTGGTATGGGCAGGAAGGAGGCAGACCTGATTGGAATAAGCATTGTTAGGAGCAGGGTATTAGGCTAGATAGATCAAATCAGGATTTGAAGGGCCTAGAATATCAGGGTGAAATTTTTCAAACTGAACCTTTGAGCAATGGAGATGCATTGCAGGTATTTTACAAGGGAGAGGGAAATGATTAAAGAGTGTTCTTTAGAAAAAGTGGTATGATGAGTACATGCTGAACAGATAGAAGGAAAAGATGCCAGAAAAAATAGTTAAAATGAGAAAACTGCCATCCAGATGTGAAGTGACGAGGCCTTTATGATGGTAGTGGGGATAAAAAAGAGAGACAATAAAAGGGGTAAATTCCAAGTCAGAAATGCTGTAAATCTTATTCCCAAGTGTTGAGCACCAGGAAATGGAGATACTTTGAGGCCAGGAAAGGAAGATGGGCAAAGAGAGAGTTTTGTTTAGGAAGGGAAATGACCAAGACAACTGTGGGGACGTGTGGAATTTGGAAAAAAAGTTGGAAAAAAGGGCTAGATAAAATACATATATATATATGATTATATATTATATTTATGTATATATTTTCTATATATTACACACACACATATGTACACATGTGTATATATGTGTATATATATGTGTTTATATATGTGTGTATATATATGTGTATATACATGTTACCACCGTGCTCAAGTAGCAGGCACCCAATAAATGCTTGTTTCCTGCCCAGTCTCCAAGATGACACAGCTTAAGAGGTTACTAATTTAGACATTATAACTAGAATTGTGAGAATAGATGAGTCCACAGATGCAACAAATGTAAAAACAACAACAATGACAACAACAAAATTAGAGGTCCTAGAAGTAAGATTCAAGGAGCATTCACAGTTAGTGGATGAGAGAACGTAACAAAGGCAATTAAGGAGCAAGGGAGAGTCGGTTTCCTCTGACTCTCTGAAAACTGCACAATTACCTTCTAAAGCATTAGGTTTAAACCTCCATATTCACTGTTAAGGGGGTGAACAGTAAAATTAATTGAGAAAGCCTAGTTATTCTGCTGAGGAGACCCATTTGAAAGTGAAATAGAGGTCAAAACCCTACTCTAACATGGAAATTGGAAACCGCCAGATGTTTCAATGCTATGGTATAGTTCAAAAAGGGCAGAATTGACGGATTATTAACTATGCCAGCTGGCATCATGGAATTTATGTTTTCTTTGTTATGTAAAATGTACAATCACAACAGCAACATTAAAAACCTGAGAAGGTTCAAGGAAGGGCATAAAACAAATGTAATTCAAATTTTACTGTAATAAATAAAACGAACAGCAGAGGGCTCCCCTCAACGCCTGGCAAGTTCTCAAAGCAGAGAAACTACAAATGGGGCACGTTTCTGGTAACCTCTGGTTCCATTCGAAATTTTCTATACATAAGGGAAAAAAAAACTATCCATTAGTAAATAAATTACAAATACAATATTTAGACCTGCAGGTGCTAAGATTCCTTTTTCTCTTTAATTTTGTTTTCCTCACTGTGCTTTTTGCTAATCAGAAACTATTGAAATTATTAATGCAATAATTCAGAAAGTTCTGGATGTAAAATGCTTAAAGACAGTAGAGGGATCTCTATAGCCTCTCTAAAGTATTTCAGATTATCCACCTGATTACATAAACAACATTTCCAGAAAATTGCCCTTTTTTTGACCTATAATCCTGGTATCCAAATATAGACATTACAAACGCAAGGGAGCTGTACTCAACAGCTAGGAATCTTCAACAATTTGAGGCCTTGAGGAGAACTGACATCTGGTGAAACACCAAAATGGTTTCAAAATAAATCAAAATACTATTTATACTTTTACAAGATATTTTTAAAGTGTTTTGAGTTATTTACAGAAAACAGTACTCTATATAGTAGACTCTATATAAGTCATCCATGTTTTCAACCAGCTATTTTTTTATTTATTAAGGAAATATGAGTTAAAATAGTCTTTGCCTCAAAATGTTGTCATTCAATTTGCACTTTGTCCATAGAAAATGCAATGATTTTTTTTCAAAAGCCAGTTTTGTTGTAAGTCAATCAAGCACTCATTTGAATGCTGATTTATTTTTATGGAGATGCATATTTTTGATGGCTTCTTTGGATTCATCACAAGGTACATCACTAACTACACTAGGAGTCAGCAAATTACAACATAGGGGGGCCAAACCCAGCCACTGCCTGTTTTTGTATGGCCTGAAAGCTGAGAATGATTTTTACATTTTTAAATGACTGCAAAAATCAAAAGAATTCTAATATTTTATAACACATAAAATTAGATAAAATTCCAAGTTCAGTATTCGTAAAGTTTCAAATTTCATCAATAAAAATTTTGTGGAAATCTGTTTTCTTCTCCTGTTATGTAAGTACTTACATGATACTCTCAATTTTGCCTCTTGGCCCACAAAGCTTAATTTTTTTTTTTTTTTCCATTTGACTTAATACAGAAAAAGTTTGCCAAACTCCAAACTATGCAAAATGCCAAAACCATTATTCAATGCTCCTTGGGTTATTTAAAATAATGCAAGATTTGCCTCTTTAGCACTATAACCTAATCATCTGCAGCACTGGTTCCCAAAATAATCTGTACTTTGGAATTACTGGGTAGCTTCAAAAATTATTGATGTTTGTGTCCTTGCCTGAGATTGTGACTTAATTGGCCTGGGGAATAACTTGAACTTTTAAAAGATCCCCAAGTGATTCTACTGTGAAGTTTGGAAACCACTGATTTAGTGCTTTGGCAAGTTCAATCCTCCCAGCTTCATCTGGGCACTCCCTTCCACTGGCAGCCCTTTTTGCTCCTCCTCCAGCACATGGCCCTCTGCACCTAGCCCCAATTCTCCCAGATCACGTCGGCTTTTCACTCCCACCACCAGAGCTAAGTGACCTTCTCACCAACTCCACTGAGAAGATCAAGGCCAACCCATCCCCAAGTTTTCTTGTTTTATTTCCTGAATGAAATTCTTTCCTCAAGTCTATTCTCTCCTCTCCAGTCCTTCTAGAGGGAATACACCATGGTGGCTAAAAAGGAGTCTTCAATCAGGCAGACATGAATTTAAATCCCTATTCCCATAATCCCAGCACTTCGAGAGGTCAAGGCAGAAGAATTGCTTGAACCCAGGAGTTCAAGACCAGCCTGGGCAACACAGGGAGACCCCATCTCTACAAAAAATTAAAAATAAAAAAATTAGCCAGGCATGGTGGTGTGGTGGTGCCCACTCATAGTCCCAATTACTCAGGAGGGCAGATAGCTTGAGCCCAGGATCATACCACTGTATTGCAGCCTGGGTGAGAGAGTGAGAACTTATCTCTAAAGAATTGCAAGAATAACAATAATAATAATAATAATAACCCTATAGGGATCTTTGTGAAAATTAAATGCTACTCACAGTGTATTAAATTAAATGTTACTTACTGCTACTTACGGTGTTGTCTTTGGACTAACATCTTCAGTATCACCTGGGCACTTGCTAGAAATTCAGAATTTCAGGTCTCACTCAGACCTTCTGAATCAGAATCTTCATTTTAATGAGATCTAATAGTGATTTGTGTGCACACGAAGGTTTGAGATTCATGGTGCTAGGAAGCTTTTTATTTATCTTCACACTCCACATCCAGGCTGTTTCATCTTAGCCCTTTGACAATACCCAATACACATGATATTGATGATGCCCTAGAGCATGGCTTTTATGTAGAAAAGGAGATTTGCTTGAGTTTAAAAAAAAATTAATGTCAGCTATGTATAGGACAACTTGAAATGAGAAGAGACTGGGGTGGGATCGAGGTGGTTAGGAAATACAGGGTCACCTTCGTGCAACTTAGGAAAAGACACTCCCTGTGAGCCTACAGGACCCCATGCACACCTGGTGAGCTAAGAGAGCCCTTGGGCAATTGAAAAAATGGTGCCCCTCTGGGTTGGCACCACCCTGTTTCAGAGCAGGTGGCTTGCCAAATGCAGCAGGGCCTCAGCCAGTTGTCCCCAGGCAGTGTGTGGCGACCACGCAGGGGGAGGATTGGATGGGATCCTGAACTAGGGTGTGGAAGATTGGAATGAAAAGCAAGGATGGATTCTAGAAAATGCTGAAAAGGTGGAGGGCAATGGGGAAAAGACAGGGAGAAATGTGAACCTGGGGTTATTAAGGAAGACTTCTGGGAAGAGGCAAGATTTGACACAAATTCCAAGAGTTTGTAAAATTGAGATATGGGATCAAATATTTAAGATGCTATGAACAGGATGAGGTTATGAGAGTGAAGACATTTAGAGAATGTCAGCGGTAGCACCATATGGCAGAAAGAACAGTGGACTATAATCAGGGAGGTGGTATTAAAGAGTCTCAATTCATTCAGCTATAAATACAAATTTTATTTTCTTCCAATAACTGTCCCCAACAATCCCAGATCAAACCCTCCCTAACAACACCTGAGCCCTATTCCATGTTTTCTTAGTCTGTTTGTTTCATTTAGATTGCATATTGTATCTCATTCAAAACTTCCTTTCACTTACCCTTCCCCTAGCCAGGGGTGAGGTCTTTATCACATGCTTTCCCTTTCCTCCCACTTCCCTGAGCTATTCCCTGAGTGTTGGGGCAGGACAATGAGGTTGCAGACCTCTCCTGCACAGCCCCCTCTGCTTGTCTGTGGCTCCACCATGCTTCACCTTCTCCAACATGCTCCCTCCATGAAGCAGCTGTTGACACTGGAAGCTCCTTGAGAAATTTGGCCACATCTCTGGCTGACCCCAGCTGACATTATTGCATCACATTCCTTTGTCCCTCACTGGGGAATTGCTCTAGAGATAATTGCCCCTGTTACAAGAAAACCTCTGGCATGTTAAATTTTTAAAGAGTTTATTAGAGCACATGACAATTCATGAATCAGGCAGCTCCAAACCAGAGGTAATTCAGAGCTCTGACAAAGAGACATGAGGGGATGTTTTTATGAGGTGAATCAAAGAAATTGTTTGATTGGTTAAAGTTTGAGCAATTGCCTTATTTGAACTAGCCCAGTGGGGAGTTCAAGACAATACAGCTAATGTCCATTTGGCTGCCTGTGATTGGCTGAACTTAAGTTTTATTTTCTTTTAAATTCTGAGTTAGATTTAGGTTTGCTTACATAGGAACCCAGGGCATTAGAGTCAGCTCAGTCCAATGACCCTCATTGAATTATTTAACACCCCAACCTCATCTATACCCTGTGGCCATTTCCTAGGTCTGCAAGGAAGAGCCATATCAGTATCTCTTGAAAAGGGGCCTATGTTAATGGTGGGGGGCGGGGCGGTGAGAAATCCTGGTGACCTCTCCACCTGATAGTCCTTTTCCCAACATGCAAGTTGGTTACCCTGTGTTTCCTCACCACCTTGATCCTACCCCAGTCTCTCCTGATTTCAAGTTATCCTATACGTAGCTGCCATTAATTTTTTTAAACTCAAGGTCACACATATGTGCCCATGTGTGAACACAAACACACACACACACCCCTAGCAGTTCAAAGGCAGGCCACCAGCTCTGCTAACTAAGCAGGCACTCAACCATGGAATGAAGTGTCTGCCTGCCCTTTTTGGCCACCCCCACATTTATGAATGATTCTCTTGGACTTCCCCTTCTTGCCTCTAACAGAGGAGATGAAGAGGGGAAATGAACACTTTTCTTCTCCCAGATGACTCTCTTCTCCGTTTTCTAAGGTCAGCAGGGATCAAGCGACAGTGAAGCAGTGAGTTCAATGCGGTTGGAATAATGCCTCTCAGAAAACCCTGCAAGGAGCTAGTGGGCCCCAGAAGCTGCAGTTCTTGGGGCTTAGAATTTGGGTCCTATTCTCTACTTTTAGCCTTACTGACAATCTGAGGAAACCAGGGAAAACCCTGGTGTCAGTTTTACGAGATTAAGAAATTAATTCTAAAAGAAGGGAAGATGCTTCCCTAAGTTTACATATTAAATAAGAGATAGGATTTAAATACCAATATCATCCTCCTTTCAATAGTTCCTGATAAGTCAATTTACCTATACACAACCTGAAAGCTTTTGAACTAGATTACTCCAGGAAAATGAAAGGGAACAGCCACATTTCATGTGCACAGCCATTGTTCTATCCCAGTGAATACCCCTACATGCTTTTTACAAATTGTTATCATTAGCTATACCGAAAGCTGAACCAAACTCACTCATCAGTTACAAGCATCTCAATGTGTTACATTAGTTTAAGAGAAAAATTAAAATCCGATCCCTATTATTCAATGTACCTATTACCCCACAGACTTTGACTTGCTGAATACTTGGGCAAATACTAAAAGGCATGAACACAACCAGTTGGGGAACAAGGAAGGACTTCCCTTTAGGAACACTGCTTCACCTACATCGAGATACTCCAACCTATAGCCAGGCACAGCTACACCTGATCCAGCTTCCTATGCCTTCAGAGAGGTTAAGCTGGAGATCATCTTAACTAAACATTTATTTTTAAGTTAGGTCAGGTCTATACAAGCAAAGGGAGAGAGAATGTGCTACCATCCACTAAAGCATTTGGTTCCTCTCCAAGGAACAAACTAAGATCATTTGCAGATGTGAGTGAGAGGTAGGACACTGCATATTTACTTAAATTTTTAAGATACTGAATATTTATCACCATCTTTTTGTTTTACTGGGGATTAAAAGGCTTGCCTGTGTGGAGACATTACTCTGAGAAAGCTGGTGCAGGGCTGTACCTGGGAGGCCCATAAATACCACTGGATCACTCAAAGTGCTTAAAGGCAATTCAAGTCAAACATTACTCAGCAAACACGTACACTATTTATTTACCGAGCATCTGCTCTGTACCCAGCACTGTGAGGGGTTGTACTTCATTTCTCAATATATTTTCTCTGTGAGCCAAAGAGATATTTTCTTTCCTTTTGTTCTAAAGGCACACTGGAAAGATATGGTGATCTAACCAAATTCTTACTGTCTTTTCCATCCTTGTTGTTTACTGATCCTAGGTTCAAGGCACATGCTGCCTAGGTTCAAGGTCTCCAGTTCTTTCCAGATGAAAAAGCTGCTTTTCCTTTCTTGATATAATTCATTTTGAGTTGGCATCACTTGGGAAATTCTTGCTTGCTTCACTTAACTGAGTTCTTAGTCCAGTCCTAAAACCAGATTTTTTAAAAAGAAAGGAAAGAAGGATGGATGGAAGAGAGGAAGGAAGAGAAAGAGGAAGAGGAGAAGAGATGGAGGGAGGGAGGAGGAAAAAAGGCTAAGGTTAATTCTAGTCCCTAGGTTTACTGTCTCAACCCATAGCTTTTCCAATGGGAATTAACATGCCTGCCGTTCCCTAGATGCTCAATTTTGTAGGGGAAAGAGCCCAGAGAAGTATTCAAGCACTGCTGTTAAAAAGCTGTTAATAACTCTCTCGTTGTGGTTAGATGGTGTATTTCCCTCATTTATATGTGTATTCTCTTTGTCTTGGGCAGATATGATCAGTAAATATTTAATGAATGAGTGAAAGAATAAATAAATGACCAAAGGCAACCTGATTGTTTCAGTGCCTGCCTGTGGGAACTAATGATCTATAACACCTGGTGGAAGGAAACAAAGGCGTCAAGAAAAATCTCTGGGACAGGCCAGTTGCAGTGGCTCACACCTGTAATCCCAGCATTGGGAGGCTGAAGCAGGCAGATCAAGAGCTCTGCAGATCGAGACCATCCTGGCCAACATGGTGAAACCCTGTCTCTACTAAAAATACAAAGAAATTAGCAGGGCATGGTGGCAGGCACCTGTAGTCCCAGCTACTGGGGAGGCTGAAGCAGGAGAATCACTTGAACCCGGAAGGTGGAGGTTGCAGTGAGCTGAGATTGCGCCACTGCACTCCAGCCTGGGTAACAGAGTGAGACTCCATCTCAAAAAAGAAAAGGCTGCAGAGGGGTGGTGCTAACCCAGATTCCATGTTATTGGACAAGGGGTAATCTGTAGATGCAGAACATTTAAAACATGTAGCAGAAACAACAGAAGCTGCTATACTTGGAAGATCTTTCTTAGGGCATGGAATGACGGAAATTTAACCAGCTTTCTTTGTAAAAATAGCTCAATCTTGTTTTTACAAAGAACCAAGTTATCAATTATCTTATTAGAAGAAAAATTTTATAACAATGCAGGATATAGAAAGAGAAGCAAGAAGTGGGAACAGAGAAAGGAAGAGAGAGGAGGATAAAGAGAGAGACTAATTTCTTCCTTTAGTCAACCTGGGAGTACAGTAATGAAATAAAGTGTATGCCTCTGCTTGAGAGATGGCATTATGCTCCAACTAATGCCATGTATGAAACATCAATTTTCTGCTAATGCCACTGAGAAAAGATGAAGAACTTCCAATGGATCAAGGCACCTTAGTTAGTGATGATCAGGAGTGCACAGACTTCTTGCCAAGTTTATATCAGAAATGGAGAAAGAATGAAGTGCAACAACAAAATTTATATTCTCCCTTAGTCCATAGCTGAAACAAGCTCCAGTGTTGGAGATTAATGTAATATCATTCCCTCAAGTGTTTTGTTTTCTAATGTGCTTGCCTGCTCCAGGAGAACTGATGTTTAGTAGAAAATGCAGCTGCATATAATCCATCGAGTGGGTGTTGTTACGATGTCTGTGTTTTTCTTTAAAATGCTTCAGCATACCAGAATATATAAGAAACTCAAACAAATTAGCAAGAAACAAAAACAAACAACCATTGAAAAGTGGGCAAAGGACACGAACAGACACTTCTCAAAAGAAGACATACGCACAGCCAACAAACATATGACAAAACCTTCAACACCTCTAATCAAAATCACAGCAAGATACCATCTCACAACAGTCAGAATGGTTATTATTAAAAAGTCAAAAATAACAGATTTTGGTGAGGTTGCAGAGAAAAAGGAACACTTATACATTGTTGGTGGTAATGCCAATTAATTCAGCCCCTGAGGAAAGCAGTTTAGAGATTGTCAAACAACTAAAAACACAATTACCATTTAACCCAGCAATACCATTTCTGGGTATATACTCAAAGGAAAATAAATCAGTCTACCAAAAGGACACTGCACTAGTATGTTTATCAGAGCACTATTCACAACAGCTAAGACATGGAATTAGCTCAAGTGCCCATCAGTGGTGGGCTGGATAAAGAACATGTGGTACGTATACACCATGGAATACTGTACAGCCATAAAAAAAGGAATGAAATAATGTCTTTTGAAACAACATGGATGCAGCTGGAGGCTGTTATTCTAAGCGAATTAATGCAGAAACAGGAAACCAAATATCGCATGTTCTCATAAGTGGGAGCTAAATCTTGGGTTCACATGGACATAACCATTGGCACAACAGACACTGGGGACTACTAGACTGGGGAGAGAAGAGGAGAGAAGAGGAGGGGCAAGGGCTGAAAAACTTCCTGTTGGGTACTATATTCACCATCTGGGTGATGAGATCAACAGACACCCAACTCTCAGCATCACACAATATACCCTTGTGACAAACCTGCACATGTACCCCCTGAATCTTAAATTTAAAAGGAAATTTTTAAAAATACAATAAAAACAACATCACAATGAGATATTACTTCACACCCACTAGGATGGCTATAATAAAAAACACAAATAATAATGTTAAAAGAAAACCTTCAGCCAAATTAAATTTAAAGGAGTTTAACTGAGCAACGAACAATTCACGAATCGGGCAGCCCACAGAATCACAGCAGATGCAAAGAGACTCCAGCACAGTCAAATGGTGGAATAAGATTTATAGACAAACAAAAAAGAAATGAGGTACAGAAATTGGAAGTGAAGTACAGAACAGCTGGATTGGTTACAGGTTGGCATTTGCCTTATTTGAACACAGTTTGAACACTCAGCAGTGTATGAATGGTTGAAGTACGGCCACTGGGATTGGCCAAGACTCAGCTATTATTACAGGCTCACACTCAAGTTAGGTTTTCAGTCTTGTCTAACTATTAAGTTAGGTTGCTGTTCATCCACAAGGACTCAAATATGGAAGTACGGAGTCCTTCTCAGGCCATGTTTAGTTTGCTTTAACAATAACAAGGCTGGTGAAGATGTGGGGAAACTGGAACCTTCCTACATTGTTGATGGAATATAAAAATGGTGCAGTCACTTAGGAAAACAGGTTGGCAGTTTCTTAAAATGCTTAAACTTCACTTTAATATTAGGTCCAACTCCTAGCTATCTACCCTAAATGAATGAACATATATATATATATATATATATATATATATAATATATATATATAGGATCTATATATTATATATATATATATATATAGGACCTATATATTATATATAAATGGACCTATAATTTATATATATATAGGACATATAATATATATGTTCATAGATTTTAATAACTATATATATATATATGTTCATAGCAGCATTATTCATAATAGTCAAAAAGGGGAAATAACTATATATATATATATATTCATAGTGAATGGATAACAAAATTCAGTGTGTATATGCAATAAAATACTATTCAGCAACCAAAAAGGGTGAACTACTGATACATGTTACAATGTGGCTGAACCTCAAAAGATTGTGCTAAATGAAATAGGCCAGATACAAAATCCACACATTATATAATTCAACTTACATGAAATATTCAGAAAATCCAAACCTATAGAAATAGATAATGGATTAGTGGTTGCCTGGAACTGGAGATGGAATTTGAAATTGGCTGCAAATGGGCAAGAGGAATCTTTCTGAGTGACGAAAATATTATAAAATTGGATTGCTGTGATGGGTGCACAACTCTATACATTTTCTAAAATTACTAAATTGTACACTTACAATAGATAAAGTTTACATTAAAGGAAAGTAAATTGCATCCCAACAAAACTGTCTTACAAAAAAAAAAAAAACCTCAGCATAAACAGCATGTGTTGGTTTAAGTACAGCCTTAGGTATTATTTGTTGTCTGAAGCAGAAATTCCTGCCCTCGGGTTGGTTAGTTAGCTAGTCAGCAGTTAGTTGGGAAGTCTGCACTCCAGAGGCTAGCACAAGTCTTCTTGCATGGAGCCTTAGGAAATTATCATAAAGAATATCAGAAATAGGCTCTCAATGATGAATTAATAACATGCTAGATATACAGATGAGCCAAGGAAATGGTTTCAAGATACTCCTCACACTAGAATAAGAACCTGATAAGGCCTGTGGCCTGTGCCCTTGTGACCTGAATCCTGTTGAAAGGTCATAAAACTTCTGTTTCTCTGATGTCAACTCTCAGGGTAAAACGATTCTGCTTTTGGGAAATCAGTGTGTCTGCCTCAAATAAATCAACCTTCCATGTAACAAGTGGGTGAATCACCTAAAGAAAAGACCTAGGAACTCCTGAGACTTACAGTAGGCGGCATGTAAGGTAGAAGATATGTAGGATGGGCAAGTCTAGTGATTCCATGTACAATGTGAGGACTACAGTTAATAAAACTATATTAGGGAATTCTGTTTGGTAGATTTTTAGCTGCTTTTGTCACAAGAAAGTAGCGATGTGAGAGGAGTATGTTTTGATTTGCTTCACTACAGTAACCGTTTTACTATCTATTTGTATCCCATAACATCATATGATAAACCTCAAATATATACAATAAGATTTATTGAAAGAAAAAAAGAATAGGTGGCATGAACCAGCCTGGCCTCACTTTGTAATCAATGGTAACAAATGTCTCCACTCAGAATTGTGAGACTTTATTTCATCAGCACATGATGTTAAGGTGGTGAGAGAAGAACTAAACTTTACTCACATCGAACTTGTTGGAACCTCCGATTTTCTGCCAAATATAACTGAAGAGTTGAGCATTTCTGAAATGGCATGGATCAATTTGCTATCCATAATTAAGTTTAACAGGAAGAGCTGCTACTCTCTAATTTGACTTTCGAGTGTTGAAAATTGCAGCTCAAAAAAGACTCCCTTGGGCAGCAGCCCCTCGTGCCTGGATATTGACGGACAATTCTAGCTGCTGATGGCAGGGACTATCCTTGTTCGTGACTTTGGTCTAATCCTTGTAATCTCTGAAACAGGCTACCCCATGCCACACTGACCAATTGTTTCTCAGCTCTGAATGCTGGTTTCAACAGTCTGACATTTCCTTTGGTTTCCTGTTCCACATGGTCTATGTGCCCAACATGTCTGTATATCAATATGTCAAAGATATTAATGTAGATTGGTATGATGAAGAACATTGGTCTATATTTTAGACAGAAGGTATTTCAATAAAGTGAGCATTGACTTCCAAAAATGTCAAACATGCAATCAACAATTCACCATTAAACCATAATAAATACAAGTCATAGTTGTAGCTGTGTTTAGTAAATACATTTTTAGCTGAGACTGAATTGTAGCTTTGGCACAGAAATAACTTAGACAAAGACTATTTGATTCAATGTTTAGAAGACTTGGTGATAGCAAATTGGCTCATCACAACTGATATTTTAAAGCATATTACCTTAGAGGTTTCAAAATATTTTATCAAGAGTTTTCATCTCTTAATTTTTACAGCATTACTGTGCTTATTTAGCAGATGACTAAACTGAAGTATAAAAATTCTTATGTCTAGTCCTGCAGTAGGATATACAAGCACAAAGACTAGATAAAAATAGTGACTCTTTGAGCATATATTTTAAAAAATCCAAATAATACAGGAAGATATCTGAAAAAATTAAATAATGCTAAAAGGAATATAAAGAAAAATAGCACTATATCTGCCCCACCCTTATCCTGCCCTGCTTTCCAATGGCACCAGTTTTTATTCTTTTAACTGTTTCTTCTAATATTCACCTTCACATTTTTAAACATTCTATACATGCTGCTATTCATTGTTTATAAAGTTTACACTGTACTCTGTTGATTTCCTATATGGAAGTTGGAGATTCTACTGACTTTTGAGCCCATTGACAAGATCAAATTTACACAAAGAACTCAGAATATGAAGAGGAAAGAAAATTTCAGGAGCATTCTTTGGAGAAATTGGTGCTGTGACAACTAGCCCCCTTTTCACCTCAAGGACAGGAATGCTATGTCAGTTTCAACTTGCTTTGCCTCAAGTCTAAAGACAGTAGGCTCCAAAGTGACCCTCAGAGGGATCCACAGGCCCCTGCAGCAGGAACACAGTAGACATGTGCTGCACTTCTGGAAATCCAGAAGGAGAGAGAGAGGTCAGCAGGCTGCTTTCGTGGCAGAACAGGCAGAAAGTTGAGGCTCTGTGGGAAGAAACTGGCTCCCCTCTGACAGATGATCACAGGTCTGTGAAATTCAAGTACCAGATGTAGTAGGTATGGTGGACATACCCAAAGATGACCTCCAATGAGTCATGATTCTTCTGTACAATCCCCTCCTGCTTAATGTAGGCAGAGCCTGTATCTTGCTTCTGGTCAATAGCATATGACAAAGGCAGTTGGATGTCACTCCCTTGATTATGTTACATGGTGTGGAAAAGGAATGGGATGTCTCTACCTTGATTAGGCAAAGGTGATAGGATAGTCACTCCCATTATTACATTACATCCATATATGTTAGATTATCTTTCTGTCTTTGCAAGACATCTGATCAAAGGACCTAAGAGAGGAAGCTAAGAGAGCAAAGAACTGCAAGTGGCCTCCAGGAGCTGAGAGCAGGCCCCAGCTGACAACCAGCAAGAAAACAAGTACCTCAGTCCTACAATTGCCCAGAACTGAATTCCAACAAGAACCACAAGCACACAGGCTGGGCGCGGTGGCTCACGCCTGTAATCCCAGCACTTTGGGAGGCCGAGGCGGGCGGATCACGAGGTCAGGAGATCAAGACCATCCTGGCTAACACGGTGAAACCCCGTCTCTACTAAAAATACAAAAACATTAGCTGGGCGTGTTGGCGGACGCCTGTAGTCCCAGCTACTCGGGAGGCTGAGGCAGGAGAATGGCGTTAACCCGGGAGGCGGAGCTTGCAGTGAGCCGAGATCACGCCACTGCACTCCAGCCTGGGGGACAGAGCAAGACTCCGTCTCAAAAAAAAAAAAAAAAAAAACCACAAGCACTTGGAAGAGGACCCCAAGCTCCAGAGAGGATGCAGCCCATCAGACATCTTGATTGCAGCATTGTGAGGATTTGAGCAGAGGAGCCTGCTTAAGCCAGGCCCAGACTCTTGATCCACAGAAACTGAGATTAAAAAATATATATATGTTATTTTAATCCACTGAGATTGTAGTCATTTTTTATATAGCAATAGAAAACTAATATAAAAGGAATGTTGCTCTGGGATAGTATCAAAGTGAATCCTGCCCAGAACCCAAAGGGGCCACAACAGCAGGAAATGTGTGGGGCTGGTCATCTTCTACAAGCAGAAGCTGACTGAGAATTGGAAGTAGCCTGCCCAAGCACAAAGTGAACAGCCCATAGTATCCCAGGGGCTGGAGAGAGGTACCTGATGATAGTGGTCTCCAAAGAACTCACAAGTAGGGAAAGAGTTAGGTGAACTGTCTGCCAAGACTATAGCACTCAAGGCCACCTAAACCCAGGAAGAATTTCCTATTCCCTAAGCCAGTGATGTGTTAATAAAACAGCTCTCCAAGGGCAGGGAGGGGGAAGCCTTGATCTGAAATATTTGCCAGTCTCTGTGGTGTACATACACCCACCATGACTAATCTCAAGCTACCAGCAGTTTAACAACCAGCTTATAACATTCCTGATATTTAAGTGGCTCTCAGGAGGCAATACTTTCACACATCACAACTACCTCCACTTCCCCATGCCTTCCCTTCCACCTTCCACCCCGAGGAATCAGCCAGCCTGAAGGAGTGGGGCAGAGCAGAAGCCTGCCCTTCCACAACAGATCTGCAGCTGGAGGGCGAGGAGAAGGGACTTCTGCTAGAATGGAAATGGAGTGCTGATTCATACCTTGGACTAGACATTTAGAAATTTGAGACTTCTTGTGACTTAAACTGCCTATTCTACCAGAGTAAGTAGAAGTTCATGGGATCTTCCCAGATTTACACACACACACACACACACACACACACACACAGAGAGAGAGAGAAATATAATGTGGTAACAAATTAATTTTTTCTGTAGGTTAACTATCCAAGACACAGATAAAAATTGCAGAGCTAATGTTTTCTTTTTTAAAACTGATTTTAAATATTCCCCTCGTTTCTCAAGAAGGCCTTAATGACTGAGGTGCCTCGTATATTCTTAAGTTCTAAATAGAAGAATGGACAGTTAAATGACTGAGTGAATTCGCTTTCCTAATGTGCTTCTCTGTTTGGAAGCTGCTGCTGACGCTCAGGAAGCCCAGGCGTTAATGCTGCTCGCCCATGAAGGCGACCATGAAGGTGCAATACTGTGAGGAATCTTAGGAGAACGCCAGGGGAAAATCATGAAATTTTAAAAGCAGTGAGAACTGAGTGCCTTTGCATACCTAAGTGGAACTGACAGCTAAATGGGAAGAGGCATGGGAGCTAAGCATGAATATTTGCTTCAGGAAACTCACAGGGTACAACAGAGGAAAGAAACTTAAGCCTCGGGTGGAGTTAGACCTCTGGGGTCAAGATGAATCTGTTTGCATTATTTCCACTGGATTTCCACCCAGAAGCTCTCTGGTGAGTCATCTGGGAGCAGTTTGTGCAGTTGCTAAGGGTTACCCTTCTTTCAGAATATTCTCCCAGGGATGGAGGCCCTGAAATTTCCCTCCCTGTATGCTGAGTTCGGGAAGAGTAGCATTTAGTTATATATCAAACAGCTAGACAGGAGTACCACAGGGCAGATATTCTTTGTATCACATTATTATGGTACTTCTTCTGCCTTCTGATATGGTTTGGCTCTGTGTCCCCACCAAATCTCATCTGGAACTGTAATCCTCATGTGTCCAGGGAGGGACCCACTGGGAGGTGACTGGATCGTGGGGGCAGTTTCTCCCATGCTATTCTTGTGATGGTGAGTGATTTCTCACAAGATCTGATGGTTCATAAGTGGAAGTTTCCCTTGCACACTCTCTCTTTCCTGCCACCTTGTGAAGAAGGTACTTGCTTCTCCTTCACCTTCTGCCATGATTGTAAGTGTCCTCAGGCCTCCCTAGCCATGCGGAACTGTGAGTCAATTAAACCTCTTTTCTTTATAAATCACCCAGTCTCAGGTATTCCTTTATAGCCCTGTGAAATGGACTAATACACCTTCATTGATTCTACTCAAGTGACACTGGCAAATGAACAGTTTAATATAAGGAGCACCAAAGTAATAAGTTTCTGACATATTTATATCTTCATAGAATTTTTGGACTACCCTTGCTTTTAGCTGCTCACCTTAATTCTCCCTTCACTGAGAAAATAGAAGCAGTTAGAGGAAAATGTCCGCAGGCTTCTACCAAAGTATCTACCTACATTCTCCGTGTTCCTGTCTCTTCCATAGATGAAGTTTCTGTTTTCCTGTGAGCCCCACCCACCCTTTATGTAATAGATCCCATCCCTTTTGCCTAATGGAGAATATCAATCCACCAATTCTCCTCTCTATCTCCAACACCATTCATTTTACCCTGTCTGTTGGGTCATTCTACCAGGACTCAAACATGCTATTTTTTGTCTTACCTTAAATAGAAAAAAAAAAAAAAACTACACACACTCGTTTGGCCTCACCTTCCCACCAGGTCCTGCCCCATTCCTTTGCTCCCCTTAGCAGCAAATCACCTGGCTATCTAGTTTCTTTCCTCAAATTCTGTCTTGAATCCACTCAATCAGGCTTTTGCCCTTACCACTCCACTGAACTGTTCTTGACAAAGTCATCAGTAATAGCCATATTACTGAATCCATTGGTCAGTGCTCATTGATTATCTTACTTGATCTGTCAGGTCAGTGTGTGCCAAAGTCTGTCATTCACTCTTCCTTAATACAGTTACCCTATGTGGTTTCCAGGACAACACATTCTTGGCTTTCCTTCTTCCTACCAGGCTGCTTCTTTTCAGTCTCCTTGATTAGTTCTTCTGCTTCTCCCTGATGACTTAGTGTTGGAAAGAGCCCCAAGACCCAGTCCTTGGCCACTTCTCTTTGCCAGCTACTCTCCCTCCCTTGGTGATCTCTAGTCCTATGACCCTTACACATCATTTACATGCTGATGACTCCGAAATTTATATCTCCAAGGCAGATCTCTCTCCAAATTTCTAGGCCCATATAGCCAATTGTCTCCTCCATATCTCCACTTGGAGCTTAACTTCTCAGACTTAGCATTTGAAACTGAGCTCCTAATCTTCCTTCCATAGCTGCTCCTGCCTGCAATCTTCTCCATTTCTGTGGGGTAATTCCATCTTCTAGTTGCTCAGACCAAAGACCTTGGAGTTATCCTTGACTCTTCTTTTCCCCCCACATCCCCTCACAACAAATCAGGAGATCATGCTGGCTTTACATACAGAATAGAGCAAGAGCAACTACTTTCCACCACCCCTACTGCTCCCAGGACGGTCCCAGATGCTGTCCTCTCTCATCTGGGTTACTATAATAGCCTCCTAGTCTCCTGGCATCCACACTGTTGCCCCCTAGTGTCCTTTGCAACACAACAGCCAGTGATTCATTCGAAACAAGTTGTTATCTCTGCTCTCATCATGCCACAGTACCCTAGCCTGGGTGACAGAGCGAGACCCTCTCTTTTAAAACAACAACAGTAACAAAAACCTACAGTCCTACAAATTCCCTGGCAAGACAATTCTTTCCTCAAGGGAGGCCAGTGCAGGTTCTTCAAGCCAGGGAAGATGCTTCCTCTGTTAAAGAAGAAAAGCTACTTCTACTGGTAACGTAAAATGAATTCAAAAGTTCAATTTCTTCAGCTACATTAGAGTTGACTTGCATGTTCTCATCGCAGTTTTCAGGGTCACCGCTTCCCAAATAATGCTGAAATTTCAACGCAAGATATCCTGAGAGGTTTTGAATTCAATTTACTACTTCTGGGCACCATATTAATTATATTATATGGGTTTCACTGTGCAATGTTTTCTGTTTTTATATTATTATTATTATTATTATTATTATTATTATTAGAGAGAAAGAGAGTTTTGCTCTCGTCACCCAGACTGGAGTGTAATGGTGCTGTCTGAGCTCACTGCAACCTCTGCCTCCCAGGTTCAAGCGATTCTCCTGCCTCAGCCTCCCAAGTAGCGGGAATTACAGGCGCTCGCCATCATGCCCAGCTAATTTTTGTATTTTTAGTAGAGATGGGATTTCACCTTGTTGGCCAGGCTACTTTCGAACTGCAATGTTTTTACTGTTGTTAATTTTTCCATAGTTTGTAATTTCGGGTTTGATATGCCTGTTAAACCAAGAGATATGTGAAAGAGTGCTTTTAAATCTTTAAATGTTTATATTAAAAAAAAAACTATTCAAATCTTGTTAACGTCTACTTTTGTTGCACTGTTGTAAGATAATATGTTGTGCATAGTCTCTTCTTGAACATGGTGAGATTTTATTTGAGGTCTAATACATGGACAATGTTTATTATCTGCCCCTGTGTGTTTGAAAGAAAATGCATTCTCAACTTTTTTTTTTTTTTAAGAGACGGGATCTCACTTTGTAGCTCAGGCTGGAGTGCTAGTAGTACAATCATAGCTCACTGCAGCCTCAAACTCCTAGGCTCAAGCGATCTTCTTACCTCAGCCTCCCAAGAAGCTGGAGCTAAGACACATACCACCATGCCCAGCTATTTTTTCTTTTTTTTTTTTTTTTGTAGAGACAGGAGGTCTCACTATGTTGCCTAGGCTGGTCTCAAACTCCTGGCCTGAAGTGATCTTTTCACCTTGGCCTCCCAGAGTTCTGGAATTCTAGGCATGAGCCACCCAGCCACATTGTCTACTTTTAGAGCTGGTTGTTATGTTAATTTTATCAAATTCCCTCTGGATTTACATATTTTGTGTTGACTTGATTTGTCCATTTCTGACCAAAGTATATTAAAGTTTATACTTGTGGATCTATAAAACAAACAAAAAACATCTGTGGTGGTTCCCACCACATACAGAGAGAAAGCCCAAGTCCTACAGTGGCTGCAAAGCCCTCACTGCCTCAGTTACTCCTCTGGCTTCTTTTCCTACTCTTCTCCTAGCTTACTGATTACTTCATTCCTCACAGTGAGGCCCCCTCACAGCTCCCCAAATGTCACCATAGCTCTTTCCCTCTACTTGGAATGTCCCACCACCCCACCCCTATCCCCACTTCAGGATTCACTGAGCTAAATCCCTTACCTCCTTGGAATCTTTGCTCAAATCTTACCTATTCAGAGGGGTCCACCCTTTCACCCTATTTAATATGCAACTTCTCCATACCCCTAAGTGGCTGGTCCAACTCATCTTACCCTGCTCTTTTTTTTTCTTTTTTTCCATAGCATTTATATCACACTCTAACATACTATGCAATTTACTTATTTTGTGTATTCTTTAAGGTCTATCTTCCCTAACTGAATGTAAAATTGATTAGAGATCAATATTTGTCTGTTTTAATCACTAACGTGAACTAAAGCTCTAGAACTTTGCTCGGTACATAGTAAGGGCTTAATAAACATTTGACAAACTATTTTAATAATCTATTCTTATACCAAGGCTTCAGTTTGGATCATTTCAGGAAATATTCATTGCATTCTAAGACTTTTCTCAATCCTTTATTGGGAAAAGTAAATAAGCTCTATATTAGCAATAGGTCTTATTACAAGATCATATCACAATGCCTCTACCTTTTACTTATTTGATTTAAAACAATAATTTAGGCCACCTAAAATTATGCCATTGCTTCTTGAAAGATTCCCCATGGTCAGTGTTTCTGACTGCTTTTTGGCTAACTGTCCTTATTGAGAATCCTCAACAATATGTACGTACATATATTTTACTTCCATTTCAGAGAGTCCAAGGAACTCCTGACATCTCTTCATAAATCTCATGGAGCCCAGTAAGAGGCTTCATGCACACATGCACTCCCAGAGACATACACATACACACATGGCCTCTCTAATTTCAATCTTTCATTACTCGTATGTTTTTTTAAAGATCTCTGCAACATTTTTCCAAGTTGGGTTTTGTTTTTTTTTTCCTGTTCATTGAAATAAGCTTGCAGTGTTTCTGTTTCACAAGAAGCTTGCAAGTATAGGTTGACCATATGAAAATCCTGCTGGAAATGTATCATGTGCAAATTTTTACTTCAAAGCAAATGGAATGCAAAGTGATGTGGAAATAATTCCCTCACTCATAAATATTTAATAAGCCTTTAGAGTCATTGAAATCAAGTGGCAAGCTTACAATATACTATATTTAAAAATAAAATACATGAGTTTCATGCAATTCTTTAAGTGAAAAACTATTCAACATATCAATTTTATTCCTTATACTCAGGATCACTTCAGTCTTATTAAGTAGTATATTCCTTTTTTGAGATGGAGTCTTGCTCTGCTGCCCAGGCTGGAGTACAGTGACATGATCTCACTGCAACCTCTGCCTTCCAGGTTCAAGCCATTCTCCTGCGTCAGCCTCCCGTGTCGCTGGGGTTACAGGCATGCACCACCACGTCCAGCTCATTTTTGTATTTTTAGTAGAGACAGGGTTTTAGCATGTTGGCCAGGCTGGTCTTGAACTCCTGAATTCAAGTGATCCACCTGCCTCAGCCTCCCAAAATGCTGGGATTTCAGGTGTGAGCCACCGTGCCCAGCCACTAGTATATTCTTTATTATAAAAGATAATTCTGGCCATCTATGATATCTGAGCAATGCTCTCTATAAAAAAAAATTTAGAAGTCTATATCAAGGAAATGTCATAGGCAAGCTCTGTCCTGTAGACAAGTAATTTTGCAATACCTGGAGTATTTAGAAATATCCTGTGGCACCTGACAATTATGCAGCTTTCTTGGCTCCACCACAGTCCTGCTGAATCTGAATATCCCAGGTGGAGCCCAGCCACATATATTAAAAAAAAAAAATCCAGGTGAGTTTTTCAAAATAAGTTGAGAAACACCACATAAACAGTGGGAAGCCATGCTTTTTGTTTTGCTTTTTAGTTGTTATTTTAGAAAAATTGCTGATTTGTAGAAATGTAACTAAGATAGCATAGAGTTTCCATATGCCTTTCACCCAGCTTTCCCTAATCTTAATATCTGCTAGACCCACAGAACATTTGTAAAAAACTGAAATTAACATTGGCACATTACCATTAACCAACTACAGATTTTGTTCACATTTCACCACTAATGTCCTTTACTTTCAAGGGATCTAGTCCAGGGTATGACCTTGCATGTATTCATCGTGCGTCCTTAGTCACCTTCAATCTGTGAAAGTTCCTCAATCTTTCTTGTTTTTACTGGCTTTGACACTCTTTAGGAGTGTCAGATATTTTGTAGAACACCCCTCAATTTCGGTGTGTCTGAAGTTTTCTTAAGATTTGGGAAAAGAATCCCTGAAATGATTAAACATTAGAGTGAGGTAGAAGGAAGACTTGAAGGACTCTGATGTTTTAAGATGCAATAGACCTGTCGACAGTGAGAACATTGTCCATAAAAAGCACAAATCGAAAGACAGGCTTTAGAAAGAAGATAATGGTTTTAGCTCTGGCTGTGCTGAGTTTGAGGTGCTTCAGGTCTTCCAGCTAAAGCAGTTCCACACTTATTTGGAAGTCTGTGTCTGGTGCCTAGATGAGAAGATCAAGCTGGAGGCAGGAATTGTAGCGAAAATGGTGGAGCTCAAGCCAAGAGAATGGGTGACATCACTCAGGGGCACTTGCAAAGCTGATGAAAAGAACAACAAATATGTTGGAAATTCAGATAACATTTAAGATTTGGGCAGGGAAAGAGGTACTAGCAAAGGAGACAGGGAGGAAAAAAGTAGTTCAAGAGCTAAGAAGAGAACCAGATATGAGTAGTGTCTAGAAAGTAAACATAGTAGAGAGTTCTGAGAATGGGGTGCTGCTGTCATAAAAAATAAAAGAATTTCCAAGGACCGAAAGAGATGAGAACACTAAGGTAATAAATGTCACCCCTCCTTCTAAGAATGTGAAGGTGAAAAGAAACCAGAAGCATAGTGTGGTATCTTGAGCAGAAGTTATGGTAGAAAAGAGGTATTATTTCCTTTCTTTCTTTCCTCATTAGGATCAGGCAGACTGAGAAGCCAAAGGGTTGGAGGTGAGAAGGCTCAGAAGGCTGACAGAAGTCTGACCAGGACAGTTGTGTCTCTTGACTTTCAAGTTACGTTATAGCCCAAAAGTTTAGTGAGGAATAATTGTGCAATCAAAAAAAAAAAAAAAAAAGGAAATTCTTAGTGTGGGTTAGGCAAAGGCAGAGCTAACAGAAGATACTGTGAGCTTTCACAATTTACACGTAGGGAATAAAAGAGAAAATAATAAAGAATGTCATTTATTTAAAAGGTTTAGTGTTTGGGGAAGCTTTTGTCATACAAAATTGAAGCTGTCATTTTAAAATCTAGGATTACTTGAAAAAAAAAAACATAAGAATACAACTTTATGCTTTTTACCCACAATACAGTTTTTGAAGTCAGTCAACCTATAATGTTCAAGTGGTTCAAGAACAATAATACAATGTGTTCCCTGAGGGTTTCAAATATGAAACGACCTTGACTATGGATGGAACTCCAGTTAGCCACTATAATTCTGGAAGCAACATCTAAATATCAAAAGAAAAATTGACATTTCATTCTTCATGTGGGAGTAAAGGTTTTAATCTTGTCTGAACTAACAACAACTGATTCATACACTTTATAGAAGAACACATTGAAAACATAAATAATACTGAACTGAAATATAGACTATTTATTAAATGGCTCTTAAAAAAACAATGATGTGAGTTACAGAAGTTTACTCTTCCCTTTTGTAGTGCAACTTGGAATTTTTGATGTGAACAAATATACATTTATTTACAAGAAAAAAAGAAATATTTAAATTACATTTATTTTTTAAAATTAAGGTACAAACACTGGTTTAAATCAAACCTTAACTGAACACAAATAGAAATTCTTCTCTACACTCCTCACTTACTCTACGATACCAGTCCATACTTTATTATGATGGAAGTATGTTCTGTACAAGAGCCTCCATGGTGAGTAGTGAGAGGTAGAGACTTGAGTCTAATTCCAGTTCCACTGCCAAGTGGCAAGCCACTACCTTCTCTGGATTTCAGTTGAAATACATTTTGCAGATTTTTTTATTGCTATCTCCTATATTAAACACTATCTCCTATATTATGTTAATCCATTCTCATTTCCGGGAAGCAGAGAGATAAAATTTTCTAATGGGGAGAGTAAGGCAAAAAGAAGTTCATTGACTGACAGGAGTTTGAGACCAGCCTGGCCAACATGATGAAACCCCATCTCTACCGAAAATACAAAAATTAGCCAGGCGTGGTGGTGCATGCCTGTCATTCCAGCTATTCCAGAGGCTGAGGCACAAGAATCGCTTGAACCTGGGAGGTTGAGGTTGCAGTGAGCCGAGATCATGCCACTACACTCCAGCCTCGGCGATGGAGTGAGACTCCATCTCAAAAAAAAAAAAAAAAAGAAGAAGAAGTTTATTGACTGAGTACAAGGACAAAGACATCAAGAGAGATGGAGGCAAAACAGAAGCTGTCAGTCAACACCAGCATTGTACATTGTGACTAACAGGATAGGCTCTGCACTGCCAGAGTTCAAATCCAGCCTTTGTCACTTACTGGCTAGAGCTCTAGTGTGAGTTATTTAACTTCATATTCCCATCCCAAAAATGAGGTAATTATAGATTTTACTGCTTAGGGTTGTTGTGAGGATTCAAGGAGCTAATATGAAAAAAAATGCTCACAAGAAAATGGTAAATATAAGAAAAATGATCATACATGAAAAGACAAAAAACTAACTTTCCATATTATTTGCACTAGCTTTCTTATATTTAATCTTCAATGGCTTCAGTGTCTTGCAATAGGAACATGTTAGTCAAACATGGCATAGATTGAACTACTGCTCAAAAAGACACTCAACCAGGGGCAGGTTAATGTTCTAAGTGGCTTAAAGATTATACAACTGGGGAGGCCATGTTTAAGAAACTGAAGACAGAATGATGAATTATGAATACAACAGGGCCGCTGCCTGCCAGAATCCAGGCACTTATGCAGCGCGAAGCCCAGGCATCATCAGCCCCCTGGTACAGCCACCTCTGCGCTCCTCCTTCACATTACACGCACAGCATGTTGCAGTGACTTGGAAGCTCTCTTGGTACCCTTGCTGAAAAACAGAACAAATGTAAGAATTCTGCTACAAATTGGCTACGGCATAATCCTGACTCCACTGAGAGGTTCTTGGATCCTTAAGACTCAAGGCTGAGAGACTCCCAGAATGCTTGAAGTTGCAAGAGACCCACTAGATGCTTTTATTATTAAAGCATGCTCTACGTGCAGGCCCAGAGGCTGGCTTTGTAATTGCTGGGTCCTGAAATCCAGAAAAAGCAGGCAGGAGTTGTGAGGCTGCCAAAGAACAGGGCCCCCAAGCAGCTGCCTGTGGTGTGTGTGTGTGTGTTTAGAGCCAGCTTTCTCAGACAGTGCTTGGGGAGGGCTCAAGTTACTGAACTCCTGGGAGAAGTTAGCCTGTTATTTATTCCAAAAGAATATAGCTGAGGAGGGAAAAGATAGAGGATGGGGTAAGAGAGAGGGAAGCAAAATGTATTTCCTGTCTGTCCTCTTGAAAGGCAATGAGACATTGTCCCTAATGGCTTCACTCTGACAGAGACAACACTCCCTGAGGAATCCACTGTTAGGCAGTGAGCGAGCTGGGCCTTTGGAGAACAGCAGCATATGAAGGCAAACAGCCAGTGAGATAATTTTTTTAAATTGTTCTTGCAAACCATCCAAAACTTCTGCAGTGTATTTGTCTACATTAATCAAATTTTATATACTAATAGAATTTCCTTTCCTTAGGGTGGAGGGGTGAGGGAATGGTGTTGTAGAAGAAGAAAAGGAATATTATAATTATCTTTCTAATGCATCTACAAAACTCCTTCTCTTTTGTGGCAGGCAACAAAGTTTAGTGATTAGCATGGGTTTTGGTTGCTGGGCCTGGCTCCATCACTTTTCAGCTGCATCCTGGACAAAGGGTAGCCTTTCTTTTTTCTTTTTCCACCCAGGCTGGAGTGCAGTGCTATAATCATAGTTCATTGCAGCCTGGAACTCCTGGGCTCAAGTGATCCTTGGGCCTCCCAAAGTGCTGGGATTACAGACATGAGTAACACCATTTTTAATTTCAGTTTCCTTATAAGCAAAACAGAAAGAAACATGGTACCTACCTCACAATAGTGGCAGGAAGATTGAATAAGACAAACCAAGCTCCTGGCAAGGCACCTAGTATCTACTAAGTGCTCTAAAAGTGTAGCTATTATTATTTCCATTATGCATGACTTGATCTTTTCTTAATCCAATATATCAATCACTTAACCGATCAAAGGAAATGTGGCCTGAAATTTTCTGGAGAGTAACAGTTATTAAATCCTTTTTATCCTTTATTATTCATTTGTTTCTGAAATTGTAGACTTATTCTATTAATTTTTAAGTGTAAAACGTCACCCACTAAAGGCCCCCAAGTTGAACAATTCTATAAGCTATGACTGAAATTACCTTAAGAAATGATACCCTAGAAAAGAACACAATGTTTGAAAGTTTGTCATTAACATCTTATTAAAGCTGTTCTGTATGTTTGAGTTTCAGCCTTCCTAAAATCTGTCCTTGGAAGGACATCCAGACTTGGAGCAGAAACAGCAAGTGTGGTCCTTGGCCTCTGAGGAGCTTATAATTTAATAGAGCAACTGGCTCTCCACAGCATCACATAAATAAACATAACAGAAGCACATAAGCAAACATTTATACATAGCTGAGCACAGCTGCATAGGTTTACACAGGTGCTAAATAGCATATCAGGGAAAGAAAAATTAAGAAAGTGAAGATTATTACATGCTTTACAACTAGAATACTGATCAATGTAAGTTTTGAACGGCTTCATGGGTACTAAATACAGTTGACCACAGAACAACACGGGTTTGAACTTCGAGAGTTCACTTCTACTGGGATTTTTCTCAACCAAATACTAACAAAAGTACAGTATTAGCCAAGAAGAGGGGTGGGGAATGTATCCTGGAACCAATCCCCCATGTATACAGAAAGGTGACTGTAGTATGTTGAGGCTAAGGCAGTTCAAAGATTAGTGAAGCAAAAAGAAATTCCAAATTATGGAAAGAACAGTAATAATGGATTAAAAATAAGTGAGGTTGAACTATTGATGACAATTATTTATAACTAACATATTATAACTAACATTTGAGCCCTTCCAATACCAAGAATTCAGCTTTACATAAATTCATTTAAGTCTCACAACAACCTGATAAGATTGTGTCATTGTTAAGTCTTACAGATGAGGAAATGGAGGCTCAGGGAAATTAAATGGCTTGACCAAAATTCATGTGTGTCAGCAAGTGCCTACATTGGGATTTGAACCTAAGTCTGTCTGACTCCAAATCGGCACTCCCTAAGCTATTACTCCACTTCCCTGCTTCGTACACCAGAAAGGTAAGGGACATAAATGGGGCCATTTGAAAAACAAACAGCAGGATGAACAACAAGTTAAAATGCCCCTTCAAAGCCCAAATGAAGAGCATGATTGGACCAGACTGTGTGCAAGAGGACAAAGAGGTAGGAGCGAGAAAGAGGAGCCTCTGGATGAGCAGAAGCCAGTAAAGGGACACCAATGGCACATATCCATCTTCCAACTAAAGCGTTACAGACTAACTCTTCTTTTCCATCATTGAGCAAGTTGCTTTGACCCACACACTCCCTAAAAACACTGCAGCATCCTCATACCACACAGTGGAAGACATCTCATCTCAAATATGCACATAGATAACCAGAGAGACTACTGGTTATCCACTTGGTGACCTGGCCAACTGGCAACTGAACTGGAAAAACATCTGCTGACCTAAAAACTACTCTACCAGGCAACCTTCTCTCAATGAGTTCCCTGTAAAGCATTCTCTGTTAACCTACTCATTAGTGTAAGAGTGTCTTTGGGAAAAGATGTACCCGGACTCAAGTTCAGGCTTTAACACCTACTGGCTCTGTGACCTTGAACAAGATTCGTATGTGTGCTAGGCATCATTTGTGATGTATGCATAATAATTCTATCCTAGGGTTATGGGGAGGATTAACTGAGATGATACATGAGAAACAGTCCAGTGCTTGGGCTCTAATAAGTGCTCAAACAGATTAGCTGTTGTTACTTAAAAATTATGACAAGTGGCTGGGCACGGTGGCTCACGCCTGTAATCCCAGCACTTTGGGAGGCCGAGACAGGCGGATCACGAGGTCAGGAGATCGAGACCATCCTGGCTAACACGGTGAAACCCCGTCTCTACTAAAAATACAAAAAATTAGCCAGGCACGGTGGCACATGCCTGTAGTCCCAGCTACCCGGGAGGCGGAGGCAGAAGAATGGCGTGAACCTGGGAGGCGGAGCTTGCAGTGAGCCGAGGTCGCGCCACTGCACTCCAGCCTGGGTGAAAGAGAGAGACTCCGTCTCAAATAAAAAAAAAAAAAAAAAAAATTATGACAAGTAAAGCCCTTTATAAGCTCTTCAAAGCAGTCAAAGATATCCATTTTTTATTTTACTACGGAAATCAGCAATGTGATTCTTAGAGATATAAAAATCTGGCATTTAGGGCATTTGCATTAGACAAGTATATTTTTGCTTGGAATAGCACTATGTATTCATGTGAGATAAAGAACTATCTAGATTGCCATACATTGGAACTCCAGTAACCAAATCCTATAGCTGCTGTGGTCTAGGGTGGCTGGCTACCCCTCTAATTTAAACATTTTCTCTCAGGCTATTGGTTTCCTTCTGGCTTCCTATGATGCTATCTCAGCCACAATTGCAACCAGGTTTGCAGTGCGGTTTAATGACACATTTCGTGAGGTTTTCTTTTGGTGTTGCTCTGTCAAAATGATGTGGGGGATAAGGGAGCGCAATCTATTGCAGCTGTTCATTATCACTCAGATAAGCCTGAGAAGCTTCCCAATTAACCTTAGTGTGTCATAAAGCCAATCAGTACATGAAAACAAGAATTTCTCATTTACTGAAATGATATTTGCCTTGTAATTGCTGTCTCGGAATGTTGAACCAAGTATAAAACAGTAAGGAAATTGCGCTCCTCCCCACAAATTTAAGCTTGGTGATTGTTAAAAATAAAAATAAAAAAGACCAAGAATACCGTAGTCCCAGCTACTTAGGAGGCTGAGACAGGAGAATTGTTTGAACCCGGGAGGTGGAGGTTGCAGTGAGCCGAGATCATGCCACCGCACACCAGCCTGGGCGACAGAGAGAGATTCCATCCCAAAAAAAAAAAAAAAAAAAAAAAAAGACCAAGAATATTTTTTGGTAGTCTAAGCTGTTTTGTCCTGGTTTCAAGGCACCACATGTCTTTTGATGTAAAATAATATACTAAAACATGCTTACAGCTTAAAACCTGAAATAAATTTGTGGAGCGTATTAATGTTTTCATCAATCCTGATAACGAGGTATAAGAAATTAATTTGGAAAATGTATTTTCCTTACATAAATTTTGCTCTTTTCAAAGAAAGAAAACAAAGTAAAAGAAATGCAGCCTTTATACAAATAAGGGACGTATCACACAGCACCATAAAAAATTAATAAAGCAATTGTCCAATCAGAAGATGCCATTTTTTGAGGTCTTATTGTGTACGTATCAGTGTACATAGGCTCGATGGACAATATAAGATTAAGGGTAAGAGGACTAACATCATTCCTTTTGTGTCTAGTAGGCCCTCAAATATTTATTGAGATGAACTGAGTTTAATTGAATTGAACTAAATTTACTTGAATGAGCACAATGAGACGTTGCCACTATACTAAAATCTACAGTCTAGCCATGGAATTAAAGTATGTATGCATGCTGACATTTTTTAAAATACAGCCAGTAAATAAAAACATGCAACTATATTTTTTTTATTTTAAAATAACTGTAGACACATAGGAAGTCAGAAAAATAGTTCACAGAATCCAGTGAACTCTTACCCAAGCTTCCAAGCTACCATTTTCCTTTACTGTAGTACAATATCAAAACCAGGGAGTTGACATTTGTACAATACTGCTAACTAGACTACAGGCTTCATTCAGTTTTCAGCAGTTTTTACCTGACACTCAGTTGGGGAGAGGGGGCGTTATGTGTGGGGGTATGAATAAGTAAGTGTAGGTGCGTATAGTCTTTTGCAAAATTGAATCCCCTGTATGGATTCCTGTAACCACCACCACATTCAGGATACAGAATGATTCTATTGCCATAAAGGAATAAGCAGGGCCTACCCCTTGGTACTCACGCCCACCTTCTTCACTGTCTCCTGGTAACCACTAATCTGTACTCTATTTCTATCATTTTGTCATTTCAAGAACGTTATATAAATAGAATCATATAGTATGCAACCTTTTGAGATTGGTTTTTTCACTAAGCATAATGCCCATGAAATCCCTCCAAGTTGTTGCATGTGCCAATAATTTGTTCATCTTATTGCTGAAGAGTATTCCATGATATAGACACACCAGTTTGTTTAACCATTTACCCATTAAAGGACATTTGTGTTATTTCCAATTCTTGGTTATTACAATTTAGCTGCTATGAGTATTCATGTACAATTTTTTTGCCAACCTACATTTTCATTTCTCTGGGATAAATGCCAGGAGTGCAAATGCTGGGTGTCAGGCTGAACACCTATTAACCTCAGCAGGGATGGCACCAGGTTCAAGAGGCTGAAGAAGAGACTCAGACAGCAAATGAGACATGGGGTTTTATTTAGGGCTTATATTTAGGGGAGAGAGTCCCATGGCAGCAGGCTAGACAGGAGAACTACACAGCCCAGTGGAGGTGGGCTGGGCAAGAAAACTGCAACAGCTTGCAAAAAGCATCCAGTTTATTATAGCATTTTCACTTAGCACCCTTTCCCTAAAACTTCCACCTGGCAACCTTCATTCAACCCAAAACCCGGAGCTTCAATATCCTGTGTGGCTGGTGTTCCATGGGATGAGCCGGATACCCAGACGTTCCACATAGAAAAAGAATTAATCTTCGGATTGTCTGCTCCCAGCTTCCCTATCTAGGAACATACATTCAGGTGTCTCTGCCACACGGGGTCATTATCAGGGTATGCCTAAGTTATTGCGATCAGATGCATTTACCGTACTCTGGGTCACATAATAGTTGCATGGTTAGCTTTGAAGAAATTGCCATTCATTCCCACCATACATATGCCATACATATCAGAAAACTAGTTTCTCTACATTCTTTCCAGCATTTAATGTTATCACCATTTTTTATTTTAGCCATTCTGGTAGGTATGCAGTAATATCGCATTGTGGTTTTTAACTGCTTTTTGCCAATACACAATACTTAAAAGATGTCAGAAGGGAGTTGACTGATTGCCAAATTGTATGGATGAATTTTCTCCTCTCTTCTGGTAGTTCTCAATCTTGGTGTTCTATTAGAATCACCTGAGAAACTTTAACACCATTCCAGAGCCCAGGCCACACCTCAGACCAATTAAATACAAACCTCTTGAGGTGGACCCAGGCATCATTACTTGTTAAAGTTCCTCAGGTAATTCCAGCATGCAGCCAAGGTTGAAGATCAATGCTGAATCTAATTTCTATACAGATACCAGAAATGTGACCATCCTTGAAATCCTTTGCTGGCTGCTGACTGCCCATCATTTGCACTGCAGATCGAACCCAGGCTCAATGGCAGGCTCTTCTCCGCTTTCTGTCTCACATATTATGTTCTGTAGTCATGAATTATTTGAGGCTTGCCACATATACCCCTATATGTCATGAAAAATCCTTGCAGTTAGAACTTGAGAATACACATTTTTATCAAAGTACCCCAAGTGATTGTGAAGCACAATAACATTTGAAAGCAACTCTACCTCCACTAATTGGAAAGTGATTTACCAATTTGTTCATTCCTCTAATCCTCCTTTCTTCATGTATCCATCCATCCAACAAATATCTGTTGAGTACTTAATGTGTCCCAAGTGGATAGCTATGGTGCAGTGGTGGAAGGTCCTGGTAGACAAGACAAAATGTGACAAGGTGGGTGCGGGGTAAGGAAAGGGGTCCAGGGAGCTCACAGGAGCAACACACCACCCAGCTGGAAGCTCAAGACCTAAAAGATGAGTAGGAATTAGCCAGGCAAAGAGAAGCAGGGGAAAATATAGTTTTCCTAAAACAAAAAACAGCATGTTTAAAGGTTAACAACAAAATGACATAGCTTATTCAGAAAATTTTAAGAACTTTGGTATGGCTAGAGCAGGAAGGGAAAAAGACTAAAGATAAACACCAAGTATTTTAATTATATTACTTTAATGTCTCTTAAAAAAGCAATATTCATAAATAAGAATCAACGGCTGTGAATGAGTGAAGTCATTTTTTTTTAAGCAAACAGTAAATGCTAATTGCAGTCTGAAGCACTTCTGAAGACTCAGTTGGAAATAGCCCTCACCCCATTAAACTCTAAAACAGCATTTTTTTAAACTTCTGACCCTGCCCAGGAGTAGTTAGCCTCAACTTCAGGGTCAAGAGATTTGCTTCAGGCACTTTCAGAATCAACTTGTATGGGAATGAAGTACTCTCTGTTAATCCAAGTGTTCATCTCTGACAGAGGAAATTGCTCTGCTCCCTAAATGACTCCAACACTTCACTTTTCAAATACATGTCAGCTGTGCTGCTGAACATCCATAGCAGATGTCGTTCTGCTGCTTGAGTCAGCGACTCAGAGAGCCGCATTTCCAGTGTGTGTGTGTATGGGGAGGAGAGGCCGGGGGTGGATTAAGGCATAAGATCCAAATTGAAGCAAGTAAAGTTCTTAAATCATTGTAGTATTCCATTGGAATGGAAAAAAAAAATGATTCTTCCACGGAACTGCAGAAGAAGTTATCAAGAAAACTAAAGAGGAAAAGAAAATAAGTAAAATTTAATTCTCAATGATTAACTGGAAAAAAGAAAAGGCACATCTCATCTCACTGGGGAACTTTGTTGTTCCAGAATGATTTTAAGTTCACTTAGGGATATATTTTAATTATATTTATATTTTGGCAAAATTTATGAGCTGAAGATCATTTCCTGAAAATAAGACATTTGTACAATCCCTGCCAACACTGGAGTAAATTTTACTTTATCAAGAAAAACTGCTCAGGCTCACAATTTTTTATAAATAAAATTAACTCTGGTGCTTTTGTGGGACTTTTCTCCTTCCTCTGGATCACTGACAGCAACAAAACCGAAGTGTCCACTTGTAAGTTCAGCACTGCAACAGGAGACCCTAACCTGGGTGTCCCCACTAACCAGCTACGAATTAGGACATGCTGTTTAAGCTCCCTACAGCACTACATCACTGCAAAGGTTTTTGGGTTTTTTGTTTTGTTTTGTTTTGTTTTTTTCTGAGATGGAGTTTCGCTCTTATTGCCCAGGCTGGAGTACAGGGGTACGATCTTGGCTCACTGCAACCTCCGCCTCCTGGTTCAAGCGATTCTGCTGCCTCAACCTCCTAACTGGGATTACAGGTGCACACCACCACACTTGGCTAATTTTTGTATTTTTTTAGTAGAGACGGGGTTTCACCATATTGGCCAGGCTGGTCTCGAACTCCTGACCTCGTGATCCGCCCACCTTGGCCTCCCAAAGTGCTGGGATTACAGGCGTGAGCCACCACGCCTGGCCTACTGCAAAGCTTTAAGACCCTTTCTGAATATGAGACTATGAAAACAGAGTAGCTATGGGGGCAAAATCTTCACAGCAATTTGAGGGCATTTCAAGGACCACAGAGCAGAACATGGGAACTCAGGGATATCTTAGAAAATCTAGGGCACACAGTCAGTGCTCCTACTCCCAAATGACTTACAATCCAAACTGTGTTGACATGGATGAAAATGAAGCCAAAAAAAAATCTTCCTTGAACATATAATAAATAGGGTTAAGAATTTATCGTCTCAACTTTTTTTTTCACTGTCAACAATTTTCAAGTCCTTCGAAGCCTCTAAACTCTTTAATAAAAGGGAATCTTCAAAAGGCTCCTCCACCGGCCAGCTTCTCAAGCTACTCACTTTTGCCATTGTATGTAAATTGCCGAAAATAATTTGGCATGAAGTGTGGTATTTAGGGATAAAAAATAAAACTCTCTCTTAAACAGAATTAAAACTAAAGAGGGGTGTGTGTGAGTGCATGTGTGTGTGTGTGTGTATATGTGTATGTGTACTAGGAGAGGTCAGACTCGGAATACAATGCTCAGATTCTACCACATCCTTATTAAATATCTTAAGCCAATAACTCATTCCATTAACGACTGCCCTATTTGGAAGGAAATTCTGGAGAGGCCAGCCCTTATAACATCAGTCACCAGGGCACCTCCTTGAGGGCTGCTTAGAAGTAGCAGTCTTTTTCTCTTGCTATCCGTCCAGACTCACCCAACTTTGGCCCTTGGATTTTGTTGTTAGAATAAATGCAAAATGCCCTACAAATCATTGCCAACATTGAGACAACTGGTCTTCCCCAAATCTCCTGTGTTATGTGTCTCTTCCCCACTCATCTCAAAAATTAAATAGAACAGGCAAGAAGAGCAGCAAATTTCAAACTATTATTTTACTCCCTCCCATGACCCACTCAGTCCTTAAGTCTTTGCCCTCTGCCCAAAACATATTTTGTTTTCTCCATCTTGTCATCTGGCAGCCAAGAATATTGAATGTGGTTTAAAGAAATAACACTATATTATGAAAACATCATTTTATCAAGACAGCCGACAATACATGGGAATGCATATATTCATTCTCTAGGTTGCAGTGTCATTTTTAGGGCAGAGAAGGGGCTTGGATACAGTCTTTATTTATGCTATTTTTCAAATTTCATATGCTGTAGATAAAAGGCAAAGTTTGCCCTTTTCCATTCTTGCAAGTTTACGAGAATTAGGGAGTACTTTCTCCATCTTGTGCTTTAACATGACTGAAAATTGCTTAACTCCCAAAAAGATTTTGATATTGTCAAGCTCCAAAAATAAAACATAGCTAATTAACAAGAATTCTTTTCAGAGGATGGTGTGGTACATTTTTAGGGTATGGCTTGGTGAAGATGGGAAAAGTGATCCCTCACAAACACGGCGGCTGCAGGCCTTAAGCACTATCGTCTTTCTGCAAGTGTGAGCTTTCTCCCTGGCTCCCATGTTAAGCCCTGGCATGTTTATAAGCTGGCTGTTCCTTCCCTGCCCATCCCGCCCTGTCTCCCTTACAACTGTAACTCCTCTCTTCCATAAGAATTAAGCTGCAGGATGGTAAAAGGAAATGATTTCATTTGGGTGGAGAAGGGAAAAGATACAGCTTTAGTACAAATACTGTAAGGCAAATATGCTGTGTAAGAAACACAGCTGCCGAGCCACAGGCTGAGTCTGGCTAAGTGGCAGGGCCTTGCTTTAGCTGCTTCTCCAAGGAATAGAACAGCACAGGGTGGGAAGCAGGAGGAGACGGAGCCAAGGTTTGCATCTTGGTTACATGTTCATAATTATCTTTATCCTGTAGTCCATTCCCTTTTTATTTTAGCAGAAACATTGCTCTCTAGAGGACTAGAGTGCTGTTCTGGCTGCTATAATTTCTCTCTCACAAGCTGTAGAGAGAGGCAAAATGATGACTAACCTCCACCTTGGATTGTGCAAAATGTCTATTTCTTAGATTCGTGCATAATGTGCTGATTCTAAAATCTAATCTAAAACTGTATTGAGAAAATAAGACCCTTTTAAAAACTTGGATTTAAGATTCTGTCCAATACCAGAAAATCATGGTTAGTCCTCAGAGTGGGGAAATATTGCCAGTCATGTGCTAATTAAACTTACTCTTGCTCCTTCATCATTCTTTATCTCCAGCATGCTTCAGAGGAGGACATGCAAAATACATTGAAATGGGCTGGGTTCCAGGGTCACAATCACACACAGCATGGATGCTGGTGAGCTTCTGATGTGCAATAGGGGAAATGGAGTTAGCCTCTGCGCTTAGCAAGGCAACATACCGGGGAGCTAAGATTTGGGGATGGCTGTTATTTAGCACTTTATGATACCATGCCCTTTCCTTCCCACTTCACCAAGGCACCGTTGCAAACCTCCCTCTCTGTTCTCCTTCAGTGGTGCAGAGGCGAGGTAGTTTAAAGAATAGATCTCCCACAGATTGACTCTTGGAAATCTCAGCTGCTAATTTACCTAAGTTTCTTCCTGGACCTTTCATTGGCCTTCTGATACAAATAATTAGATTAATTACAATCATGTTTGCTGACACATTCTTATCAGTGATACATGTATGTCCTGCTTTTATTTACCTAGTTATCTATTTAATTTAATATTTTAAATAATTTAATAAGTGCCTATGAGACTATTGCTATCCTCTAAAAGTCTAGAGCTTTGGAAATAACCTACCTATATCCATACGGCTCCTCCTCATCTCAACCCCCACTCCCCACCAAATAACCTCATCCTCAATACAGCGTTGCTCATTCCCTTGCTTTCCTTTTTTAAATTGTCTTATTACATCTATACACATTCCAAAATTCATATTTTTATTTCACTTGTTCTTAATTTTAAAAAAGAATAACATACCATAGGTATTCTTCGGGGACTTAATGTTTTTAACTTAATATTATATGGCTAAAATTAATCATTCATTTAGACAGTCATCTTCCTGTGTCTAAGCATTATCAGTTTGTTCACCCAGTATCCCACTGGCAGGGCATTTGGACTTTTTTGTGTTTTTGTTTTTCTGTGAGCAGTATAATATTCTTCTGCACATGTCCTGTGAGGCATGTGCCAGAGTTTCCATTGGGGATATACTTAGGAGTAGAATAGCTGGGCCACAGGGTGTGAGGATGTTCAGCCTCACAACATAATGCCAAACATTCTCAGGCAAGTGTGCCCCTTAGTTTACATTCAAAAAGGGACCCCATCCTAAAGAAGATGTGTCAGTGGCCAATGCAGACTCTAAACAGTGGCCATCCAAGCATGGTGATGGGCCCCAAGTCACAGATAGCAGAGGGCTTTGCTAATTCTGGTATGGAGGGGCTCAAAGTTAACACTGGAAGCACGTTGGTGGAAAGCTGTGTTTTTTGGTGTATCTTTTATGATTAAGTTAGCTATTTCGTAAACTGAGGAAAGTTATTTCCATAGTGTGCAGGCTCAACCATTCTCAATAAATTCTTTTCTTGCTTTTTGAACCCCCAAATTAAGATGCTTTTCTAAGTAGTGCTATGGTTAATCCTTGAACTGGGGGAGAAATGTGAGGGACACTAACATATGTAACAATATTCTGGTATCTGAAGCCAGCGATTATACTGTCTATAGATACTGCCTTATAGACTTATGTGTGTATGTTACATGAACCACAATTATAGTGATGCCCCTCCATTCCAGTTAAATAGAGGGAGCTATTTTCATTTTTAAGAAAGGATCCAAATGGTGTATTTTTTAATCCCTGAATTTTATTTTTAAAAGTTTTCTCTCTTCTCTCTCCTGTCAAATTATCAAATATCACTTCACATTCTCTTATAATTATGTCTATTTTTCCCCCTTTGAAGTACTCTTCTAATACACTGTGGACTTAGAAACCACTAGCCAGGTCTGGGCATGGTGGCTCACACCTGTAATCCCAGCATTTTGGGAGGCTGAGGTGGGCAGATTACCTGAGGTCAGGAGTTCAAGACCAGCCTGGCCAACATGGTGAAACCCTGTCCCTACTAAAAATAAAAAAATAATAATAAAAATAATTCGCCCAGCACAGTGGTGTGCACCAGCTACTCAGGAGGCTGAGGTAGGAGAATAGCTTGAACCCGGAAAGCAGAGTTTGCAATGAGCCAAGACTGCGCTACTACACTCCAGCCTGAGTGACAGAGCAAGACTCCATCTCAAAAAGAAAGAAAGAAAGGAAGCCACTGTTATAGTTGTGTGTAGCATAAGAGTAAACAGACTCTGATCGACAGTCTGAAGAGGATTTTTTCCAAGTAAAGTGAATTTCATGGACTTTATGACATACTTTTTAGGGTTAAAGGCTCCTTTTGCTCATGCTTTTGTTCCTAGTTGTGTTTTGGGTGAGAGAGTTTATTAAACAGCCAAATTCCAACTATTTAAGGTAGTTGGGCAGAGGATTTAGACCACAGTTCAGGTTCTGTTCAATTCTGATGTTTGATGGCTATGACTAAGCAACTACATCATCCTTTATACCTCTCAGTTTATGCATCTATGCAATTAAACAGCCACCTCTCTTCAGGTATAGAAAGCTTGATCCAGTAATGTATATAAATCGTTCTGTTATGAAGACACATGCACGCATATGCTCATTGCAGCACTATTCACAATAGCAAAGATGTGAACTCAACTTAATGCCCATCAATGATAGACTGTATCAAGAAAATGTGGTACATATACACCTAGTACACCATGGAATACTATGCAGCCATAAAAAAGAATGAGATCATGTCTTTTGAAGGGTAATGGAGCTGGAGGCCATTACCCTTAGCTAACAAGAACAGAAAACCAAATACCATGTTCTCACTTATAAGTGGGAGCTAAATAATGAGAACACATGGACACATACAGGGGAGCAACATACACTGGGGCCTATTGGAGGGTGGAAGGTGGGAGGAGGGAGAGGATCAGAAAAATAACTAATGGGTACTAGACTTAATACCCGGGTGATGAAATAATCTGTACAACAAACTCTCATGACACAACTTACCTACATAACAAACCTGAACTTGTATCCCCTGAACTTGAAATAAAAGTTTTTTTTTTAAGCATTAATCATCATCGTGTACCTAAATCTTCCACTGCAAGGCCTTTCCCACCACAGAGCATTATCCTAAAGAATTAAGAATACCTTGGGGCATGTTGGCCTCGTTTAGAAATCTCTAGAAAAAAAGTCTCAAGTTTCTAAACCTTTCATTAGGCAAGGGGCCAAGAAGCTGGGCTTTCCTAACAAATATTCCACCTGGTATAATAACATCATCATGCCAGGTCCTAAGGCAGATATATGGTTGAAGAGAAAAAAATCCAAAATATTGGATATCTAGATATCTTCTAAGTTTTGCTTAAGCTATTATATAAAGTATTATTGTGTTTAAGTGGGTAAAATGAAGGAAAAGGACAAGGAGAGCAGCATATGTTTTTAATGATCTTTGACTAAATTTTACCATACCAGATGACGGCAAACTCAATATGGTATATTGCAAATATGCCCAGAAACTTATCCACTTCCTTGCCCTTGCTTGTACATTGAAACTTGCCCTCTTACTCCTGTAACCTGCCTCAAACATGTGAAGAGGTCCAGGTTAGCCTTCTGGAGAATGAGAGAACTTCTGAAGGAGAACCAAGTACCCCAGCTGACAGCCAGCCTACCCACAAAAGCAGAGCCACTAGTCAACCCATAGCTGACTTCAGTCATATGTGAAAGGCCACACAAATTCAAAGAACCATCCAGATGAGCCCAGCCTAAACTGCTGACCCCAGAAACATGAACTAAATAAATGGTAGTTACTATAAGCACTATGTTTTGGGTGGTTTGTTACTCCATCATAGGCCACTCATACATTCAACATCCATTCCCCCTCCTTTGTTGCTGGCAGAGTGCAAAATTAATTCAAGTAATTCAAAGGATAGTGACCTAATTCCCTTCTCTAAGACTAAGCCTTGATTGACCTAAGCTATCGATCTATTGTCTTGTTGTTTGTGACACATTGCCTAAGCCATTGACAGCTACAGGCTGTAACTGATCTATTATCATTGCTTGGTGAGTAATGAGTAGTGACCCCATTTGGCCAATGAAATCTGAGGGGTGGTCTGCTGGAAGAATGGATCCTTCTCTGCTTCTAGATAATGTCAAGTCTGGCTGTGAGACCTGGACCTGCTGTAGCCGTTTTGTTCCCAGCCTAAGAATAAAACCAACATATAGAAGAAAGAACCCAAAGATTCTCAGAAGAGCAGAGCTGGAGCTCTCACATCCTGTGCTTATGCCTGAAGCCCCCACTTCCAAGCCTCTTGTTACAGAGAAACTGAATTTCCCTGTTGTCCATGCCAGTGTGAGTAGGAGTGTTCAGTTTCTTGCATTCTAACTGATACTTTGCCTTCCTTGAGCACTCACTTCCTGCATAGCAGAATATGCCACCTGGCAGCTAGAAATGTGTCACTTGCATTAAACATTTTACAGCCATTGCATAAAATTCATATCGTTTAAGAGAAATAGATACAAATGAGATATTTTTCTTCTTTTCATACATTTTTATCTTATTACATTCTGTAAATATTATCTGATGTGAAAAGAAACATAAAATAATGCCATAGTAGCAATGAATATCATTTCTAGGCTATAATTTAGAGCTACATATCGGCTAATGTAGATATAACCAAAGTCAGTTCTAGGACCTAAAAGAAAGTATAAGATATTGTTTATCTATGTCAGCTTGTGATTAACTTTTTATAGAAGACAAATGTATCAATGTGCTTGAATAATTTTGGAGCACAGTTTTTTTTACTTGATGATACATGGAAATAGTGGCTCTCAAAGGAAATTAATATATACCACTTAAAAGACACCTATTTTTAAAACCCAAGCAGGACCAAATTATAGACAGAGTGAGATGTCTGATGAATACTTAAAAGAATTTTGAGCCAGAGTGATACTGAGTAAGCACAAAATTGTTTTAACCCATTTCTAAATGCCTATGCATCTGTAATTGCTTTTACACCAATTACGAAACTCACTTGCAATGAACTGCATGAATGTTTACTGTCTGGAATCAGCAACAATGTCAGGAAGAAGCCCACCACCCATTCTGCATGGCTTTCACCAGATCTGGCCCTTTCATATAGCTTCTTTCTGAATGAATTCAGTGAAATCATACATCAAAATGCTGTTTTAGAGAACGACATTTTTTCTATGCATGCATTTACCAAAATATATTCCTTAACTTCCTGAGAAACTTCAATAGATTTCTCTTGAAAATAAAAATGTATTTGCTCTATAAGGGGAGAAATGCATAGGAACTGTCCTTTTTAGGGATTCATGATGCAAAGGTGTAAGAGGTATTGCAGTTTAATGTTTTTTAACTTTGTTTAACCCATTATTCTGTAAGATGCTGGTGTGTGAAATGCAGCCTTAGTAGAATCTATTGACTTGGCAATGGATGGGAAATGAGAGTCAAGAACAAGATAGTAGTAAAAATATGCTGACATTTTGAGCCTAGATGACTGGAAGAATAGTGATTCTGTTAAAAAGAAGGCAAGAAAGAAAAGAAAGAAGAAGAAAGAAAGAGAGAGAGAGAGAGGGAGGGAGGGAGGGAGGGAGAGAGAGAGAGAAAGAGAGAAAGAGAGAAAGAAAGAAAGAAAGAAAGAGAGAGAGAGAGAGAGAGGGAGGGAGGGAGGGAGGGAGAGAGAGAGAGAAAGAAAGAAAGAAAGAAAGAAAGAAAGAAAGAAAGAAAGAAAGAAAGAAAGAAGAGAAAGAAAGGAGAGAGAAAGAAAGGAAAGAAAAGAAGGGAAGAAGAGAAGGAAGGAAGGAAGGAAGGAAGGAAGGAAGGAAGGAAGGAAGGCAGGCAGGCAGGCAGGCAGGCAGGCAGGCAGGCCAGCCAGCAGGGCACGGTGGCTCACGCCTGTAATCCTTGTGCTTTGGGAGGCCCAGGTGGGTGGATTGCCTGAGCTCAGGAGTTCGAGACCAGCCTGGGCAACATGGTGAAATCCCGTCTCTACTAAAACACACACGCACAAAAAAAGATTAGCCAGTCGTGGTGGCATGCCCCTGTAGTCCCGGCTACTCGGAAGGCTGAGGCAAGAGAATTGCTTGAACCTGGGAGGCAGAGGCTGCAGTGAGCTGAGATTGTGCCACTGCACCCCAGCCTGGCAACAGAGCCGGACTCTGTCACAAAAAAAAAAAAAAAAAGCATAAGGAAGTTTTCAGGTGGAGAAAATGAATTCCATTCTGAGCATACTGAGATTGGTGTAAAGGTGTCTTTCAGGTATAACATTTCTGCAGTTGGAAATTCAGGTCTAGAGCTTATTAGAATGGCCTTGACCAGAGATGAAGAGTTCAGTCACATACAGAAGCAATAATGAAAGCTAGGGCAGTAGATTAGATAAGGAGGAAATGACAAAGGGAGAAGAAAGAATGCCAAAGGCCGAATGTCTCCCTGTATTAAGGGGGCCACATCAGAAAGCTAAGAAGAGAAAAACAGAAGAATGTTTCTGTAAAAGAGAAGGTCTTGAGAAGGAAGAAACGTTCCATGGGGGTTAAAAAGACTAAGCCCTTGTTGGACATAGTGATTTGAGGTGACTAGGGAGCTCCTTGAGAGCAGTGTGGCATTATGATGAGGACCTAAACCTTATGGAAAGGATTATGAATTGAGGGAAGTAATGGCCAAGCGGAAATGAGAAAGATAGGTAACTTAAGAAATCGCAGGCCGGGTGTCGTGGCCCACGCCTGTAATCCCAGCATTTTGGGAGGCCGAGGCGAGCGGGTCACAAGGTCAGGAGTTCGAGACTAGCCTGGCCAACATAGTGAAACCCCGTCTCTACTAAAAATACAAAAAAAAAAAAAAAAAATTAGCCGGGTGTGATGGCATGTGCCTGTAGTCCCAGCTACTCGGGAGGCTGAGGCAGAAGAATTGCTTGAACCCAGGAGGCAGAGGTTGCAATGAGCCGAGACCACACCATTGCACTCCAGCCTGGGTGACAGAGTGAGATTTCGTCTCAAAAAAAAAAAAAAAAGAAAAGGGGCAGGGGGGCAGGATTGCCTAAGCTTTTTTATAGGTTAACGGAGTGATTGTGGATGCAAGTAAAGGGAGAATAGTTGATAAGTAAAATTTCAAAGATGATGGGGAGACTGGGGTCAGAAGTCTGGCTGCTAATGAGGGAAGATAAATTGCTACAGCTTTTTTATAAAGTAATGTGAAAATATTGAAATTTTAAATATGTATATTCTTAAATATGCATAAAATTTTAAATTGCCTTCTAACTGGGCAATTTCACTAATATGATTCTGTCCCACAGAAAAGCTCATGCAAATGTCCAAGGATATTCATTATAATATTAGTTGCAATAGGAAAAAATGGAGAACCCAAGTGTCCTTCAATAGACAAATGTTTAAGTAAATTATGATAAACCTCTTCTACAGAACACCATGCAATTATTAGAAACAATGAGCAAAATGTGTATGTACTAAAACGGAATGAAGCTCAAAATATCCCTCCACTGCACTGTGAGTTCCACTGTGGCAGGGACCATATCTGCTTTCTCATCCTTGTACTTCTCATCCTTGTATATCCATGCCCTGGCATAGAGCTTGACCCACAGTTAGTAAGTGTTCAATAAATACTTATTGGATGAAACAGAATGTTGAGTTTTTAAAATATGTTGCAGAATAGCATGCATAACATGATTCACATTTGTTTTATAGACATATATTTAAAACATTTATATATATAAAACATTATATAATACATAATATATATATTGGATAAACATGATACATATATGTAAACATTCTAGAAGAATACCCAGCAAATTAAAATGGTTGTCTTTATAAAGTAGGATTGGATGGGAAGTCATTCTTTTAATTAATTATGTATTATTAAATTTTTACAAATATGAATTTCATTCATAATTTCAAGATCAATAAAATATACAAAATCACTGAAGAAAAGGGAAAAAGAGTGCAGCAGGATAAGTTAGCCTTTGCAAGAGTCATGTGCACTCTTCCTGAAAGAGAGGAGTGAATGAAAGAGAAGTTACAGAAAGGAGTCAAAACTAGGAAACCAAAGCATGTACCTCAATAAAGCAGAAGCCAGGGTCGTCCGTGAGAATAAGGGTAGTGATGAAGAACTGACATCTGAGGAAGACCGAGAAGGTTCAGAACATGACCTCTGTTTTACATCCAGGGAGACTTTGAAGACCATTCAGTCCAACCACCCACTTTACAGAAGAGGATGTTAAAGGACTTGCCAAAGAACACAATTTGTGAGTGACAGTGCCAGTCCAGTATAACAGCTTCTAAAAATATGCAAAAAAAAAAAATTCAGAACAGATGAATAGATGGATTGTCAGGCATTTGTGAGGACGCTGATAAGGTTAAAACCAAGGAATAGTGGCATTAAGTCCATATTATTCCATGGCATTCTGTGGCAATGCCAGGCAGCCTATGAATGAGAGCAGAAGCAGGAAAAGGGAGTGGGGAGTAGATAAGATGGTGAGAGGGCCTGGTGGTGAGTCCTGGGAGGTAAAAAGTGTTTCATAATAATAAATGACAGAATGAGAAGCTGAAACTTGTCAGCTAATGAGAAAAATTCCGAGCTTAGGAAAATGGCAGCAACCTGAGAGACTGGTTGTTACACTGATGACCAACAGAGTGGCTGTTGGAGTGACCGACTGACTCAAAAGATAGGCCACTGGCTTGCCCCACTTTCATCCAAAGCATCATAGCTTTGCTAATGTTATGATTAGGTAAGCAGATAGAAGTGTTGCCTCAATTGTAAAAGCAGTACCCATTGGCTTATTTAAACACAAAATAAAAATATCTGCTAATTCCCAGGATCCTGGGGGTGGACTTTGACCTACCATTTTGAGTAGGTTTTATTAGCAGCTCAGCCCTTCATTAAGGCAGTGGCTGATAAAGGCTAAAACATCCTGCTAGTTGTTTATGGAATAGAGGCTCAGCCACTCACCAGCCTTATTCCAGCTGCCCATCAGACACACTGTCAATATTGGGCCTTCTGCCTAAAACCAGCTGGCTATTCCCAGACTGTTTCAGATGTCCAGCCATGATGCAGTAATGGAATTGCCAGGGTGGAGGGTGGATCTCAGCTTTTGGTATTGTCCACCATCCAAGGAAGGATCAGAGGCAACTGTTTAAGTTATTAAAAGGGCTGGGAGTGGGGAGACGGAAGGCACAGACAATGTTCCTCTGATCTCTGTGTGATTGCTTTGTGTTTTAATGCTCCTGGCTTGTGGTTTTTTGTTTATTTTTAAATTTCTTTTCTTGTTGTGGGTTTGTCCTCATGACTGTGTCACACGTAGACCAGAAGGGCTGGGTTTGGCTGTGTCCTACTTTGGACATAGATGCTACTCAAAACTGCTTAATGATCTGGGTCTCATAGCTATTTCATAAGGTTAAATAAGAACATTTCCCAGGAAAGATTGGGTTCTACTTAGTCTATGGCATAGATTACATAAAATCAATGAATAAGAAAGGAATCTACAGCTAAAATTACATACATACTAACCTTCCATGTTCCTCAGCACCCTGCAACAAGCAGGTGCTTCCTGTCCTATACAGTTCAGCCAGGCTAGTGTCTACACTTGGCCTTGGATTTGTGGAGTTCACGTACATTTTGTCATAGTTCTCCCTTTTGCTTTTTACCATTTGTAATTATATTAGGTTGGTACAAACATAACTGCAGCTTTTGCCATTACTTTCAATGGCAAAAACAGCAATTACTTTTGCACCAACCTAATACGTTTATGGTCTTTGCAAATAGCAAGAATAACATTATTCACAGCTAAGAACAATAGAGGCTAAATAAAGAGAATAAAATTCAACTTCATTGAAACACTTGTTACTCAATAAATTTTTTTTTGAATGACCCTGCAGGTGAACTAATGGCTGAGAGAAACTACCCTGTTCTGCTGGTAGAGTCACAGGTTCCTGTTTCAGTGTCCTGTGTAGTTTGTCTTGTCTTTTTCCATCTGTGGCACTACATGATTTGATGGCCTATTGTTCTAGGAAGCACACACCACAATGCCAGTGGAGGGCTATATCGTAGAGGAGTGAATCAGGGACAGGAGACGTATTTCCTAATTCTTTTCCTTTTGTGGTCTCAAGCAGCATTTCTCTTTTCTGGCCTACAGTTCTGAATCTGGCAGAGTTTAAAGTAATAACTCATATTTCTCCTCCTTTTGTTGCATTTAATTTGTTACATGAACTGTCCACAGGCTTTTTTGGGCACCTAAAATATAGCTTTGGGCACAAATTACCAGACCCTGGGATTAATGATTTCAGCAGGTAACGCCATGGAATAATCCTCTATGTGTTGCTTTCTAAACCATCAATCTGCTCTTGGCCATGGCCAGAACAGTCAGTGTCTGAGGATAGGTGCTTTCCTAGAACATCAGGGCTTTGAAGCTGAATGGGACCCCAGGCTCATCTTGTCTCACTTTTCATTTTCATAGAGTGGGGAAAGTGAAAGCCAAGGAGCTTAACAAACTAGCTCAAGACTATGGCTCACAAGAGGCAGCCCTGGGATGAGAATACCAGGCTTCCAGGCCCCAGTCCAGAACTTTTTCTCCTCTGTGTGCTCTGTCCCATGCCCTCAATGAAACTGTTCTTCATCACTCATCTTAACACCAGATTAAAAATTGCACCAGCCCTTTCCCAAAGGCTATCCAGCTGAATTAAGCACAAAAATGCCACAGACCCATTTTTAGTAGCTGGCTGGAGGAAATGCTCATTTCAAGGTCTTTGATACATAATCGTATTCACCGGGAAGATCTCTTCCCTACAAGCCTGAGCTATGGCAAGCCCAATTTTTAAATTCTTTGTGCTCCGACATCCTAGTTAATAAAGACAGAGAAAACAAGCCTTCACGTTTATTCAGTTATTTAAAGATGAAATGTGCCTCCTTCCAATCACATGATCCTTCTCTCCCTCTAGCCCTCAATCAACTTCTTGTCATTGGTGTTCTTGTTTTCTAATAATTATTAATTTAAGAATGATAATACTTGAATTCTTCCCCAAAATCTGAGGGACAGAAATTTTGAACGCTGCTGTCTTTGTATTTTTGCTGCTCAGCTGTTACTTAAGTTGGGTTGTAAAGTTCAAAATGTCAAAGGTTGATAACTCCAGGAGCCAGGAGGAATGGGAAAAAATCGCATCGGCCTGGGAGCCTGAAGATCAGTCACTGGGTCATTTTCCACTGCTCACCCACGACTCTGTTTCTCAGCTTCAAGTTGGATAATTATGCTCACCTCACAGAGATGTTGGGAGAATTATTTGAGACAATGTCGTGATAGTAGTCTGCATACTCAAAATGATGAAAAATTGAAACCAGTGTAAAATGCCATAATTCAAAAAACCTTTAGTAATTATAGAGTCTGAATCTGAGTGCCTGACAATGCCAGAGAGAAAACTGTCCTCCAAATTATGGTCCAGTCTCCTAGAAAAGCCTATTCATTTTTAGGCACTTATTCCTAGGGAGTTTTACTACGTCTGAGTCTACAAATGAAATTCAAATACAGAACTGAGTCCATTAAGGACAGAGAACTCATACTAAAATCACTATGGACTGAAAGAGCCAAGTAATTAAGGACAGAGTAGCTGAAGCCGTGAATTATCTGGATGGTGCTAAGAATTAAGATAGGACCTGTAGCCAAGGGCTAGATATTGTCTTCGGCCCCTAATGAGACTGTAACCCTGTGGCAGCCTGGTTAGCAGCCTCTGAGAAACCTTAACAAATATTACACACCACGCTGATAATAATGTGTCTATAATTGTTGTTATAGCTTCTGAATATTAAAACAACTGAAAGAAAACAAGAATACTTATGCATTATGCTACAGGTAACAGAAAATTCTATTAATTTTATAGTTATCAGCCTACCTCTCTGTCTTCTAGTTTTCTCCAGAACAAATTAGACATCTAACTAAGTGTTAATATTAGTAGTAGTAGCAATAATAATAGCAGCCAAAGTTTATTAAGCATTCTCTATGTGCCAGGCATTATTCTGAGCAATTTTCATACATGACCTTATTTTACACTCACAAAAACTCTAGGAGATAGATACAGTTCCCTTTTTACAGATGCGGCAGCTGAGGTTTTGAGAATGAAATAATTTCTCAAGTTCACAGAGCTGATAAGTTGGAGAATTGAAGGCTATAAAAACAAACTACAATACACAGGTTCACAGTCTGAATCCATAGGCTGAGTTTTTAACATCTGACTTCTCTTTTAATAAATGTCTACAGATTGATGAATTGTGGAAAATCAAGATATTCTCTATATTAGTTTTGCTTTCCTGAGGACTTCCTCCAAAAGACATTTCTGTTCAACGACCTCCTATTTCTCACTGATACACTCATCACAGTCTCTTCCAAAATCATATGTTTCTCAAATCCCTACTGTTCTTGTATCAGTTAGAAACCTTTTTGTTCTAACAGAAAATCTAACTCAACTTGGCAATAAAGGGTATTTTTGGGCTTGTGAAATTGGAAAGTTCAGATTCCACAGCTAAATATCATCTTCTGGAACCCATTTTCTCTTCTCCTTCCACTCTGCCTTCTGTGGAGTCAGTTTCTGCTAAACCTGGCTTCCCCTGGGACTGTCAACAACTCCAAGGGCAACAAAGTCTCTCTTCCACATAAAAGAGAAAAAAAAGCTGTCCACCTTTGGAAGCTCTCTCCGAAGAATGAGAACTTCTCTTTCCAGAAGACCCCTGCACTCACAAGGGCTTCCGCTGTGCTGCCCCCTCCTACTTCTTGCCCCCTCAAAAAAAAAAAAAAAAAAGAAGAAGAAGAAGCTGTCTCATAGGAATTGCTGTCAGGCAATACCGTCCCCTGGCAGAGGAGCCAGCCTGTGGCTTGGTAGACTCCACACAGTGTGCATCAGTTGGGAAACACCCGTATCAAGCATTGCCTTCTTTCCTGGCCTATCCTTCCATTGGCTGATTCCATTCAAGCTAAAATTCATCTCAGTTTCAAGGAAATAGTAGTTTTACAAAATTAGATGTCCGAATTACACCTGGATTAACTCAGGGATGGGACGTTGCATTCGTGGACAGCGACAGTTCATAAACGTTATTCTTTGTTCCCGCTTGAGGCCTACATTATTACCGCAGCAATCTCCCAGCTGGACCAGCCTCCGGTCTCTCTCCACTGCAGTGCAACCTCCATATGGTTATCCAATGAACCCTTCTTAACTATCTGGGGATCTTCTCTCTTTCTCCTAGCAGCAAACTATAAAATAATCAGGCCATACCTACCTATTCTATATTACTTCCTGTTATTCACCCAAACCAGCTTTGTGCAGCACTCAGCCATCTATCAGCTTGCCTTTGCCTGAACATGAATGTGTTTTCCCATTCCTACACCTGAGCCTGTGCTGTTCCATTTGCCAGAAATTCCTTTCCTCGTGCACCTTCCCCACCCATCTCCCCACATCTAATTCCTATACATGGACATCCTGCTCAATTTTTTTTTTTTTTTTAAACAAGGTCTCCTCTGTCTCCCAGGCTGGAGTACAGTGGTATGATCTCGGCTTACTGTAGTCTTGACCTCCTGGTCTCAAGCAATTCTCCCACCTCAGCCTCTTGAGTAGCTGGAACCACAGGCTAATTAAAAATTAGCCACCACATCTGGGTAACTTTTGTATTTTTTGTAGAGACAGAGTTTCACTATGTTGCCCAGGCTAGTCTTCAACTCCTGAACTCAAGCAATCTGCCTGCCTTGGCCTCCCAAAGTGTTGGGATTACAGGCATGAGCCACTTACTGCACCTGGCCCCAGTTCAAATCTTTAATCCCTTCTCTTCTCATGGAGTTCAAAGGGATCCCTTCCTGCTATCTCTCCCAAAGGCAATGGACTTTTGCCCATCTTGAGCACTAGGTGATTTGAATTGTAGGTAATGGAGTTCATGGTACCAATCTTTCTGACTAGACTATAAGGATGTCCTATAGTTTTATCTACAGTTCCTTGCACATAATAGATCCCAGAAAAAAAAGTATGCCTTACATATTATGGATATATAATGTTTAAAATAAGTATGGATATATAATGTTTAAAAATAAGTATCTTTAAGTAAGGAATACAATAAGGAATTCTTAGCAAGAATATGATCTGAGTTGGATTTCAAAAAGCCTTTTTTTTTTTTTGAGATGGAGTCTCGTTCTGTCACTCAGGCTGGAGTGCAATGGCACAGTCTCAGCTCACTGCAGCCTCTGCCTCCTGGGTTCAAGTGATTCTCCTGCCTCAGCCTCCCGAGTAGCTGGGACTACAGGCACATACCACCATACCTGGCTAATTTGTTTGTATTTTTAGCAGAGACGGGGTTTCGCTATGTTGGCCAGGCTGGTCTCGAACTCCTGACCTCATGATCCCCCCACCTTGGCCTCCCAAAGTGCTGGGATTACAGGCGTGAGCCACTGCACACGGCCTCAAAAAAGTCTTGTTCAAAACCAAACTTTTTGTGTTTCCATTACCCTGACCTGCTCTTCCCATAGTCCTTCACATTCTCTTAATGGCAAATTCGTCATTCCAGCCTGCTCAGGACAAAACATGTACATCAGCCTGGATTTCTTTCTTACTCTCACTCCCTATATCCAGCAAATCCCATTGATTTCACATTCACAATAAATCAAGAATTTAACTACTTTTCATACATAATGCCAACATCCTAACCCAAGTCATCATCATGGCTCAACTGTATTATTGCAATAGCCTTTAAATAGCTTCCCTGCCTCTTTCCTTACCTCTTTCCCTACAATCTACTCCCCACATCACAGACAGAATAAGTCAGATCATGTCACTTCTCCGCATAAGACTCTCCAAATTCTTCCCCACTCACTCAGGGAAGAAGCCAAAGCCTTTGTACATAATGATCCCAAAGGTCATACATAATCATCCTCCCCACAGCCCCTACATTTCTGACTTTATCTCCAGCTATGCTTTACTTCCATCACTTCATTCCAGTCTCTTCCTCAATGAGAGAAACACCTTCTTCCTTTCTATTACTCAGTTCCTGTTTCTTCTCTCTGCCCTGCTCTTCTACATTAATAGCTGCCTGGCTTGCCCCCTCATATCCCAGATTCTGCTCAAATATTGTCTTGTCAGTGAGGCCTCCCTGATGACCCAATTTTTTTTTTTTTTTAGACCAGATCTTGCTCTGTCACCCAGGCTGTAGTTCAGTGGTGCCATCTCAGCTTACTGCAACCTCCACCTCCCAGGTTCAAGAGATTCTTGGGTCTCAGCCTCCTGAGTAGCTGGGATTATAGGTGTGTGCCACCATGCCTGGCTAATTTTTGTATTTTTAGTAGAGACCAGGTTTCGCCATGTTGGCCAAGCTGGTCTCGAACTCCTGACCTCAAGTGATCCACCTACCTCGGCCTCCCAAAGTGCTGGGAACACAGGTGTGAGCCGCTGCACCTGGCCCTGATGACCCAATTTAAAATACTTTCATCTCACTTTTCTCAGCTTACATGCTCTACCACCCCCACCCCTGCTCTGCTCTATTTTTCTCCAAAGTATTTACCATGTGACCTACTATACATTTCTCTTGTCTGTTCGTTTATTCTTTAACTGTCTTCTACCTTACTTCAGTTAGATGTAAACTCCATGAAGGCAGGAATTTTTGTCTGATTTCTTCTTTGCTATGGAGCCTAGAAAAATGCAGCTTGCAAAGTAGACATTTGAAAAATATTTGTTGAATGAATGGATGTTGAATGGATGGTGAATTTAACATCTTATTTCAATTATTAAATACTCAAGGAATAAGGGATGTGGTGGACTGTGATGTAGGAATCTTTCTCCTAAAAGTCTGAGTCTACGCTTGGCATTTAAAGCCCGATCGGTCTCACTTGTAGGAGGAGAAAGAACTATATATCAATTTCAAATCGTAAGGCACTGTGAAAATTTGAAGCACTATTATGATTATGCCCTCCCTATTTCCAAAGTTTCTTCTGAAGTCAGTTGATATCCTAAAGTGAGCATGTCCAGCATGCATTTTCCATTATAGAGCTTTTGAGTTAAAATCTCACAGACTAGTTTCTGCAGCTGCTCACACAGAGCAGGTTAGAACAGATTTTAACACTTCATTCTGTGTATCTTCCCACCATGCTGACAGCAATCTTGATCTTAATGGACAGTTCCTTTGTGGTACTGGGAGTGGGGGTAGATGTAGAGACACAAAAGTCAGTTTCTTAGGCCTCCTTTTTTGAAAGTTGTTCCATTCTTCTTAATTATATCATTTTATTAACAAGTCCCAGGAGCTCTTATGTTATATTGATCTCATCAACTGAGCTAATTGATGTTGACACCTGCTGTTCTCTATTGAATACATTACCGGGAGCATCTATCACTTCCTTTAGTGCTGATGAAGTAATTATCCTATTAGATCTAAAGGAATGGCCACAGCAGAGGCTGGTCAATAATCCTTGTTAGGACCATGCTCTTATCTGTTTGTTTCACTCTCCATCAGGCCAACCCACTCATTGCTACTATCATCCCCAAATGCTTCCTGAGTCCCCAGTTCATGAGTACAGTCCCTGCCCTTGGGGTTAACAGAGCTTGCATGAGAAGCAAGGGCTTTCCCAGCCTCCTAACCGGTCTCTTAGCACTGTCCTCAATTCCAGGCTCCATCCACACCAGAAGGTCTTCCCAAAATTCAAATCTGAACCCTGCAAGCTATTCATGGTAACATACTGGAGTTACATTGACATGGAGAAAAAGTTGAAATATATTATGTACAGTTGGATTCATTTTCGTACAAAAAAAATAGATGGAATAGACAAAATGAATACGTGCAAAACATGTATATATAATATATAATAAAATATATAAAATATAAAAATAGATGGGATACGTTAATATAGATGTCGCAAAAGTCTGAAGGTATTTACACCAAAGCATTTTCAGTGTTGTAAGTTATTGCCCCAGAATAGTATGATATCTGGTAACTATTATTTCCACCTTTTGTGATATATGTAATTTCTTTTCCTTTTTTTCTTTTTATTTATTTATTTTTTTTTTGAGATAGAGTCTCGCTCTGTTGCTCAGGCTGGAGTGCAGTGGCGTGATCTTGGCTCACTGCAGCCTCCACATCCCAGGTTCAAGCAATTCTCCTGCCTCAGCCTCGCTGAGTAGCTGGGACTACAGGTGCATGCCACCACGCCTAGCTAATTTTTGTATAAAATTTTAAATATACCAGATAAAGTAATTATAGTAAAATTAAAAATTACATATATTAGAAAATTAGCTGGGCATGGTGGCATGTGCCCGTAATCCCAGCTACTTGGGAGGCTGAGGCAAGAGAATCACTAAAACCTAGGAGGCGGAGGCTACAGTGAGCTGATATTGCAACAGGCAACAGAACAAGACTCTGTCTCAAAATAAAAAAAATTTAAAAAAAAGTTAATGCAAATATGATCATGCATTCCTACACTTAAATTTATTCACCTAAAAAACAGTGAAGACAATTTTATGGTAAGATCAGTCAGAGATGCAAGCACCAGCTCTCCCCCACCCTGTACCCTAACTGGTACCCAGTAGTGGGAATGAAACATTTAAGAGAGACAGTGTCTCTTTTTCTGCTGATTCTCCTCTCAGATGGAGATTCTCTTTTATGAATGACTTTGGTGGAAGTTCAGGCTGTTTGAGGTGCAACAGCACAGCAAGGGTGCTAGGAGAGGGATGGAAGCCTTTTAAAAGTTGTTCTTTCTCCCATCAGTTTTATTGGGTTTTTGTTCAAGGTATAAATACTAGGACTAACAGCTCCCAGTGTTCAGATTTGCAATGGGGAAGGATCCTCTGTTACTTACTGGGCCTGGATTGGTGGGCAGTGCTGAGAGAGCAGTAGGAGGCTGGGGAAGTTCTTTCTTTTCCTGCAAGCTCTGTGGGCCTGACAGCAGGGACGGTACCCTGTGAACGGGGCGGGGGGTGCTGAGAGCATCTAGAAACCACACGGCTTTCTCATCCTCCCATGGCATCATGTTCCCTGATGTGTCTGTTCCTCTGGTTTATTTTATTTTAGTTTTTCAAGACAAGGTCTCACTCTGTCACCCAGGCAGAGTGGTACAGTGGTGCGATCTCACAGCGGCCTTGACTTCCCAGGTTCAGGCGATCCTCCCACCTCAGTCTCTCATGTAGCTGGGACTACAGGCACATAGCACCAGGCCTGGCTAATATTTGGGGGTTTTGTTTTTTGTTTTTTTTGTTTTTGTAGATATGGGGTTTCACCATGTTGCCCAGGCTGATCTCAAACTTCTGGGCTCAGGTGATCCACCCGCCTGAGCCTCCCAAAATACTGGAATTACAGGCATGAGCCACCACGCCCAGACTTGTCTGTCCTTCTGCATCTGCACTTCACTCCTGGAGCACCATCCTTCCCCTTCTCCCATCAGTTCAGACTCAGCCCAGTTGCCCTCTTCTTCTCAAGCCTCCCTGACTTCCCCTGGGTAAAAGGCTTGTTTGATATATTTTATCAGAAGCCTTTCTGCACTTCCTCTTTGAAGTGCATCTGGGTAAAAGGCTTGTTCAATATATTTTATCAGAAGCATTTCTGCACTTTCTCTTTGAACTCCTGTTAATAATTGCATTCCTTACAGAGTCCCACCAAACTCTTAAAAAACTCCTTGACAGTCAGCTGGGCATGGTGGCTCACACCTGTAATCCCAGCACTTTGGGAGGCCAAGGCAGGAGGATCACCTTAGGTTAGGAGTTCGAGCCTAGCCTCTGGTCAACATGGTGAAATACTGTTTCTACTAAAAAATACAAAATTTAGCCGGGTGTGGTGGCATGCGTCTGTAATCCCAGCTACTTGGGAAACTGAGGCAGGAGACTCTCTTAAGCCTGGGAGGTGGAGGTTGCAGTGAGCCTAAATTGTGCCACTGCACACCAGCCTGGGCAAGAGTGAGACTCTGTCTCAAAACAAATAAATAAATAAAAATTTAAAAAATAACTCTTGACAGAATAATGTTTTTAGCGTTTTATCCTCAGCATCTAAACCTGGTGTACTGAGCTATTTAATAAATGATGATTAAATAAATAATATATGAATAGATGGATGGATGGATGAAAGAATGAATGATGAAGAATGCTGGTAGCATATACTAAAAGCCAAATGACTCTATGACTGCAGCGGAAGCATAGATAGCACATACTATTCATGTCCTGGGTAAAAGCCTGAGAAAACTAACAGAAGAAAGAACAAGTTTTTTGTGTGTGTTTTTTTTTTTTGAAATGGAGTCTCACTCTTGTTGCCCAGGCTGGAGCTCAATGGCTCAATCTCGGCTCACTGCAACCTCCGCCTCTTGGGTTCCAGTGATTCTCCTGCCTCAGCCTCCCGAGTAGCTGGGATTACAGGCATGCACCACCTCACCTGGCTAATTTCGTGTTTTCAGTAGAGGTGGGGTTTCTCCATGTTTGTCAGGCTGGTCTCGAACTCCCGACCTCATGTGATCTGCCTGCCTAGATCTCCCAGAGTGCTGAGATTACAGGCGTGAGCCACCGTGCCCGGCCAGGAAGAACAACTTTTAAACCCTATTCACCTCCTAGCACTCTCGCTGCTGCTCCTCCTCACAGAGCCTAAACATCCACCAGAGTCGTTCATAGAAGGGAATCTTGGTCTGAGAGGACAGCAGGATAAGCAGAAAAAAAGAGACGCCATCTTACACTTTCTGGTCCTGCTACTTGAGTGCCAGTTAGAGACCTCATGGTGGGTATAGCTCAGTTCATACTTGCTTCTCTGACTGATCTCATCACAAAATTATTGTCACTAGTACACAGTCCCCACAACAATCCTCTGTCTAGTTATGTCAAGATTAGCACCTACAAATTCAAAATAGCATCTGACGTGACTTTCTATTTACAGAAGGGCACATGGGATGTGTTAATAACACCCTCCTTAGGGCTTTGGATGCTGAGGACAGGCCTAACAGCCGAGCTCTGAAAGGGTAGGCAGCCCTGATATTTGTCTGCTGATTACCGCACTAGTGCCCTCAAAAGGGAATTCCAGAAGCTTCTTTTGATAAAACCTCAAAACCATCAGATCTGCTGCTGCCAGAACCAAAAATAGCTTGGCCTAGATGGGAAAGTATTGGTCTAGGAGTTGGATGGTGTGGGGGCCCTCGTTTTGCACTAACTGGCTTAGTGTCCTTGGAGGCACTGTGAGCGTCTCTGAATGTCCGTACTGTTTTCTATGCATTGTGGATGATGGAGCAGCACCCCTTCCATCACACGGTAGATAAGTGTCCCAAAAACGATGACAGCCATGAAAGGACTGGGTGAACACCAAGCCCCAATCTCAGGAGGGAGAGAAAGGGAGAGCCATGATAAGAAAGCAGCCACACTAGAAATGCTTCCCAGTTGTCCTTGTGGCAGGGATAAAATCCTCCTACACTCAGGCGTTTGGTGGTCGGGGAGTGGCCCTTTGGTGAGGAGGTAACTCACCAAAGGTTTCTGCTGCCTTCTAACTTGCAGCAGTTAGAAGAGCGAGCTGTGCTTGACCTATGACTCTGTGGCCCGTGACTGCCTCACTCATGGTTAATGCAAGGAAGGGCCCAGTAGCAGTCAGAAATGTGAATGGCTGTTCTCAAACATGGGAGGTTACCTACACCAGGATAAATAAAATGGTTGCCTTTCCTATTTTAGAATAGTCATTTTGTTCTTCTTTAAGATTTGAAAATATAGTAAGGCAGGTCCCAGGATAACATTGTTTCTTTCAACGTTGCTTTGTCATAATATTGGTGAGAAAAAAAAAAAAAATCAGATCCTGGCTGGAGCCACTGTCTATGTGGAATTTGCACATTCTCCCACGTGGGTTTTCTCCAGGTACTCCAGTTTCCTCCCACATCTCAAAGATGTCCTCGTTCCTTGGTACGTCTGCATGGTTCCAGTCTTAGTGAGTGTGGCTGTGTGTGTGTGAGCATGCCCGGCAATGGGATGGCCTTCTGTCCAAGGTCCCCAGCTTGAACTCAGAGCCGCCAGGATGGGCTCCAGCCACCCAGCACTCTGAGTTGGAAAAAGCAGGATGGAAAATGATTGAATAATGAACAAAAATTATTATCAAATAAAAATTCATGAAGTCTACAATAATCATACAGACATATGACAATAAACAATGCTGCATGGAAGCGTTCAGCGAGCCCATCATATTTGTTGTTGGGTTTTTTTGAATTGCATGGTGGTAGGAGGTGTTTCTTAAAATTTTTGCTTTTAAACATTTATTCCTTGCTTTAACCCACCACCGCTATGATTGCTGTCACTCACTGATTCACCAAACATTGAGTAAATAATTCTCTCACTTGTTTTTATTAATCTTTCTGAAATGTGTGTATAGCTCATATTTATTTTCATATTTACCATTAGAAGCATTTTGGTCTTTATTTAGAAGTTTGGTGATGTTTTTGTGACCAGAACTATGTCATAAGAATTTAAATAAACCTTATTTATATCAATTAGCCTAAGGTAAAATTGGCTTCATTATATGTTGTTTTGCTTAAAGTCGCAGTTTCTAAGAACATATAGATAATATTAAATGAGGGCTTATTGTATAATTAAATAGTATTTATTGAGCTCTGACTACGTGCTAGTCTGTGTTAATGTTTATTTATATTCTTTCATTTACTACCCATAATAATTCAGTGAAAATGTTACCAGAAAGGGGTTTCAATCCAGACCCCAAGAGAAGTTTCTTGGCTCTCGCGCAACAAAAAATTCCAGGCGAGTCCATAGATTTAAGTAAAGCCAAGTTTATTGAGAAAGTAAAGGAATAAAAGAATGGCTACTCCACAGGCAGAGCAGCCTCAAGGGCTGCTGACTGCCTATTCTTGTGGTTATTTCTTGATTATATGCTAAACAGGGTGTGGATTATTCAGGAGTTTCCCAGGAAAGGAGTCGTCAATTTCTGGGAACGTAAGGGTTTCTCCCTTTTTCAGACCATATAGGGTAACTCCCTGATGTTGCTATGGCATTTATAAGCTGTCATGGTGCTGGTGGGAGTGTATTTTAGCATGCTAGTGCAATATAATTCGCCTATAATGAGCAGTGAGTCCGACCAAGGTCACCACCTTGGTTTTGGTGGGATTTGACTGCCTTCTTTACCTCATGCTGTTTTATCAGCAAGGTCTTTGTGACCTGTATCTTATGCTGATCTCCTGTCTCATTCAGTGAGTTAGAATGCCTAACCTCCTCCAAATGCAGGCCAGTAGATTTCAGTCTTATTTTACGGAGCCCCTATTCAAGATGGAATTGCTGTAGTTGAAACGCCTATGACAAAAAGGCATCATTATGCCCATTTTACAGGGAAGGAAACTTTCAGAGGGACTAAGTTACATGCGAAGCTCCCAAAACTACTACACGCAGACCCAGTATGTGAACCCTGTTTTATTTTATACAAAACCCATCCCCCTGCGTATTATGCCATTTTGTCTCAAAAATAATAATAGTACCCGCAGAAAGAAGATGAAGAGGAAGAGCTGGGAGCACATATTTAACCAAAAATAAGAAGTCCATAGGTGTTGGACGAATACACTCCTACCAGCACTAGGCAGGCAGACAGAAGAGGGCCCAGATTAAATTAAAAGTGTGTGATTAATTGGCAGCTAGTAAAGAACAAGATGAAATCCTTCAGAAAACAAATATATGAGTTTTGTTGTGCTGAAGAGATCTGTGAAGTCAGAATATTTAATATACATCATATATAATTAATATTATTATTATTTAATGTTCTTTTAAAGGGAGAGTGGGTCAGTATAATTGAGCATAATCTGTTTTGTCTCAGAGTCTGGCTATCTTTTTTCCCAATATCAGTCTCTCAACTAAACCAAACATGTTTTTAACTTCTCCCACTTAATTTAGTAGGTTAACAAGTCTATGTAAAAGAAGATTATCATAATTTAGTTTAATAGTTCTTTGCAATACTATTGTAATATTTTAAAATCAAAATATCACTTTGAAACCTATAAGAATTATTTTTGCTTCCTTTGGCTTTGGTTCTTTTGTATCATATAATTTTATCATTTAAAATCAAAGATCTTACCATCAGATTTACCAGGGCTATAGTAGTAATTTTTCCACTTACCCATGGCCAAATGTGTATGACAATCCCTACTTCATGAGATTATCATAAAGATGAAATTAAATGAGACAATTTTTTTTTTTTTTTTTTTGAGCTGGAGTCTTGCTCTGTCGCCCAGGCTGGAGTCAGTGATAAAATCTCCGCTCACTGCAACCTCCACCTCCCGGGTTCAAGCAATTCTCCTGCCTCAGCCTCCCGAGTAGCTGGGACTACAGGCGCCTCCCAACATGCCTGGCTAAATTTTCTATTTTTAGTAGAGACGGGGTTTCACCATATTGGCCAGGCTGGTATCGAACTCCTGACCTCATGATACACCCACCTCGGCCTCCCAAAGTGCTGGGATTACAGGCATGAGCCACCACGCCCAGCCCTAAATGAGACAATTTATGTGATTTTTTTTGCACATAGGAGGCACTCAAAAAATAAAAGTGACCATTTCTTTCACCTCTGAATTCATACTCTTTATTTTGAAGTTGCAGTGTCGTGTATATAGATGTAAAAGAGAGCTTTGGAATCAGTGAGGCCCGGATCCAAACCCCATCTCTGCTTTCCACCAGCTGTGCGACCTTGGGCAAATGTCCTAGTCTCTCTGAACCTCACTTTCTTCTTCTATAAAAGGAAAATAATGGTACTACTTTGCAAGAATGCTGTGAGGTTTACAAATAGCATATGCCAAGTATCTGGCACATGTTAGGTACAAAATAAGTGGTTTTGCTTACGCTTAGATAAAATGACTTTTGTTCTGTGAAATGCAGCTAATGATTAGGTTTTATGGAAAGGCTTTATTTATTTATTTTATGATTAGGTTATATAAAAATGCTTTATTTCACCTGGAAGCTTACCTGGGTGTCATTTTATGGTTGTCTCATCTGACCATTTTTAAACCATGGTTGGATCTTGTGGAAATGTTTAGAGCTCGTTATGAAGCCAATGTAAACAAAGGTACCTATCAGCTGTTGCAGACACTATCCCATCCACAGGGGCACCCCTGACATAACTGTAGCCCAACTTCACCCTGAAGTCTTGGAAAGGCTACATGATTCAGACAGATGTAGTAGGCATGAGATTACAGGCCAAGAGGAAGAGGCCGGGCTGTAGGCAGTATACTCGACAGGCTCATACACTGCAAGCCTTGTTCCGGGTCCCTTACAAAGCACCTCTTTAGGGTGAAAACAAGATGGTCTTTGTAAATAAAAGTTCATGCATTTGGGTAATGAAGTCATTTTCCAGCGCTGCAGTGAAAGATATTCTTCTCCCAAGCCCTCTGGGTGAGGACTGTAGGGAGGAAGAGGGGTGGCCAGTGAATCTTAAGAGAAGATGTTAGCACAAAGAGTGCAACAGTCTATCCCCCAGAAAAAACCCGAGAAACCTTGCTCAAGAAAGTGAGCATGACCCCTCTGCCTTCAGAGATCATCTACCTCTGGTTCCTGCCCCTGGAATCCCTTTTCCACCCACTTGCCTGCAAACTAGCGGGGGCCACATAAAATATCTATGTAAATATAGATAAGACATCCGGTACCTTGACTACATAAATAAGAGTGGTGAGGAAGCGGTCACAAAAGCTGAATATTCTTCTGGAGCCCTTGGAGGGGCTCCAAATTGAGAGGGGAGGGAAGGCCGCAGGGAAAGGCGGACCTCAGTGTCTGAAAAGCCAGCTTAGAGTGGGAGGGCCTGGGAGTGGAAGGTAAAAAGGGAGTGGTGAGAATGACTGTGAGAAGGAAGCCAGGACAGCGCAGTCCCCAGTCCCGAACGGCCAGGGAGAGGAGGTGGCCTGGCGCTGGCGGGGCTCACCCCAATCCGTCTGCCTTTTGATGCCGGACTGTAAGCTCCGTCCATCTGTAGGTTCTTGAGCCAGAACCTCTGGGGGAAGGAGAAAAAGTGAAAGAGGGAGAGGGAGAGGGAGAGGGAGAGGGAGAGAGAGAGGGAGAGAGAGGGGGAGAAGCGGAGAGAGAGCGAGGGAGAGAGAGGCTGGGACTCTCCCTTACTCTCGCACTTTCCCTTTTTTTCCTAAGCTGCTGGTTGCGCTGCCACCTCCGGATACTGCACACGGAGAGAAGGGAAAATAAGCGAGGCACCGCCGCACCACGCGGGAGACCTACGCAGACCCACAGCGCCCGAGCCCTGGAAGAGCCCTGCTGGATGTCAGCGGAGGGATGGCTTTGAGCTCAGCCTGGCGCTCGGTCCTGCCTCTGTGGCTCCTCTGGAGCGCTGCCTGCTCCCGCGCCGCGTCCGGGGACGACAACGCTTTTCCTTTTGACTTTGAAGGGAGCTCAGCGGTTGGCAGGCAAGACCCGCCTGAGACGAGCGAGCCCCGCGTGGCTCTGGGACGCCTGCCGCCTGCGGCCGAGGTACAGTGTCCCTGCCATTGCCACCCTGCTGGGGCACCTGCGCCCCCGCGGGCTGTGCCACACTCGTCCTTCTCTCTCTCTCTGCCTCTTTCCTCTCCCCATTGCCTTGAGAGTTTCACCTGGGCTAGGTCAGTTCGGAAACTTGAAATAAAGAGTTTTCCTTTGTAAGTTGCATTTGGATGTTGAGAGTTGAAAGTTGAGGCTTCGGAAATGTGTCTGCTCAAAGGGATGAGAGTGCATGTGTTGGTGCTCTGAGTTCATCTGCTAGACTCTCACCGGGGACTGCAGCAGCACATCGGTGACTTCTGCCACTTGCGTGTCCCAGTAGTCATTTTGTCAAGCCACGACACTTAACGTATGTGCCCTGTCACTGGCTTCGTGCTCCTCGGTGCTGTTAGGACAGTGGGAATACTACTGCAGGACCTTTTTGTCTCCTTAGACCAGAAGTCTTCTGCAGGAGGGAAGGTGAGGGGGTGAGTGAGAGTGGCTGGTCATGAAAGGAGCTGTTAGGCAACTGCTGAGAGGGTATCTTGAATAGAAACGAGCCATTGTATTCCAGAAACAAGATGTTTCCATTAAAATCAAGCCTCAGGATATGCTATTGATAATATGTTTATTCAAAGAGCTGCTGTTTGAATACCTTACAATAGCTTTTAAGTTGGAAACAAAACCAGAATGTAGAGATCTGGTAAAGGAGAATGAATCCAGAACAAGTGATTTAAGAGCCCCTGAACCGAAACAGACAACAGCATGTCCATTGCATGGCAGATGCTAAGAGGGAGGAAAACGAAGTCACCTAAGTTCATGGGAAAGGAAGGAGCAATTGACCTAGCAAAACAAACACCACACTCTATAGCTTTGGTTACAGCAACTGTACAACTAAAACAGTTATGTGGATTGACACCATTTCTAACATCACTGATGCATGGATTATTGCTATGAATTCTATTAATTGTTAGTACAATTACAGTTATTAATTATTGATTATTAAAAATAAGGTGCATGAACATGGTCCTTCTTCAGAGTAAGCCCTACCCACATTGCCCCAAAAAAGACAGAGAGTGGACAAGGTCAGAATATGCCAACCTCTCACTGTGGTATAAAATGTAGCCTCCACGAAAAAGAGGGAGCATGGCTTCTGGTCAACTTCATACCCAGAAACTTGGGGAGAAGCCAGACCAGGAGGGACTTCATGCAATGGGAAGGCTTTGCTTCTCTACAGGCTTGGGATTAACCCCAGGGAAGCATTATCTCCACCTGTTGCTTTGAGCACGGAAAGTCCCTGAATGAAATGCTTAATTTTACTTAAGAGTAAAATTGGCAGATAAATTGCAGTACACTCAAATGTGAATTTCAGATAAATAATGAATGAATTTTTATCACATCCCAAATACTGCAAAGGACATATTTATACTAAAATTTGTTTTCATTGTTCATCTGAAATTCAAATTTATCCAGGCATCCTGTATTTGTATCTGTTATGTCTAAAGAGAGAAGCCATATACAACTGTTTTTAGTTTTAGAGAAGCTTAAAATTAATGTTGAGACCCTAGGAAATGTCTTATGTGCTCATATGTTTGGTGAAATAATAGGAAGGCAGCACAGCAAAGTGTTTTAGATTGCAGGTTTTCAGTCTGTTGGTCCCGAGTTGAAATTTCAAGCCCTTTGACCTTGGGCAAGTTACACATCCCCAGACTGCAGATAAACTGATACTGACAGAATTTATTGATGCCTACTTCATACCTCATACTGTTATTGTAATGAAATTAGATAAAATAGAGTGCTTAGCATAGTGCTTGACATAGTATAAATGCTTTATATATGCCAAGAGTTGTTAAAATTATTACTATAAAAAATGTGGATGATCAGATTAAAAGAAACCCTTATTTGAGAATATTCCTTAGAACCTTATGTTTATGGTTTTCTTTTACTTAATGTTATTATATCTGTTTATCTATATTCTTCCAACTGGAAAAAAAATGTCATGTAGTGAGTTAAATTTGTAATAATGTCAGAGTCTAATAGGTTCAGGATGCCAGTGGAGGCCTTCAGTTTTGAAAAACAAAAAGAAGATATTAGTCATTCCAGGAAGGTCAAAGTATATGGTGTAGAAAGGGTGAGATTGAGGTAATTATGTTCCCACTGCATAGTTTCACATAATGCCTCCAGTTAGCCTGTGGTCCCATGGCGATCCCAACGCCCCACCATCAGGTTTCCCATGCTCTTTATAGCAGTAAGCAGACCTTAAACCAAATACATTCCGGAGACTTAATAACATGGTACAAACATTTTACTGGGTTGGCTCAGGAGATTGTATTTGTGTATATATGGAGAGAGAAAGAGAACACGGACACATTATTCATGGGAGAGGTTCAATGTGTGGATGGGAAGATATTCTAAAAATACATTCTGTTTACTTGGATTTATATGAATGGTTATTCTGCAATTCTCCTTCAGAGGGAAGGAAGAAAAATATTAAGGCAAGCATGGAGCAGTGGGAGGTGCTTGGCTGAAGGCCTTCCTGAGGTTCTCCTAAGCTCCTCAATAGCCCAGCTTGTGGACTTTCCATCCCTGAGTACTTGGCCCAAGACACAAACTCTGGCATGCTGTATTGCTCCATGTGAGCTGGGGAACAAATACATGAAATATGCACAGAATAAAAGGATAGAGATTGTTGGCTGACCAGAAAGGAAGTCTCCTCTTTTCCTTGTAAAACAAGCCAAAGCTTCCCCCCAGATGCAAAGTATTTGAAAAGAAGGGCACCTGTGGGTAACTCCGTACTAGTTGTGGGGAGGATTTTCCCACCTTTGCTTCTTGACACTTAATCTACTGAGTCCATTATTGCAGAGTTTATGGTGAGAACAGTGATTCTCAACAGGTGATTCTCAAAAGGGAAGACTGGGCAGTTTCAATAATGATAATCAGTATTCTAATATTTCACATTAAGGAAAAGAAAGTCTATTCATTCCACCATATACACTATAGCAAGAAAAACTAGGCCAAAGTCTTCTTGACCAATATAGATATGGTAGATATGGAAAAGAACTGGTGTGGGGGCAGGAATGAAGATGGGAACACCCCCACAAGAAGCCAGTAACAGAATGTCCTTGGGAAGAGTGAGATTCTTGTCCGTCAAAAAGAAGTAGGAGCTAAACAGGTCAAGAACATGAGGTTGGAGGTTACACTGTGTAGCTGGAAAGAAGCCACACAGACTGAGAAATTGAGAAGGCAAGGACTCTGCTGACAGGGCAAGGTGGGAGGTGGTGGATGGGGTGACGGTGCTATTACTGGCTTTCACAGATAAATGAGAGAATAAGGGATACAACTGACAACATTGAGTTGTCATTGAGTTGCCCCTCAGAGGGGAAAAGAGGAATTTCTCTCCTAGAAACCTCAGTTTTGCTATTGTTATCATTATTGTTGTGTTAACTTCACTCCAAGATCAGTGCCCATGAACATACCCTACACTGGAAAAACTGACTTGCTAAAAAGAAACTCTATAAAGCAGACTAACTCTGAGGGACTTTTCCTCTTGACTCTTTTCCTTGTTGATACGTGACCCCATGTCCCAACACATTGTTAGGGTCCTACCATTAAAAGATTGCAGAATGTTTAATAAAAACATTTTAGATCTCTTTAACCATCTACTTTCTTTTTTCTTATCTTGGTCACTTGCTTTGAAAAAGGTCCCATGAGATCACACTAAGACCTCCAGTTGCTAGCCTGGGTTATCACTCTACATTGCCGTTCCAACAATTCAATTAGGTAATCTGAACCCCTTACATGCAGTCATTATTTCATTCATTTATTCACCCAACAAGCTGGTTTGGAGCCTTACCTCAAAAGAGCAATAAAATTAGGCACAAGGAGAAATAGAAAGAAGGTATAGTCTCATCTTTGCCCTCAGGGGTGAGCAATTGAAGAGAGAAAAAAAATAAGTGGCCATTATATACAGAACAATGTACTAACATTCTATAAGAGTGGCTACAAGGTAAGTGCCATGGAGGTAACGTGAAAAAAGTATTATTCCTGTGCTAGACCAGTAGGGCACAAAACTTACTTGCCAAACACCAAAATAGGCTTCAAAAACATTATTTTAGAAGAACTGGAATATAGCAGTGGTGGTAATAGCAATAATAGTATGGTTCATAGCTGACACTCGTTGAGTACTTACCACATGCCAGATACTGATCTAAACACTTCCCGTGAGTAATTTCCAGTAACTTTCATGACAAATCAGTGTGACTGGTATCGTTATTGTCTCATTTGATACATAGAAACTGAGGCACAGAGCATTTGCCCAGGCCCCTACTTGTAAGTGGCACAGCTAGGAAGGAGTTTATAAAAGCAGTTCAATTGTGCAAAAGCAGCTAGGAAGAGGTGATTAGGTAAATAGAAATATATATAGGAATACTTCTAGTCAAAGTTTTGGGAATTCCTTTTTTTTTTTTTGAGATGGAGTCTTGCTCTATTGCCTGGCTGGAGTGCAGTGGCTTGATCTCAGCTCACTGCAACCCCTGCCTCCTGGGTTCAAGCGATTCCCCTGCCTCAGCCTCCCAAGTAGCTGGGATTACAGGCACATGCCACCACGCCCAACTAATTTTTCATATTTTAGTAGAGACAGGGTTTTACCATGTTGGCCAAGATAGTCTCTATCACCTGACCTTGTGATCCGCCTGCCTCCCAAAGTGCTGGGATTACAGGTGTGAGCCACCACGCCCTGCCGGGAATTTCTTAAAATGAAGAAATATAAAACGCAATTTAAAGACCATTTTTGCGGTGCTTGTTAGATGAGTAGCATAAGTTACAAAAAGTTGAGATAACTTCCCCATCTAGTCTATTAACTACTTTTTAAAACTACTCATGTAAGAAAGAAAAAAACTAATACTTGTTGACTTCTACTATGTCCCATCAACCTCCATGAATTATCTTAATACTAACTAGTGAAAATTATACCCATTTTACAGATGAGTTCATTGACATTTAAAAGTGGTAAGTACCTTAACCAAATTTTCAAATTCCTTTCTCTGCTTTCTGTATACCAGGGAGTCTCCCTGATAGAGCACTTTTTTTTTCAACTATAGAGTCTTCTTATCCTATTTTCTCTTTATAATGATATTCTAGGATGTGTCCTCCACGTGATGCTACAGTCTATCTTAAAAGCTCTCGATTTAGATTAATAAGCAGGAAATTCATAACAGTATTACCTATGGAATACCTGGTCTATGTTATAGAATTTATTATAACATTGCTAAAAAATAAAGAATTCCATTCCCTAGTGTTCCAGAATTCTCTGATTTAACGAGAGGAAGTCTTTTCTTTTAACATGATAAAATAAAAATAACAGAAACTTTGCCATTTGAACTTTTTTTTTTTTTTTTTTTGAGACGGAGTCTCCCTCTGTCGCCCAGGCTGGAGTACAGTGGTGCTATCTTGGCTTGCTGCAACCACTGCCTCCCGGGTTCAAGCAATTCTGCCTCAGCCTCCCGAGTAGCTGGGACTACAGGCATGTGCCACCGTGCCGGGCTAGTTTTTTTGTATTTTTAGTAGAGACGGGATTTCACCGTGTTAGCCAGGATGGTCTCAATCTCCCGACCTTGTGATCCACCTGCCTTGGCCTCCCAAAGTGCTGGGATTACAGGCATGAGCTACTGCACCTGGCCATTTGAACGATTTTTAAGGGCACAGTTCAGTGGCATTGACTGTATTCACGTTGTTATAAAACCATCACCATCAATCTCCAGAACTTTTTCATTTTCCCAAACTGAAACCCATTAAACGATAACTTCCGATTAACTCCTTCCTCCAGCCCCTGGCAACCACAATTCTACTTTGTCTCTATGAATTTAACTACTCTAAATACCCCATATACATAATCATGCAGTACTTATCCTTGTGCCTGGCTTATTTCATCTAGCATAATGTCTTTGAGGCTCACCCATGTTGTAGCATGTGTCAGAATTGCATTCCTTTTTAAAACCAAATAATACCCTGTTATGTACACTATGTTTTGTCCATTCATTTGTTGATGGACATTTGGGTTGTTTCTACCTTTTGGCTACTGTGAGTAATGCTGCTATGAATATTGCTGTACAAGCCTCTGTTTGAGTTCTTGCTTTCAGTTTTTTGGGGGTGTATACCTAGAAGTAGAATTGCTGGATCGTATGGTACAGAGAAATTTTAAGACTTGGAGTCTTATAGCGGCCAGGTAAAAAAGAATTGAGTGAATCTAGCTCAGTAAAGAAACACATCCTCTGAGTGGTGGGCCTCAATAACAGGAAATGGAAGAATCCCTCTTCCAGAGTGGCAGCCACCTCTCAGCATTGCCAGGTCTTCTGGTTTTATTTTGTTGTGTTGTGTCTTTCTCAAAAGAAGACAGAATTTGGATTCATAAGTGAAATTGCTGACTCAAATTTTTTTTAGTGCCCTGTAGGCTGAGTACATCTGAGGGCCAGATTCAGCCCAAAGATAATTTATTTGCAGCCTCTGCTTTACAATATTTTGAAGTTCACCTTTCGTTACAGGCAGAATATGGGCTTACAACCAGACAGATGCACTGTGAATCCAGCTCCACAACTTTCTAGCTGTTTGACTTTGGGCAAATTGGACCATCTTTTAGATACTCAGTTCCTTTGATTGTAAAATAAATAGAAATACACCTGCCTTGCAAAATTCTTGTGAAATTCAAATGAAATAATATATGTAAGCTGCCCAACACAAAGTTAACCCTCATTTCTCTCAGTCTGTCCCTCCTTCCTTTCCCTCATTTTTCCACTCTGCCTCTATCTTCAGGTAAAGCTTTATACTATCTTGTTAAAAGTATTTTGTTATCAAACTCTTTACTTATTCCATAAATTCGAGTACTTTTAACTTTTGCTTAAAATTTGCTGATTATCCAACATTGGAGAAGAAGGCTGTCATTTAATTTTTATAATCATTGTATCTTTTATGGTTCTTTAAACAGCCTTTCCCTAGCAATAGGAGGATCTGAGCAGTTAAGAGAAATGAATGCTAAATCCCTAGAAAAGCTAAAGAAAAAAGCCAACAGCAGCTGGGCACGGTGGCTCATGCCCGTAATCCCAACACTTTGGGGAGGCCAAGACGGGTGGATCACAAAGTCAGGAGTTCAAGACCAGCCTGGCCAAGATGGTGAGACCCCCGTCTCTACTAAAAATACAAAAAAAAATAGCTAGACATGGTGGCAGGTGCCTGTAATCCCAGCTACTTGGGAGGCTGAAGCAGAGAATTGCCTGAACTCGGGAGGCAGAGGTTGCAGTGAGCGGAGATCGTGCCACTGCACACTTAATATCTCAACACCCCGTGACGGTGTCCCTGCTCTGTGATGCACAGTTTCTTGAATTAAAATGCCGAAAACACTCCCCTACTTCAGAGTTTTTTCTGGCTTATAGTAACCACATAAGTATAACGATGACCAGACATAATTTTGAGAACTTTGATTAGTTAAAAGCCATTAAAACCAGATTGCTAGTATATGCTTTAAGTCCAAACCTTAGCATTTCCAAACAACCATTTTTTTTCTAAAATAAGTAAACCTATTCTATTGATGTATAGTGACCATATAGAAGAATATTTAAATACCTACTCATATTTGCAAAACAGCAGCATTCTTTTTTCGACTGTTTTTCTTTTTTGCTCTTGGTGTGGTAAAGTTAAATTCTGGGAAATGGTTTACTAAAGGGAAGTTTAACCACAGATGTTTGTAATTCCAACTTAAGTTTCCCATCAAAGTCTTAATGAAATTCAGCTGCCAGCAGTTCAGCTCTGAATCTGAGTCTTTTTATCATGAGAAACTTGGGGGAAACAACATTCTGAAGCTGAATGGTAATGGGAAAATTTCCATATTCAGCCCAAATCCTCTCCATAAAGAAAAAAATACATAAACAAATTCTGTTAAAAGCGGGAGGAGAGACGGGTGAATATAATTTGAGTAATATGCAAAATGACCTTCTTTTCACTCCCAGGACTTTCTTGGTTTTTATGTTGTGTTTTGGTGGAGGCTAGAGATCTGTGTTTACCTAAATGGAGTGAAGTATACACATTTTTTGCTTCATGAGAACTGATGAGTTAGAGAAATCCTGTAACATTAACAGCTGCATTAGCACAAGTCTTTTGCAGAGTAGACCAGTAATCCAGGCTGTACTCTACAGCTAAAAGAGCCCCTGAGCATGATGCAGACTTTGCATATTAACATTTATTTTGAAATTATGCCATTTTGGAGTGGTATGATTGCTTCAAAGGAAATCAAGGACTCTAGAGATCAAAAGTATCTTCACTAAAACTTCCCTCACACACACAACTATTACATGGAACACTGTTGTCTATGTACAAAGTGAAATGCAACATGGCATGCTGAACTAAGCAGCTCTAGAAAGCCAAATGTCAGTCCAAAGAAACACATAACATAGACACCAGCCAAAGGGAAGAGAAATGTCTAGTAAGCCTCAGGCCCTGGGATGCTAGGACTATAGAACCCTCTAGAATCACAGCACAGAGCCACAGCACAAATTCGGGGTCTGAAAACCCTGGCAAGCCTCTTCTTCCACAGCAGAGGTAGTCCAGGATGCCTTTCAAGCTTCATGGCTACATGTGTATGTTTCCCTTTGATGAACAGTGATACAATTTGACAAGCTGAAGGTGTTACCTAAGTGTTACCTCTTTTCCTGCTATCCGTCCTGAGTCCTAGGTGGTTCTGTCAACCCCCAGGTCACAGACGAGGTGCTAAATGCCTGCTATTTGGAGATTAAACAGTCTGAATATCTGGAGATGGGCTGCAGTTTAATTGTAGTACATGAATAATTGCCTCATTTTATATTATTCCTTTGAAATTGTTGTCCGCCACCATTAATGCCAATAGACACCCTGAAATTCCATTCATAAGAGACCTGAAGCTTCTCCTGCAGCACAAAATTCAGCATAAAGGAGACCTGTTTGAATGCAGAGTCAGTGGGTGGTTATTACTGGTTACATAAATCTATCATACCTTGCAGCATGAGCCATGAAATCAAAGGAATCATAGAATGTCAGAATTAGAAAGGAAGTTTAGAGATTCAACTCTCTCATTTTGTACGTGAGAAACCTAAGCTGAGAAGAGAGGGGAGGTGTGGGTGCTTGACCCTGGGACACGATGCCCATTAGCAGTAGTACACGTGTCACAGGGTAAACCCCCAAATTGGAGTTCAGCCTGGGAGGCCACGTGGGTTCTTGGCTTCACACAGGGAGGAAATCAAGAGCCAGCCGACAGAGTAAAATGAAAGCAAGCTTATTAAGAAAGTAAAGGAATAAAAGGGTGCGTACTCTATAGACAAGCAGTCCTGAGGGCTGCTGGTTGGCTGTGTTTATGGTTATTTCTTGATCATATGCTAGACAAGGAATGGATTATTTATGAGTTTTCCAGGAAAGGGATGGGGAAGTCTCAGAACCATGAGTTTCTCCCCCTTTCAGGCCTTATAGGGTAACTTCCAGACATATCATGGGATTTTCTTTTGGTATGCTAATGTATTGTAATTAGCATATAATGGGCAGTGAGAGAGACCAGAGGTGGCTTTTATTACCATCTTGGTTTTGGCATGGTTTGGCCGGCTTCTTTACTGCAACCTGTTTTATCAGCGGGGTCTTTGTGACCTGTTACCTTGTGAAACCAGTCCTGCTGGTTCTCACTTTTTGCCTTATGTTCTTTTCAATTGTTTTAATGTACTGAATCATCCTAGCTTTATTTTATTTATGTGTTTTTGAGACAGAGCTCTGTTGCCCAGGCCGGGGTGCAGTGGCGCAATCTCGGCTCACTGCCACATCCACCTCCCAGGTTCAAGCGATTCTCTTGCCTCAGCCTCCTGAATAGCAGGGATTACAGGCGCCCGCCACCATGCCCAGCTAATTTTTGTACTTTTAGTAGAGACAGGGTTTCGCCATGTTGGCCAGGCTGGTCTTGAACTCCCAACCTCAGGCAATCCACCTGCCTGGGCCTCCCAAAGTGCTGGGATTACAGGCATGAGCCACCATGCCCAGCCTCATCCTAGCTTTAGAACTAGTGATTATTACCTGAGCATATCTAGATATCTTATAAAAGATATCTACTTCTAATATATTATTACTCTTTTACTCTTTATTGTTTCTGTTTATCCTTGAGTTGAGTCATCAGTAGGAGATTCTCATGGAGCTGAGTAGAGCTAGACTATGAGTCTGTAACTATTCTGATTCTTGGCTCCATCACTAACAACCAGATCACCCTTGCCGGGTAAAGAAACCTGGTCAATTCCTCTACCTGCTGGGGCCTCAGTTTCTATACAAAAAAAAATTAAAAACGATTACTTCTAGCAACAAAATTCTACAATTATTTAATAAATAGGTTAAAATTTATCCCAATTAAAGGAAACCTGGCTTAAGATACTGAATCACATAGTCATAGCTGTTGCCCTAGTTAGAACCCAAGACTTTAAGAGTCCAGAGCCTGAAGGAAACACAGGGTCCTGGCCTGTGGAAGGGGCTGGGGAGCGGTAGTTCCTAACAACTCCAGATGTGGGGCTGGGGCTGATCTGCAGCACAGGTTACCAACCCAGCCACAGACATGAGCCTCTCCAAGGTGACACAACAATGAGGCTTCCCAGACAGCCTAAGTGTGTCTCCATGTGGTCAATGAATGTTCATGGGTCTCCCATTCCAGGGTCCAAGGGTGCTGCCCCCTATGCTATCTGGACCCTCCAGAATGACCCTAAACCTATCCCCACTGCAGAGAGACAACAAAGTAGACAATGGAAGAGATCAGGGACTGGAGACCTACTGAGCAGAGACTCATGTCAACACATAACAGTTCAGTGCCAAATGGCAGAGGGTCCAGAGAGGAGAAGGTATTTTTACTCAAAGAGAAAGGAAGGGAAAGCCAGTGGCAGATTATTAATCATTATAAACATCAACATGAAATACTCACATTATATTATACAGAGTAGAGCTGTCCACTAAATCTTAATGACAATGTAAAGAAGAATATTGCAGAACACAACATGTGGAAGCGAATATTCAAGGAACTGTCTCGAAGTCAGAATTGTTGGTGTGTGAGGGGATGTGCACTGGTGTCTAAATGCCCTGATTGTTGCTGGCTATAGGGAAGAGGGGTCTAAAACATTGCTACTGAAAATGTGGTCCAAAGATGGCAGCATCAGCATTACCTGGGAATGTGTTAGAGATGCAGAATCTCAGGTTCCACCCCAGAATCAGAATCTACATTTTCACCATATCCCCAGGCTGTTTATCTGCACATTAAAATATGAGAAATGCTAGGCTCTCAAATACAGGTGGGCTTGAATTTTGAATGGACTTAGGGGAAATTGTAAATGCAGAAAATGTAAAAAATGTTTGATATAATTATGGAGGAAGACCCAAAAAACATAAATTATGGCTAAGTCTAGTAAGGGGGTTCACAAGCTCACCCATGCTAGCTGAAAATGTGTACTTCAGAATAAAACACAAGCCTCAAAGCAAACTGCTGCTTTGAGGCTTCTAAAGGAAGCTGATAAGGTAAAGTCACTTCCTGAAACCATGGCACACACACACTGGGTGCTCAAAACGTATTTTTTGAGAAAAGACATGAAATGACATGGCAGGTTTTTTTACTCCCACCTAACTCTTCTCAGCACCCATAGCCCAGATACCAAAACACTGAAGACTCTGTGTCCTTGAAGGAAGTAGAGCAGAAGCAGGGGAAGAATTTACTTGGGGAACCTGCTCAAAAATAGGATGTTGCTCACACTTTTCAGGGAATAGTGGGATTGTGATATTTTTCTTGGTAACAAGGGAGTCATTCTGATTCAGGATGTCTCTCCAGGGAGTGAGGAGTGCAGTCTGTATCCTAGACTACAAAGATAATGTTAGGAGACAGGGAAGACCCAGTTCCCCAAAATGAAAATTGCCAATTGCTCTTTCTCCAGCTGGTCCTTTTCTAGAGGGATTGAAATCTGCAGGAAAGTGCTTTTGAGTCAGGTCTGTGTCTCCTTCTCTATCAGAGCAGATGTCCCCATTCTCCCAGCAGACTCCAGCTATCCTTGATGCAGCATTTTAGCTGCATAATTACTAAGCACTTGATTAGCACTTGCTGTGTTGCAAGTACTGTTCTAAGCACTTATGTGTATTATAAATTCATTTATTCCTCATAACAATGCCATGAGGAAGGCATTAATATTAACCCCATTTTACTGATGACGAAAATGAGCCAGATAGCAGTTAAGTAACTTACGGTCATAGCTAGGAAATCTGACCTCAAGTTCATAACCTTCACATTATAATGACCCTCTAACATCTGTTTCTAAGTCTCAGAGTGCTTTAGCAATACCCCACCTAATAAAGGTTTCCCGTACTACCGCAGTAGTCTTAGCAGTTGACAAGTCTGTAAAGAACATTTAAATTAGTGGTATGTTTAGTCTTTGGCCTTGTTTTTAAGTTACAGAGTAAACTAAGTATCATCTCAGTAACAATGGGGAGTCCTTCCCTTAAACATAGGAGGAGTAACAGTTGATTAAATTTCTGAATGTGTATATAGATATATATTCATGTGACTCCAGCTATGCTGAGCATTGGTTTTTCAATAGTCCTGAGTCTACTTTGTGGACCTACAACTTAAAAGATCTTGAAAAGGGTATGGAAAGAGCTGACATGGTAGTAAAAACATGACCTCAGTTCCTAAAAAAAATAAAACATAAAAATTGAGCTACAATATGATCCAGCAATTCCACTGCTGGGTATATAACCTGAAAAAAAGAAAATCAGTATATAGAAGAGATATCTGCACTCCTATATTTGTCGCAGCACTGTTTACAATAGCAAAGATTTGGAGGCAACCTAAGTGTCCATCAACAGATGAATGGATAAAGAAAATGTGGTACATATACACAATAGAGTACTAGTCAACCATAAAAAGAATGAGATTCAGCCATCTGCAAAAACATGGATGAAACTTTATGTTAAGTTAAATAAGCCAGGCACAGAAAGACGAATGTCGCATGTTCTCACTTATTTGTGGGATCTAAAAATCAAGTCAATTGAACTCATGGACATAGAGAATAGAAAGATGGTTACCAGAAGCTGGGAAGGGTAGTAGGAGGTTGGTGGAGAGGTGGGAATTGTTAATGGGCACGCAAAAAAATAGAAAGAATGAGTAAGATCTACTATTTGATAGCAACAATGGGATGACTATAGTCAATAATAACTTAATTGTACATTTTAAAATAACTTGATGTAATTGGATTGTTTGTGACTCAAAGGATAAATGTTTGAGGGGATGGATACCCCGTTCTCTATGGTGTGCTTATTTCCCATTGCATACCTGTATCCAAACATCTCACATACCCCATAAATATATACACCTACTATTTACCCACAACAATTTAAAAAAAAATACAAAGATTAAAAATAAAACAAACAAACAAAAAAGACCTCAGGGGAAATAATTCGACAGAATATGTCAATCAGGAAAACTAATGAAGGTTTAGAAACAATTTGCCTTTTAAAATGTTTCTCTACAAATGACAACAGAAAAAGAAGGGAAATTTAACGATGAAAAGGATTCAAAAGTCAGACTTTTTTTTGAGACGGAGTCTCACTCTGTCGCCCAGGCTGGAGTGCAGTGGCCCGATCTAGGCTCACAGCAACCTCCGCCTCCCGGGTTCACGCCATTCTCCTGCCTCAGCCTCCCGGGACTACAGGTGCCCGCCACCATGCCCGTCTAATTTTTTTGTGTTTTCAGTAGAGATGGGGTTTCACTGTGTTTGCCAGGGTGGTCTCGATCTCCTGACCTCGTGATCCGCCCACCTCGGCCTCCCAAAGTGCTGGGATTACAGGCAGGAGCCACCGCGCCCGGCCTCAAAAGTCAGACTTAAAAGAAACATAGGCTGCTAACTCCTTTAAGCACTATATAAAACAATTTGTCTGAAATAAGTGAGTTATTCATTCGGCACCCCAAGGAATAAAAGTGTAGTGCCGAAAGGTACCATTCAAGGTAGTAGTGACTTGATCTGGAACAGACCCAGGTAGTCTTCCGCCCTTCTGAACTAACAGAAGGATTATAGCAGCAGTCACTTGTGAAATGCATTGTAACCTGCATGGGGGAATGTGAGAATAATGTTACCCAAACTTTTCATGTGCAGGCATCTCTTTACTATTTCTCCTCTTCCTCTAGCCTCATGTTTTAAAATGTTTTTCCTTCTGTATTAGTCTGCTGGGGCTGCCATAAAAAATACTCCAGACTGAGTCGCTTAAACAATAGAAATTTATTTTCTTACAGTTTTGGAGGCTAAACGTCCAACATCAAGGTGCTGCCAAGTTTGGTTTCAGTTGAGGGCTCTCTTCATGACTTGCAGATGGCCACATTCTCACCGTGTCCTCACATGGCCTTTCTTTTGTGTATATGTGGAGGGAGAGAGTTCTCTGGTATCTCTTCCTCATCTTGTAAAGATATAAGTTCTATAAGATAAAGGTGCTCTCCCTACAATGTCATTTAATCTTTCTTTCTTTTCTTTTTTTTTTTTTTTTGAGATGGAGTCTCACTCTGTCACCTGGCTGGAGTGCAGTGGCACACAATCTCTGCTTGCTACAACCTCCACCTCCTGGGTTCAAGCGATTCTCGTGCCTCAGCCTCCCAAGTAGCTGGGACTACAGGTGCCTGCCACCACACCCAGCTAATTTTTGTATTTTTCGTAGAGACGGGGTTTCACCATGTTGGCCAGGCTGGTCTTGTATTCCTGACCTCAAGTGATCCACCCGCCTGGGTCTCCCAAAGTGCTGGGATTATAGGCATGAGCCACCGCACCCAGCCCATTTAATCTTTATTATCTGTATTTATTACCTCTTTATAGGCACTATCTCCAAATATAGTCACATTAGGGGTTAGGTTTCAACATGAATTTTGAGGAGACACAATTCAGTTCATCACACCTACCAAGTGAAATGTATTAAGTAGTAACTAATTTCTTAATAAGGCAAAGTAATTTATAACCACAGAAGAAAGCTTCTGAGAAAATAAGATAGTGAGTGTAATTGCTGTTTTAACTTTAAGCAAAAGCCAAATTTAGCACTTCATTTTAATTGTACATTTTTTATAAATAGGTCGCTATTACTTTTATTTATTTATTTATTTATTTATTTATTTTTAGACAGATTCTTGCTCTGCCACCCAGGCTGGAGTGCAGTGGTGTGATCTCGGCTCACTGCAATCTCTACCTCCTGGGTTCAAGCGATTCTCCTGCCTCAGCCTCCGGAGTAGCTGGGACTACAGGTGCCCGCCATGCCTGACTAATTTTTGTATTTTTAGTAGAGACAGGGTTTCACCATGTTGGCTAGGCTGGTCTCGAACTCCTGACCTCAAGTGATCCAACCATCTTGGCCTCCCAAACTGCCAGAATTACAGGTGTGAGCCACCATGCCCGGCCAACTTTTAATTCAATATTTTGAAATATGGAAAATAGTATGTCAGGCTCTGTACTGCCACATTGTATTTCTTAGGTATCCAGGGACACTCGATTGATCAGTATCAATATCTTTACTCTCTTTTTAGCAAAAAGGTGCCCACTACCTCAGCAAGTGTCATGTATCCTACAAAGATGAATAAAACACAGAGATGAAACAAATACACTAATAATGCAATACAACTAATTTCTTATGTTACAAAAACTCTTCAAGGATTTAGAAGGAACATTCACTCCTGGTGGAACATTCCCAGGTGACTTCATGGGCAAGGTGGCATTTGAGTTGAATCTTTAAGATTGAGGAAAAGAATACAAGCTGAGGGGACAGGATGAGTAGATAAAAAGACACAGGGTTTCTTCTGGAAAGGGAAGTAGTCTCAGTTGGTTGGGCTGAACCACAGGGAGCCATCAAAGACTTCATAGCAGAAGAAAGAGAAACACGTGAGAATCGTGATTTGTCAACATTAATCGGGAAACAGTCCCTGGCTAGATTGGGCAATAGGCGGCAGAGAGCCTGGAATCAGGATAACCCATGTCGTGCATTGGTAACCGTCCAGGAGAGCCTAAGGAGGCCTGGATTTGGATGCTGGCTGTGGTCTGGAAAGGACAGAACAGATGCTGGGATCATCGCCAAGGTTCTATCAAGATGGTTTGTCATATGTTTGAAGAGTAAGGATGAAGGAGAAGTCAAAGGTGCTGCTGATGTTTGTAGAAATGTATTAAATTATGGGAGAGAAGTCTCTGCCAGAGACCTTTTAACATAAAACCTACTAAATCAGTGGCTTTCAGACTGAGGCTCCATGGAAATGCCTGAGGGTTCAAGGCCTCCGGAGCAGCAGGAGGTTGCTCCCTACCTCCTTCAATCACAGCAGCTTCTTTTTTATCTGTTTTATAGATGAATTTCACATGAAGTTTTACTGGTTTTTAAAAAAGGGATTCTCTGCTCTAAAATATTTGAGAACCACTATGCTGGGGCCTCCCAAGCTGATATGCTAAATCAAGACTAGTCTCCAAAATGTTACTCAAAATCTTATTCAAATCAGTGCCTCCTAGGCAGTTTCCCGGCAGTACACATGCCTGCCTTGGGCCAGTACGTGTCACTGGTTGCATTGAGCAGCTGATGCTCAGAGCACTCCTGTAATAGGTCCAAACATGAGCTAGAAATCTTTAAACAATCGGTGCTCTCCTGAGAGATATTTTTATGCTTCCTGTTCCCTGTCTGATGGTATTTTGGGCCCTTTTCAAGGAAATTAGGAAATTCCACTTTTGTCTCGGTCATTACCTGGGAGTACTGAGGACAACAACAAAGGAGCTTCGGAGAGAGGATAGGATGGTAGTGGGTAGACCAGATAACCACTATCTTTTGATCTTCATAAGAAGGACCAGCTGTTCATTCAGTTTTTATTCTTCTAAACCAATTATTCCATCACAATGAATATCATCTTATTCTGAAACATAAACCAGTTTCTCACCTGCACCCTGAGCTAAAAAGATAGCTCTCAAGTCTGTCTCCTTTCTCGATACAGTAGTTCACCCAATTTGTGGTCCAGAAGCTGTTTCCAGTGATCTCCAAAGGGGAAAAGTACTTCCATGATGAATATTATGTCTATAAAAATCAAGAAAATAAGCATCAAAAACTTTAGCTTTTCATGCAAATTAAAAAAGCGGCAACCTAAGCATTTCATTGTGTCATGAAGGCAAACTGCAGCTTGTTTTAATTTGCCTTATAACATATCTGCAGTATACCCGGGAGAACTGATGTTCTAATGAATTAGGAAAGCTTCTTTTATCTCCTTCTACCTGTAGCTTGAAGATCTCAGCTTTTAAAAAGCTGTTGATATTGAGCAACTGTTAAATTGGCAGTTATTCACAATTGCCAAATATTGGAATTTCCAATGACTACTGACTCAGGTAAAAAATAGTGTTGATACTTATTAAGCTTTCATGATTTATGAAAGGGGCCAGGCGGAGACCAAACTACACCTGTCACGGTCAAGAGATCTTTATTGGAGGTATCGAGTGGAGAAGGAAGAGAAGAGACAGAGGGCTGCTGGTGTGCTGAGTTTTATATCCCTTGGGCCTATGTGGATTGGGCTGGGGCGGGCCCAAGGGAAGGCGGGAGATGCTTCTTTCTGATTGGCCCTCCTTTCACGGGTTCAGACAGTGCCCGGTCAAGGAGGGGAGAAGAACCCGGAACCGGCCCCATCTTAAGGTACTGCACCATTTTAAAGTACCCCATGTTACCTAACATTCCTCCCTTTTTGTTTTCTTAAATGGGGGAAAATGGGCCTCGTGGTTCATCTGGCTGCTTCCTGCTGAGTGGGGGTGCTGTGGGGAGGGGGCACAGGGAGAGCTGTCAGGGTTGTGCATGGGGTACAGTATGAGTATGAGGCCAAGCAATAGGGCGCTATACATGAAGACTTCGTTAAACGTGAAGTCCATGAATGTTTCTTGTCCTCCAGTGCTGTCAGCCAGTTGAGGGGCAGGGATGGGTTGGCGATGAGCCAGCTGTCTGAGCGAAGGGTGTTTAAGAATTGGTAGAATCGGCTTGCTGTAGCCATCTGGGGTACTAGGGGTAGAGTTTGGTCTGCTCGAAGAGAAAAGAAGATGGTAGTTAATTTAGGGTGCGAGGGCAGGCCTACCCCCTCCCCCCCAATCCTGGGTATCTGTTGCCGGTCTTTGGCCGTTTAAGAGGCCAGCAGGGTGTGAGACTGTCTCTGGAGTCTGCCGTGTCTTCACAAGTCGCTAGGAGCTGGTAGTTTCTGAGGAGAAGCTGGTTAAAGGTTTGGTTAGAGATGGACTCTTTGAGGGAACGGGAAATAGTTATGGTTTGAGTTGGATATGCCCAGGCATTGCTGGGATATATGCCTCCTGTAACTGACTGGCCCCAGACTGGGTCGGCGGGTTTGTCGATATGTATGGCTTGGGAGGAGGTGTTGTTTTTAGTGGTATAATATAGAAAGGGGGTGTGTTTGTTGACGCGGGAGCCAGAAGGTGAAGTGGAACATGTGGAAGAGAGGGTCCCAGCTGTTTTCTATCATAGTGAGCCTGGGAAGGGGAAGATCCACCGTGGGGCTGATGTAGTTGGTGTGTGCCCTCCTGTGAATGTTGTATGACTCTTTAACTGTGAAGAGATAATAGGGCTGGGAAGAGGGCCCACCGGCGGAGGAAAGTGTAAAGATGTGAGAGGCGGAAAGCCAGAGAAGAGCACTTAGGAGATGCATGAGAGCGGGGCGTAAGCAGTTTGGTTCTTCGTGTGGTCCGGGTTGGTAGCCGGTTTCAACCGGTTGAGCGGTGACCCGCGACTGGAAGATGAGGTGGAGGGTGGTGGTATGGGGGGGTTCATCGGCCGGATCAAAGTCGGGAGCAGAAGGAGAGGTCGGTAGCTTGAGGGCAGCAATAAGGTGTTGCAGCTTGCAAGGGAGGCAGAGGTTGGGTTTGTCCCATAGAAGAAAGAAGCCATGAACATGGGGATCTCTGCCCATTTTCCTGTTCACTCACAATAGTTGTAGAGATCCTGGAGAAGGTTGGGATCAAAGGACCCATAAGTGGGCCATCTGTTTTGGTTGTCTAAGGGGTAGGTGGGCCCGTTTTGAGTGCAAAATTTAATCAGGTGTGTAGGTTTGAGATCAGCAGCCAAACCAAGGGCTGATAAGTTATCTAAAAGGCATTGTAAGGGAGAGTCGGCTGGCAGGGATGCAGAGGCTCCCATTATGAGAAGAGGGGGTTTACGGAAATATATGGCAAAGGGCTGGGCAGGGTGTCCCCTACCAGCCAATGACCATGCTGTGAGTCAGACCCTTCGAGTCGGTCGTCACCGAAATGAAAGGACTGAGGGCCTCTAGGAGGCCGAGGGCCGTGGGCCACCTGGTACCAGGATTTTCTGAGTGAGAAAGGGGAAGGGGCCCAGGCCCGGCGAGTGAGGAGGAAAAGGAGGGAACTCTGCTCCCTGGAGGCCGAGTCTAAAATAGGATTTATGGCAGCCGTGGCGGGAGCCGGTCGACTGGTGTCGGACACTGGAAGGGGAGACTTACCGAGAGGCTGGTGTTGGGTGTAGAGGTCGGCGAACAGGAAAATGAGCGAAGACCGGCTGGGGTCTGGACTGAGCCTGAAAAGGATCGGGGTCCCACTGAGGAGGGTAGGGAGTCCCGATCCGAGTCACGGAACCAATGAAAGGGGCCGGGCGGAGACCAAACTACACCGGTCGCGGTCAAGAGATCTTTATTGGAGGTATCGAGCGGAGAAGGAAGAGAAGAGAGAGAGGGCTGCTGGTGTGCTGAGTTTTATATCCCTTGGGCCTACGTGGATTGGGCTGGGGCGGGCCCAAGGGAAGGCGGGAGATGCTTCTTTCTGATTGGCCCTCCTTTGGCGGGTTCAGACAGTGCCCGGTCAAGGAGGGGAGAAGAACCCGGAACCGGCCCCATCGTAAGGTACGGCGCCATTTTAAGTTACCCCATGTTACCTAACAATTTACAAAGTGTTTTCCTATGTATTTCCACCTTTAATCTTTGCAGCCATCTTACAAACCAGGCAGGCCAGAGGTTATTCATCTAATTTATGAAAGCATGGAAATGTAAAATGACAAGCCCAAAGTCTCCTAGCGTGGAACCTTGTTGAGACAGCAGGAAGTTTCGTAGAGTTCTAGACTGTTAGAATGTGAAGAGCCTGGAAATCATCATGCTGCTAATATCACTGAAGAGGAAGAAACCAGAGCCAGAAGTTGAGTCACTTCCCCAAGTTCCCACACAGGGTTTCTAGAACTGGAACCACAATCAAGTTTCCTGGCTCTGGGGTCAGTTGTCTTTCTCTACTGCATCACAGAGCAGGGACACCATCACGGGGGTGTTGAGACATTAAGTGAGCTGGATCAGACAAGAATATATCCATGTTTACCTTCGCCTTATAACTTATGTAGCCATCTGTGTCGTAGAACTAAGTAATTTAATTGCTAAAACGTTGAAAGTTCTCTTAGCCTTTGGTCATTATATTTATGTTGATTTTGAATTTAATTTATAACCAAATCATGCATCCCGTTTCTTTCATTTCAAGCATTTTTTGCCTTGGCCCCATATTGCTATCAACCCCTTAAACCATGCTCTCAGCACCTATACTTAGAAAGTTAGCATTCGAGTGCATTAAGATTTCAGAATTTCCGGCTAGAGTTTTCTGGTGGTCACATAAAAATAAACAAAACATCCTTGATCTTAAAAGGAAGAAAGAAAGATCTATTTCAAAAATGAACAATAACATTTTTGTTTTAAAAGTTGAAGAATTAATTTTTAAAATTCCTAGACCATACCATGTCTGGTATTCCTCCTGTACAAGTGATAGGTCAGGTTTCCACATGACCTTAAGAAACTTCCCTATCATGTACCAAAACAATTGAAATGTGAGAAATTAATGAAGAAAATGAAATGTTGATAGCACCGAAGTGGTCCACTCTGGCACTTGTACCCCTCCATGACCTTCTCAACCTGCTTTATAACAATTCTGAGTTTCAGTAGCTCCATTTTTATATGTAGAATTTTTCTACTGTTAATGTCACAGGCAAATCACCCTAGTCTTCTAACAGCAAAAAAAAATAAATAAATAAATAAATAAAATACCTGTTTCTCGAGAAAATCTGCCAATTCCCAACAGAACTACAGAACTTTATGATATAATCCAGGGACTTTGCTATGAACAGCATCTGCTGAGATGTGCCCCGAACCTAATAGAGGACAAGGAAAAAGGGGGTATTTCAAGGGTTTGGGGCAGCCCCACGTGGTCTGCAAAATAGAAAGGTTTTTGGGAGGCAGGACAGTTCTAACCCTGCCCATTCCATGGTCCATTTTCAAAATGGCAGGCACTTTCATGCTTCATTCTCACCCTGGTCTTTGATGTCAGGAAGATCCTCAGTATGGTGAGAATAATACTGTATTTAAGATGAAGCTGATGTCTGTGTAAGGTCAGAGTAATCATCTTTATGAGTATTATCTGAAGATATTTGGATATCCAAAGATCTTTGTAAGGTTCTCAAAACCTCTAGGTTTATATTAAAGGGCTGGGCTCTTCCTGGTCTCAAACAGTATTTCTGGTTACTTTGGCAGATGAAGCACATTTTCCCCATGCCCTATGTTTTTGGACATGCAGTATATCAAAGTGTTCAGTGGAAATAAGCATTCTGTTATTTTTTTCTTAGCACATTTTTTGTCTTCTCTTCCGTTCAGTTATGTTGAAAGCTACGTGTTGGATCTGTTTTTTAGTTATGACATTAGATCTTCATCTGAGATTATCTAAACTAGTTTGGTTTTCTTTTGATTATAATCTCTTTTTTTTTAATCTGCTAACACAAGCTCATGTTTATCTAGAAAATGCGCTTTCTCCTCAAAGTCATGAATCAGCATGAATTTCCTTTGAGTTAGTTCAAATCATCTAGAAATTAACAAATTTCAAAAAAAGAAAAGATATACTAAAATGTAGTCAAAGCTTTATGAGAATACTTTATTTGCTGTATCTCAGCTAGCCACTGAGTAGCTGTCATAAACCTATGACATAAACCTATGACATAAATCTACTGTCTTATACTGATGACAGTAGAGTATTGAAAAACCAGGTGCACCAGGTTCTTGTTTTCATTCTTGATAGGTTCTAAGTTCATTAAACCAGTCTTGCAGTTACTCAGAGAGCCACAAAACCAAGTGTTCCTCTTGTTATCTTGCTTAGCTCATTTTGGGTAAAATGCATCAAATGGCAGAATGAAAAATAAAATATTTGTTTTTATAGTTGAATGACATTCTCCCTATGTATAAGTTATAACTTGAAAATTATTACTGCTCCCAAGATTCCTAATTTTCAAGCCACATGAGAATGACTCATGGGATCCTGGTGGCCACAAAGGATTAACAAGGCTTCCAGATGTGCCTAACATTTATTTCAGGAACTAGGGCAAGTCTCCGATATTATCTACAATGTGTGGAGAGAGGGTGGTGTGTCCATGTGAGTATACTGTAAGCCAGAATGTTGCTGAAGGTGTCACAAAATTTAATTGCTGATATTAAACTAATCCTTCCAAAGAAATTCCCAGCAAGTAGAAAAAAGTAAATTCATTGGTGTTTTTATTGAGAGAGATTACCAGGAGTGAAAGATGCCTGCTTGAAGCAATGAAACAACAGACAGAATATAAGTTTAACCTCACTACCTTATGAGGAGTAAACTAAAAACTGCCCTATACTTTCTTTCAGCCTCAGCTTTCCTCCTTTCAGAAAATCCTTCACAAACCCCACATCTACCAAAGAACCATTTTTGATTCCCGCTCCTCCCCATGTTAAAAGTAATCTCTTGCTCCTCTTAGCTCACTCAGCATTTCTTTGTACCTCTCATGATATTATAATTCTTAGCACTTTCTTCCAAATATTCTAGTAAGTTACAGATACAACTTAAATTTCCCCCATTGAACCCCTGAAGGCCAGAAGGGTCTATGATTCATCTTCTGATTCCCCAAATTGCCTGTGCAAGTTCCTTTTAAAATTGGTGCTCAAAAAAAATTGTTTATGCATTCCACAATTATTTATTGAAAACCCATTTTGTGCCAGCCCCTGGGCTGGGCCCTGGATAGCCAGTGGTACATGAAGCAGAGACAAAATGAATAAATGACCATACCAAATACTGAAAGCCAAAACAGTGCCTACTTTTCTGCTTGTGGTATGTGTATGCTCTGATACGATTCCGCTGTATAATTCTGAAGAACAAGTCAAGATAGCATTTGGCGTGACATCAATAGTCAACCACGGTGTCCCTGGCTGCTCATTCCAGGAGCTCCGTGCTGTGAGTGAGAATGCCTTTTAAGCTAAAAGCTTTGTCTTTCCCACTGTATATGGAAAAATTGACTATGCACTTTCATGGAGAAGGTCTAGCTAAGAAATGTTTATATTGGAACAAGCCCCATCTCTAAATCTGGGCTTGTTGCTGAATGGTATTTTGTTTCCTTGGATCAGGGAAGGGGTCTGGAAACATCTGTAATGAAAGTATTGTTTTAAAATCAGCACAATTTTTTCCCTCAAATGACAGATAACAGAATTGCTTTAAATCAAACACTCTCAGCCTTCCCCATTCATTTCCTTTCACAAATGTGTATTATTTTGTTGTCATTAAAATGGCAGTGTGAAGACTAGATTTGTTGCACCCCAGACATTGCCATTCCCTTTGCAGTCATTTTCTTTTCACTTTAGTTTGTGTTCTTTACCTTCACTTTTAGAAACATGCTGTAACAGAATAGCTATCTCGATCACAACAGTTATCTGGGGGCAAAATTTCAAAGCTACAAAATGATGGTATATTGTAAAGCAATTCTGAAACTATACTCCAAAATTTTTACTCGAAAGAAATGTACACATTACGCCATTTATAAATGAAAAGTTAAACAAAATACATATTTACATTAAATAGTATTTCACAAAACTCTAAAAATGAAATCTTAGGGAAGGGAGATTAGGGGAAGAAATAATACAAAATACCCTTAAATAACATGAAAAGGATGGAAATTCTGTAGCAATTTTGAATACCATTCATGCTTTAAAAAGAATAGAAGTAGCTTATGAATGGTTCATGATATTGTAGTTAAAATTGTATTCGTGTATATTTACCACTTGTTGCAAAATCTGTTTTTTAAATAAGCTCCCCAAATTAAGGAGCTGAGTGTTCAGGATGGTAATTCATCTGCCTTGCTTTCTGTAAGCAGTTGGTGCTTGGTGAATTTGTTTATTAATGAACTATTTGAAAATGGCCTTGCTACCAGTGTCCCTGAGCCGACTGCCACTCTGAAATACTTGGATTTTAAAGATCCATTCTTCTGAGCCTTTTTAGGTGTTTGACACATAGTAGAGATGTAAAATATTTGCTAAATGAGTTCTACTGCATACATTTTACAAATAAGAGCGCTTGGAGTAGAATTTCATTATCATTTGTCTCATAAAATTTGACTCATAAAACACATGACAGAGTGGGAGTTCAACACACAATCCTAAGTTTGAAACCAGTTACAAACCCTCTGTGGAGTATAGCCTTCCTTAGTGTTGAAGGATGAAGGTGTTGGTTTCATGGCTCAGGCAGAATTGCAGTGATGGGATTTATTAGTACAATTTATGGGCCACAGTTTTCCTGTTAGGTGGGGCCAGACATATGTCAAGCTGCCACATATTCTGCCTGAGCAGACATCTGCCTCTGATTCATGAGGGAAACACCTGCACACATGCTGGTGTATATTACACAAAGAGGCATCCTTTTCCAGGGCCCATTGTCAGATCCCTCAAATGGAACAAAGGAGGTGTCAGGAATACAGGTGGATGTCATACGACTGGCTTCTATCGAGGTTGACTTTGCAAATGAGGGATCTACATTATTTGCTTCGTGGTCTATTTCTATCTACACTGTATCAAAACTGTTAAAAACTAAAACATCAATTATAAATTATTGTATTTAAATTAAGAATAATTGCCATATGTCAAATCAACTAATAAGAGAGGGTTGATGGGCAGTCTCTGAGGACTATCTGATAGTCTGGAGTGTCCATCTGGACTCAGCCACACACACTCATGGAGCAAACCTGAGTTTGCTTAAGAGAGGTCACTCCACCTTACCCCATCCATCACCTGCATTCTCCCCTCCAAGATGACTGCGGAGTGGTATTGAGACCTTTTGATGACAATGGCACTTTCCTGAGAAAAAAGGGAGACATACTAACGGGATATCTTCTATGAGACTCTTGATAAATCTGATAAACTTGAACAGAGTTGACTTTTGTCCTGGATATCCCAGGGAAAGGCAGAGATGGACAGCATAAGTTTGTTTGCAGCCCCAGAAGAGGTGTGAGCTTCAGCAAAAATGCCACAGTTTTCCAGCATCATTTTCTTCTTCATCATCATCCTCATCAAGAAGTGTGGTTGAGTGAGTGGAGCACTAATGGTGCATCACCTTGCTCAATGTAAACAGCTTTCAATAAGTTCCTTCTTCGCTAGGCCTCAGTTTTCCCAAATTTAAAATTAAGAATTAGATAACAGTCCTTCCCAGCTCTGGCATTCTGTGTTTCTGTAATGCCAAGACACATCCAATACATATTGATTAAGCATCTGCTCTATGAAGGCACTGAGGATTCAGGAACAAATCAGGTGAATCCAGTTTCTGTGCTCAGGGAGTTAAGTCTTCCAAGGAAGAAAGACAAGGAACCACTAACTTAAACATTGCTAAGCTGTGTGCCCTAAAGAAAAAAAGAATTGCAGCTCACTCAGGAGAACCAGTTAAAACAAATAACTCTGGTACAGACAAGTCCAAAAAGAAGAGAAGAAACTAATAGTTACTGAAAAATTTCTATGCCTTTATATTGGACATTAAATGCATTAAATATTAGTTGATCCTCACAACCATTCTAGAAGGTAATAAGGTGAGCAGCCCCATTTTTTCAGAAATGGAAACAGAAGCCTAGAGTTAAATAACCTGGGCAAGGTCACCCAGGTAGAGCTGGAACTGAAATACTGATGATCTCAGGCTTTCTGCTGCCTCAGGCTGTCTCCAAAGGACTTAACTATAGGAAATTACATCCACTGCAAGGAATAGATTGCAGTGTGTCATGTCATGCCCATGGCAGATCAATCAGTTAGGTCTAGAGGCTGTGCTGTCTTAAACGTAAGCATATTTGGAGGAGAAATTTACTCATTCACTCAACAAGCATTTACTACACAGCTGCCAGGTGCATGGTGAACAAATGGGGACTGAACACAGATATACGTGGACATTTCTTAAAATGGCAAAAAGTAGATTTATCATGTCCTAGCCATTTTGCATGTAAATGTTAAAGAAGTAATACCTAAATGTGCATGTTCCTGGGGAAATAGAAGTAGTTACAGAGCTATTAGAAGCATAAGAAAAAAAAAAAAGGACAAAGAATTTTAAAGAAATTTGCTCCCCACATATGAAATGTTCTTGATTCTTTCATTTAACATTTAATTCACTACAATTGTATTGAGAAAACTATCAAAATTGACTAGGTGACATGGATCCCACCTTTGAATACAAACCCTTATCTATTTTGATTCTCTGAAAATATGCTCCATCAATTGAACAGGGGAAAATGTCATTTTGCTCAAGTTGTTATAAATTATGATAGGGGAATTATGATACGTGGAGTGCAATCCATCTTTCTTTAGATAGTGCAACTTCAATCCCCAGATGGATAGAATTCCATTTGTTAGCTCTTTTCAGTCTTCTACTAGCTCTTCCAGAAATATGCCTTGTAAGAAGCACTTATGTCCATGCCATTACCTACCTATGGCCCCCAGTGAGACCATGCAAAATTTAGTTGTCACGACTAAATGAAGGCTTAGAATAGTTACAGCTAAAAAGATCTTTCCATTTCAACAAAGATCAATTATCTTGCAAGAGATGACTTCAAAGAGTTGAACTCAACTTTTTGAAATGGAAAGTTGAGTTCAGGATGTTGGAGGAGATAATGGGTATTGGTATGGTTTTGGCTGTTTCCAGAGACTTGTGCCTGAAGAAGGCTGAGGAAGATTAAGAGATCCTAAACTCTTGGCCTATTTCTAGCTCAGTCTATGAGCCACAGGGATTTCTGGTGTCATATTTAATAATTTTCTAACAAAAGCTGACTGTGCTTTTGTTTTAGGGTTTAAAACCATCCTAATTGGTAAATTAACATTTTTCAATGAGCCTTTGAAATTTGGTAAAGGCCACTTGATTATTTGAAAGAGTCCTTGATCTTGGACTGTCTGAGAAAGAAAGTGAATCAGATATCACTTCGCATATCTGCTGGACCACTGAATAGTCCCCAGATCAAGAGCCAGCTGGTCTTTCCTACCACTGCTTAAGCACCCTGAGAACGAGGGTGTGCTGGTGACTCTGCACCTGTCCATCCAGATCCAGGATCTGCCCCTGCCTCAAGAGACTGATGCCCAAAGGCTACAGCACGCACGCTCCCTTGCATTTCGGGGAAAGTAACAGGAGAAGGGAAAGTTGGGGCCATTCTGCTCCACTTCCTCTCTGCCTCAACACTGCTGTTCAGGCAGAAGCCATGACCCCCAAGATGGCAGCTCCCGCCGGCAAGCTCCCCTCCTCCACAGTTCCAGCTTTCCCTGGCTTTGTGTAACAGGCTTTCTTTATCCCTTTGGGCCCTAGAGGGAGCAGATCTTTGCAAATTTTACTGTTTCTAGCTTTTATGGCCTCTCCATTCCTTGCTGCCTTAACCTGCCCACAATTCAGTAAACTCTAATTCTCTTCTTTTTCTTCATTTAAACTCTCTAAGGTGAATTTTGATTATTCCTGCTGGGCCTGACTACATCAGTGACAAGCTGCCTCCTGAAATTCATGGCTTTTTCCATTAACTTTTGTCTAGAGGAAACCTTCTCAAAAGCATCTACTACCATCTGCTTTAATTGACAAATTATTTTACCTTCACATAAAGGAAGAGATTATATAAAAAAATTTTAGCAAACTATAAGAACATAATCTAAATTCCGTAGTTCGGCTTCATTTGAATTATTGCACAATCTTCTCCTGGTTCCCCCATTTCAACTCCAGGCCAGCTGGACAGGGCAACCTTTGGCCTGAGCTTGTGGGTTACTCTTGTCATGTTCTGCCAATCTAAGGCCACAGATGGTTAGGGCTCCCATTATTAGCTCTCTTGATCCCTAAGGAAGCAAGACTGTCTGAGTTTGGGTCATAGATCCTTTCTTAGGACAGAAAACTGGCCTGTAAACCCTCTTACTTAAATTTTAATATTGTAATTTCTCAGTCAACTGGAAAATGGGAGTATTGTGCACTATTTTGAGGATCTTTTACCTCTGCCTTAAATAGTAAGGCCCAACTAGAATAAATAAGCACCCTAAAAGTCCTTTGAGTTGCACAGGTAGCCTGGGACATGTAGCTTTACTGCTAGAATAAAATAATTACTGGAAATCAGATTTAGTAGCCACTCAAATATTATAGAAGAACCTAAAGGTTGATGTATGCTTTAACTAAGACAGATATTTGTGAAATGTGCCACATGGGATGAGGCAGCTGCTAGCTGTAAGGTGAAAAACAAAGGAAGGACAAATTAAGTAAGGAATGTTATTTTGCTTATTTTTAAACTGTGTTAATAATAATGATACATAAAGTGAATAACCAGGAAGTTGGGGAAATTATACACAAGCGTCTGAATCTATTGTCAAGACCACATTAGTCACTTCCTAGAGATGATGTTTTAAAGATCTCACTGGGTATGGACATGGAAATCCTATATCCAGACAACCTAAGTAGGATCTTTTGTTTTCCTTTCTTTTCTTTTTCTTTCTCATTTGCTCCTTTTCCTCTTTCTTTCATTCTTTCATGAGAACATGTATGTCCTCCATGGATTTTAAGAAATAACATAGTCAGGCGGGGCATGGTGGCTCACCCCTGTAATTCCAGCACTTTGGGAGGCCGAGGAGGGTGGATCACGAGGTCAGAGCTTCAAGACCAGCCTGGCCAAGATGGTGAAACTCTGTCTCTACTAAAAATACAAAAATTAGCCTGGCATGGTGGCAGGTGCCTGTAATCCCAGCTACTCAGGAAGCTGAGACAGACAGTTGCTTGAACCTGGAAGGTAGAGGTTGCAGTGAGCGGAGATCATGCCACTGCACTCCAGCCTGGGCAACAGAGCGAGACTCCATCTAATTATATATAAATAAATAAATAAATAAATAAATAAATAAATAAATAAAATAGTCGAAGCCCTGAGACTCTTTCTGAGTCTCATCCCCACTCCTTTACCCTTAACTGGCCTGATTTCTCAGATTCCTATTTCTTTCCTCATACTTTTCTTTATATATGTGTATCCCTACGCAATATATTGCATCGTATTATTTTGCATGTTTTAAAATACAGTATAAACATCCTACTGTTTCTCCTTTGCAACTGACTTTTTCCTCAATATTGTATTTAAAAGATTCATTCATAGTTAGAGATATCTTCACTTGTGAAATTGGCCAAATTGCTCTCCAAAGTGTTGGCACAATTTGCCCTCACTTGCCTCATTCTTTACCAATTCAAACCCATTTTTCTGCTAACGTATTTTTGGCATTGACTTGCTATTTGCGAATGACTACGATAGGTGATGAGGACACAAAAATGAGTAAGACGCTATTCCTGTTCTGAAGGAGCTCACAGTGATTTCAGGGAGGCAAGAGTATAAATTAAAATTTATAATGTCATGTTCTGTGTGCTCTGATGAAGTCTGTGCAAGGTGCCATGTGAGTGACTGAGTCTGAAAGTCTAGGGAAATAGTTCTCAGGTGAGATGAAGTAGGGAAAGACATCCCAGGCCTCTGTAGCATATGTAATAGTGTATGCAAAGGCAAGGCGGGCCAGAGCATTATATTTATGAGGGTGGTGGGGTATGTGATTTAATTAGAGCAGAGGGAGCCAAGGTTGATCCTAAAGAAATAGTTTAAGGTTGGATCCTTGTATGTCATGCTAAAGAATTTTATGTATTCATATAGGTAATGAATGAAGAGCCACTGAGAGGTTTGAAGTAGAAAAGTAGTATGATAAGGGTTTTTAATTAATTCTGGTAATGAAGAATGAACTGGAAGGAAGAACTTCTGGTGATGGAGAGAGTAGAGTGGAGGGAATTATAATCATCCGAAAGAGAAACACCAAGATCCTGAACTAAATAGTGGTATTGGGAACATGGAGGAAGAATCTCCCTGGTAGTATTTCAGAGGCAGAGCATAAACTCTATAAGGCAGCAGCCTACAAAGGGAGGCAGGAGGTAGGAACAGCCTAACCCAGGAGGACGCAAGGGCGTGCATTATGTGCAGAGAATTTAAAAACAACAATAAAACTTACTAAAACTCAGTCTGCTTTTTATTATCACCATGTGCCAGCAATTATAAACAATGTCAATGACAAAATTATCCTCCCTGAGAACTCTTTTGTTGTTTAAGGTCTAAGCAGTTGCTGTGGTTACTGTTGAGTTTTGATAATACAACAAATGTGTAAACTTCAAATTAGCACATTCCAATTTCTTAACCTTTAGTAAACATTGTGTTCTATCCAGAAATTAATTTGGAGAACTCCTAGTCTTACAGCCCACTCCAGCACAGGTAGAGGTATCAGTTTAGAGAGTACGTTTATAACAGTTCAGAACTGTGTAAGGTCAATCTCACTTGAGACTCTAATCTCTCTGGTACTTCATATATCTGCATTTAAACCTCAGATTTATCATAAACGATAATAGCACAGTGACTCTGAAATGTAAGATAACTTGAGTGCTTACATTGTGTCATTCTATGTGCAAACCATCCTCTGATCCTTGAGGAATTCCTTCTTCTGGAAGTATTTCCAAAAATTACATTAATGCAAAATACATTAATGTAATTTAAAAGTGTTAACCCCTTACCTTTTCATGTTATATAGTCTTTATCTTTAACTGAGACGTAATATAAACATAATATAAGGAGAAAAAGAGATTTGGGTGTGGGACACACTCAACTTTAGGTGCCTATAAAACTGGAGATGGACTTGTCTAATAAGCACTTGGAAACAAGGGGGTGGCATAAAAGAGTAAGATCAGGGATATGTAGAGAGACTTAGGAATTACCAAAATATAGCTGGAGGATAAAATTGGGGGAGGGATTAACATCATCCACAAATTTCATCCATACATAAAAGTGTATAGATAGAAAAGAGAGCTAAGGAGATTACCCTGGAGAACACCAGCAATGTAGAAGCAGCAGCAGATGAACCACTTGCCTCTGCCCCTTCCCCTGTCCCCTGCCAAAAAAAAATTAAATTAAAAAAAAAAAACTGAGAAAGAAACGTAGGCAGGGGAAAAGCCAGAAGAAAGAGTTGTCCTGGAAATCAGGAGAAGAGAGAACTTCAAGGAGGGAAGAAATTTCAACAATGTTTGCTTTTTTTTTTTTGAAACAGCCTTGCTCTGTTGCCCATGCTGGAGTGCAATGGCACAATCTCGGCTCACTGCAACCTCTGCCTCCTGGGTTCAAGTGATAACCCTGCCTCAGCCTCCCAAGTAGCTGGGATTACAGGCGCACACCACCACAACTGGCTAATTTTTATATTTTTAATAGATATGGGGTTTCACCATGTTGGCCAGGCTGGTCTCAAACTCCTGACCTCAAGTGATCTACCTGCCTCGGCCTCCCAAAGTGCTGGGATTTCAGGCGTGAGCCACCACACCCAGCCATCAACAATGTTAAGTACTGGAATTCCATCTTTGTGAGGGCAATTTCAGTGTGCAGTGGAAGCACAGCCAGATGATGGATGGAGGCATGGATCAGCATAGTATGAAGGAAGCAGACCCAGTGCGATTAAGTTCTCACTCAAGATCTGCTGGACAAGAAGGAGGAGATAAAGGGGAGGCAGAGTTGAGGGAGGATACTCTTGGATCTGAGCCCAGGTAAAGATGTCAAGGCTCATCCAACACAGGATGCAGCACCTAAGTGTTCTCTTTGCCTCCCCTCATCCCTGTGGATGTGAAAGTGCATGGTATGTGAGAGGAAGGCCAGATGATGGGGCCGGGTGTGATGGCCAGAGATGCGTGGATCCCAGAGCACAGATAGAGGGCTTCTCTTTCCTACAGTGAAAAGAGTACTGCTTCTGAGATGGGCAGAAGACACAAGGATGAGTCAAGACAAAGGGGAATTTAGAAAAAAAAGACAGTATGAGATTTCCCACCCAATAGCCTCTGTGTTTTCATTGAAAGAAGCAGGATTAGCTGCTGAGAGTAAGAGGGTACAATAGAAGTTTGGGATACATTTACTTTTTCCTATTAATTCACAATAGCATTTCTTCAGTGATGCAAAAACCTGTGAGGAAGAGCAAAAGGAAGGAAAGGCATGTCCTGCCAGTCACTTTCACTTTGTGCCTTGCATCTTGAGAAATCTAGGGTGAGGATAGCACTGAAATACCCACAGGACCTCAAGACAGAAGCAGGTTCATCTACCAGCAATGGACACTGATGAAACACCCCAACTGCCTTCCCTGAGTACACTGAAGAGAAGCTGTTGTCATTTATAGACAGTTCATCCTCCAAACTTCTTATAAAAAGAAAAGTAATTTAGGCAGACTTTTGCAAGACTATAGGCCATTAAATGGTAATGATCAAACTGGATCATCCATAAAAAGCACTTAGCTCAGTGCTTGGTGTCTGTCAGTAAATTATTAGCTGTGATTTATAAAAACCAGATGAAGATGACAGAGATGTCTTTCACCTCACAGCATTGATTCCTTCTAAGTAGCTAAGGAGTCAAATCAAAATCCCCTAAATGCCTATAATTCTGAAGTCATTTCTGTCTACTCATTCTTATTGCTAACCCTTGTGTGCCGCATCTCTTCCTTTCTTGGAAATGTGTCCAAGGCATTCGCCCCAGTAAATTAAATAAAACTGAGTCAGTTTTCAGATGCAAAAAAAAAAAAAATCTGGCAGCCTCAGAGGCTATGTTGTGTAACCATAGCTTGGAAGGCGAGGAGTGAAAAGAACAAGCCAGTTACAGGAGGCGATGTGAGATGAACCCAGAGCAGAAAGCCAGATGTTAGCAGGAGATTTATTTCTAGAAAAACCAAAGGAAAAAAGGCACCACTGAAGCCTCGTTATGTTATATAAGCAGCAATCTCTACTATAAACAAGTGACTTGACAATTACTTTAAATAATTTTCAAGAAGCAAATTAAAGAAATGTTCATTAGTATTAATAAGTAGAATCATCCTCAAACCCAGCATTTCTAAAAGAAAACCTGTATGGCTGTAGGGGCTGTGGATTTTCTTAGTTGATTGTTTTAATTAGGCAAATAAAGAGGGCTATTTATTAGCAAGCATAGCAAGTACTTCAACACACGCCAAGGCTGTTGGTATCTACAGTCCAAATAGTTGATGAACAGGGTTCAGGGACAGTTATTTGAGAGCTGTGAGTGAAGCACTGGTTTCCACCCATGAAGCCCATGAAGAGTGCTGAGGAGTAGTCACAGAAATGTGATGTAAACATGTGATAACCTTGTCTCCACTCTTTACAAAATTAAAGGACTTGGCTTAAGAGTGGTTAGGATGGCTCTGTGCTCCTTGGAATTCCTCAGGCTCTAAGTCACAGTCTCTATTTTATTGATGATTACATTGAGAGCTGGAGTGTTTTGTAAGCTGGGCAAGGCATGGCAGACACAGGGCCTAAGCAGTAAGCACAAAGGTAACTCTCTAGGCCAAGCAGGGGAAACCAGCACCATAGTCGGTGTTTGGTTTTTGGCCTAGCCTTATTATGCCATCCTAAGAAAAAATGCCTTTGAACTGCATAAACCTCTGAAGAATGTTGAAACCACTTTCCTAATTGAGTTATGGTGAAATCGCTGTCAAAATCTAAAAATTAACTCTGCCTATTAAAATGTGGGGAATTTCAATTACGCAACAAGAGCTTAGAGATACCCAAGGGAGGATGTGTGAGTAATTGTCTTCAGATTCAAGTAAAATCAATCAAGAATCCAACTTCTTGGTAACTGCAACACATAATCCATTTAACTCATTTTGGCACTTTATAGGTTTGCATACTAAAAATCGGGACATGTTAAGCCCTATCTGAAAAACATATGGAGCCAAAAGTTAGCAAAAGCTTAAATTCAGAACTGCTTGCCATTTCAGATATTTCATATTTTATTTTTACTGACACAGAAAAAAATGGCTTGTGAAATACCTATTCATTTAATTTATTCATATGTTCTCAGAAGTCATTCCTCCTTAGCAAAGGGTGGAATATTTTGGAAATTTTTGAATAGATTAAATCATGTTTTTCCCCACTAGAAAATCCTTGAATACTATCTGATTCTTAAGTCTGCCCAAGTTTTAGGCAGACGGAAGTCAGCATTGTGCAGAAACCACAGACTCTTAAGTAAGGGCACACAGCTTTAGCTTCTAACTGAGCATAATATTCTATCTTAAGCTGACTTTTATTATTTATTAAAACAAAACATGGAACTCACTATAACTAAACTAGAACTAAAAATCATTGTTGTCTGGAAACAAGAGAAAAGTGGATGCATTAAATACATACAAAAACCTAAGCAGAACGATAATGTAATGTGGGCCATTAAATTTGAAGAAGACTAATTTGGATGGTAGCAATGATTCTGGACACCAGTGAATGAATTTAGAGGGATTTTGGGTTTGTTTTTGTTTTTATGCTTTCTATTTGGAGCCTCAATAAACTGAAGCAAAAGTTGTTGAATCAAATTCTAAGTCTAATTCAGAAAGGAAGATGAGTTGAGTCAATATATGTCATATGTTCGTAGATCTTTGGTTGGAAACACAATGCAAATAACTGTTCCAATCAGCTCCTACGAGAATAGACACTAGGGCTGTAGAGTGTGTTCTTTGTGATGGAATTTTGTTATAATTAATTCTTCATCATTTGCTGGAGCTGGACACTTGGGTCTGATCCTCTCTGAGACTCAGAAACCTCAGAATTTATCTCATACTCTCAGATGACAACTTCAAGCTCTTCCTAAATCCCATCAATTTTTGCCATTGTTGGTTTGTTTAAATGGGTAATTAGGGACCTTAGATCCCTAGAAGATCTATTTGAGTATGTAAGTGATTTAGTAAATCAGGCTTCTCAACAGAAATTCTGAAGTTCTCAGAGATTCTGTATCTATGCAAAAGTAGTGGTTTGTGGGCAATTACTTAGCTCCTCTGTGATAGTGTTTGGGAAACAGTGAGATTTTTGTGAAAATTTTTTAACTAAAATTTTATGACTTAGATTGGTATCCACTTTATTTAATAACTCCAAATGACTTAAACATTTGCCATAGCCAAAGTATGCATACTGGACTATCCTTCAAAAGAAAGTGATTTAAATATTTTTAGAAAATTTTTAAATGTTATATCCAATGACAATATTGTTGGTATGACTCTAGTGCTCTCAAGGGGCTCTTCAAATGAAGACAAAAATAATCAGACACTCATAAAAGGTCATTCACTTTGTCCACTTTGTTAAACAATCTTAATTCATTATGACTATATCTTATGAAATAAATAATATTATGATCATATGGTAAACCTCTGGAAATAATTCCTTCTGCAATGATAACAACTTGTCCTGTTATCCCAGTTCCTTTAAATGTAATTGGCACATGTAGATACACCACACTCATTTCCTCATAAAGTTACATCTAGTTCTTATTTCTATAAATGTAAAATTAGGCAAGTACACATACAATGATTTTACTCCAAGCCAGACCTCATACTAAATATAACAAAGTAAGCAAATGGGAATTTTCACTCTTATTTTTCGAAGGCAGAAGTAAATGGTATTGATTAATTCAGTCTTAATGGTAGAGCAGGAGGCAAGCTGTGATAATAAGAGTCTCTTAATAATGAAGAGCTGTAAAAGATCTACAAATGACTTAGTGGAAGGTAATTGGTCAAAGAGACAATTTGGATAAAATAAATATTTTTAAATGTAATATCCCATTCAATGGTTTTCATATATTAATAACTATGTGTTTTTAAGTATTGTGTCTATTAGCAAAGATTTTTTTCTGAGATTTAAAGGAGGCATTTTACATTTTTTATCCATTTCAGCCTGCTTTGAAATGTTAATAGCAGCAAAAATTTGGAAATAACCTAAATGTCCAACAAGAAAGGTTTGGTTCAATATATTAATGGCACACAAGATGGTTAAGAGCTAAAACTTGGCGGAAAAATGAAGGATCTAAATCCTGGGTCCACCATTTCTTATCTGTATTAGCCAGCTTCAGTAATACATCCCTGTAAGTCACAAAGTCCTCACCAGTAAAACAAAGACAAGGGAATCTACCTCGTAGGGCTACTGTGGTGTCAAGTGAGGGAATTGTGCAACATAATTGACACAGTGACTTAAACATGGTAGATATTCATGTTCAATTAAATAAACTTTATGTATGTATTTATTTATGAGGGGCAGCAAGTTATAGCAAAGAAAGTACAAGATTTGGATCAGTCTGAACTCTTGGAGTTGTGTGACACTGATGGCCACTATATTATAATTATCATCATCATTATCCTTGTTATTACTATCAACTTTTAAAAAGGCCATGGCACCCCAGAAGGTACAGATCCTCTGAATGCTAAGATTGTGTTTTTACAGTTGTCTAGTATAGGACAGGCTTCTCATGTGGAAAAGAGGATTCAGTGTGGCATCAAAAAATTGATTGGAAGGCTTCATCTCTTACTTTCTCTTACATAGACATACACAAACACCACCTTTGTTTAGTAAACTGTGGAGATGCTTCCAAAAGAAAATAGGCACTAATTTGTGGAGAACCCATTCAGCTCTCACAGGCCTCTAAATAGCACAGGTGTTAGAATTACTAAGGATAACGATTACATTAACCAGGAGCAAAACTAAAAATATATTGTTCTGCTTTCATACTTGGAAATATCTGCCTTTTGATATTACAAAAAAGCCAATTTTGCCAGGTCCTTTGAAATTTCAAAGAAAGATTCAGTAAAAATAAATAACAGGACTCACTGGAGCTCACAAATAACAGGACTCACTGGAAATGAAATATTTCCACCTAAAGGAAACAATCTTAAACAGCTCATCCTTCAGTACACTCAAACTTCTCTTGAACCACTTAACAACTCCATTCCAGGGAGTCCTCCAAAGTTCCACAACACCAGACCCAAGCTGCCCAGGACATGTGCTCTAGCAGGGCATGCCCAGGGCCCCCAGATAGATGATTGAAAAATATAATTCTTTCAGGTGGACAAGACCCAGCAGGAAAGTAGTGTGCCAGGTTTCCCTGCCAGCCCTCCTCGCCCTCTCGGCGGGGGGCCAAATGACTCAACACAGCCCTGTTCCTACCTCCCTTTTCTTCCCATCTCCCACATTGTAAGAGATCAGAGCCAAGTTATCCTTCACGCAAGGTCATAATCTCAGATTGGGGAGTGGTAAGTGGATAATGACAGGCTCTCACAGTGAACTCTCCTCCTGAACTTGGCACATCAAAAAGATTTCATCTTGCATGCCGTCCATTCTAGGCACTGGCTGCTGGACTGTTGACAAAGAGTTGAGATGAAATCCAGCCTTAGCAGAGAGCAGTGGATGGATTATCAGTATATTCTGTGGGCTCCCAATAGTATATATGTCTCCAGTTTGCTGTCCTTGTCCAAACCACCAAAATCACCAAGTGTTCATTGAGCAATTAATATATACAAGGCATTGTGAGAGATGCTTCCAAACCTGGTCAAATATCAGAGTCTCTGGGGAGCTTTTTAAAAATGCAGATCCTTCTCAATTTTTCTGTAAATCTGACGTTATTCTAAAACACGAAAGTTATTTTTTAAAACGCAGATCTTTTGGTTTCACTGAATCAGAAGCTCCCCAGAAGACTGTAATGTGGTCACTTAGAGAGCTCAGAAACCACCATTTAAGAGGCTACTAAGATAACTAATATTAAGACCCTCACTACTCTTATAAAGAAAACCCTGCAGTAATGCAAAACTGCAACACATTCATGGGTCATCAGATCAATTTTATGAGTCATGACCAGGATATACTTTTAAATACAATAGAGAAGTTTTAGGTACATTATTACTTTGTGAATCTTTTCTCTGAGACACATATATATGGAATCTATATCTATCTCCATATCTACACCAATACAGATATAGATACCGATCTGTGTACTGCATCACAATGAAAACATGTATGTTTTACTTTGCGGCAAAGACTAAAAATGTGAAATTAAATGGTCTAAATTAAATGCTTCCTACTGCAATCTTAGTGCCTTTACCTCTCTTGTTTTCTAGTTGAAACTAACAAGCTTAACATCAACCACAACTCTCCATTAAAAAATTATAAATTGATCTTCTCTTAGCCTTATTTCTTTAACTCGAAAATGTGGAATTTCCTTGCCTTTTTTTCATAGACAAATGTTGTTATTCTTTATTAAACTTCCTCCAAATGGGGTTTATTAAACTTTAGTTTTAAAGTGTGAACTGATGTGTTTTTTTTAAAATACTATGAATGGTGTTTAGTGACTCTTTCTTTACAGGGTAAAAAGCAAGAGGAAATAGGTTTGCATAGCAATCAGAGGGATTTCAGCCAGATGTAATGAAAATTTCCTGGTCGCCAGGGAAGTGCAAACTACAATGGGTCAATGGGGGTGTATGATGTGAAATCTTGGATTCTGTAAGTCTGTGGAAACAAAGCAGATTCTTATCTGTCTGGAATTCTTTAGACATAAACTTGTCTGATGGGCAGGGGCGGATTTCCAGGCCCATAATGCCATTTCTGCCCTTTATCACTGAGACATTCCAAAGAAATATCAAATGCATATCCACAGCCTAATCGCATAAACCAGGAACAATCTCATAATGTGTCTAAAATGGCACACAAATGACATCTGGGGAGGGCAGCTGATGATTGTGCAGGTCAATTGGTGCATGACAGGACAGTTTAACATCCCCAAAAGCCACTTAGCACCTCTCAATCTCATGAGCTCATCACTAGGACAAGGGAACGTCATGTGTTCCTCGCAGCATTATGAAGACAAATGAAATACATATATGAACAGCACTCACACAGGACTTGTCAGGTGTAAGAACTCATTAACTTCCTTATCCCTCCCTTTAACGTGTTAGCATCTGAAGAAACAGATGCTTTTAAGAGCTGAAGTTCGCAAAAGACTCAGTTGCTATCCTATAGCTAAGTTGCTATCCTACAGCTAATGATTTCTGAAACAAGAAGTCTTTATTTATAGGGAGCGTGACCTCACCCTGACTAATACTTAATTGTGGTCTTGTTTTGTTTTGCTTATACTGGAAGAAAACATTAGCATTTTTTTCTCCCTTTCTGTTACATAATACCTTCTTATTCTTTCTTGCAATGATAAGACAGTGTTAAAGGCATTTCTGTTCTCCTGAAAAGTGAAAGAAGAGGGAAAAAGTTATGTAACAAAGAAGATTATATATACATCATCTATCACTGAATGGTAGTATAAATAGTTTATTTTAGTATGTTTTGTATATATCATTTAGTATATTCATTTTAGAAATGTTTAGATTGTTTAATAGTCACCTTCTCTGATTTCTTCTCAGAAAATATTGACCAAAATCAATCCTTTCAATAATCAAAACGGTTTGGTCTGTCTGTTGCAGAAATGCAATGCTGGATTCTTTCGCACTCTGTCAGGAGAATGTGTGTTCTGCGACTGTAATGGCAATTCCAACGAGTGTTTGGACGGCTCAGGATTCTGTGTGGTAAGTTGAGGCCCCTATAACACTTCACATACTTCACTGGGCATTTGCATCTTGGGTGCACATAAAATATTCTTTGGATGTTTGAGCTACATAGGAGCAAACTGCTAATCAAGTGCTTTTGTTCACCCTTCAACTTTTCCTGTGAAACACCTCATGTAAACTACTTCTGATTTTAAGGGTCCACCAAGGCATATGCATGAGTGTGCACGTGCACCTGGAGGCTCCTGCCCCACCACCCTCAGCAGCTGGTTGCCTGCTGTAGGCCAATGGTGGTGGGACTGAAAATAATACACAGAGGAGGAACCCATACATCCAAATTCCTCTGTAATCATATAATTTGCCATATGTTTGGCTTCATTCCACATAAACCAGGAGAATGAAACAGTTGTTGCCTAGCCTATTTTAGAACCTAAAATAACCAGGTCTATAGATCAAAATAAGTTTTCAGAAAAGAAATTTAAGTTTAAACCCAATAGCTGATGAAAATGAAAGCTTTACCCTTGTGATCTTTGCAAGTCTGTGTTTAAGCCCCCAGGAGACTATTTTTTTCCTTAACTGAAATAAATTCTCCAGTAGACTGTTCTTCATTGAAGCATGATAGAGCCTAGTGCGGAAGATTGAGAAGTCTTCCAGCAGAAAAGTACTTGCTACATATTTCCCATTTTTAATGAATGGACTGAAAACTTAAGTGAAAATGGGTGTTGAAATATTTACCAGAAGTGGCTTCAGTGGAAGTCATAGAGGGCATTTATAAGAACTTGTGCTCAAATAGCATGTTTTCCTTCGTGAGCTGTATGATACAGCAGAAAAATTCTTCAAGTTCCTATCTGGCAAAAAAGAGGCTTTCCAAAACTACAAGAGTATTTTTGCATAAACTATAAGAATACTTATTTAAATGCACTCAACATTTGCATAATTGTCCCTATTAGATAATTTTTATTTTAAATGGCCTCTAAGGTGTGTACATGAAAGTGATATTTTATTCACACATTAAGATGCAAATGTGAATGTTTTTATTAATCTTTAACCCTAGAAGTTGCCATTTTTCTAGGGACAGAGAATTAAGTGACAAAATACTAATGTTGCTATCTCTTTGTAGTGTTTATTTAGTGCTGATATTTGTTTTCCCTTCCCCCATCTTCTTAAATAAGCATTACAACCAGGATGTCCTCTGTCGCAGTGTAGGCATCTGCAGCTGCCAAAGTCTACCCCTTTCTAATGCTTCCATCTCCGGTTTCCTGTTATTTTAATCCCAGTAACATTTGGGGGGGAAAAATCCCATGGATACACTTGAACTAATAACATACATCTCTGATAATTTGACCAATTAAAGATTGTTTGTTATCTGATTTATTAAAATATAAAGCAGTGGAGACTGTCAAGCACATCAGCTGCTGTTAGGCAGTCAATATTATGAAAGACTGAGATAAATTAAAGAGGGAAGAAGTCCCTCCTGCTAGTGTCTATTGAAAGAAATGACTAAGCCACTCTTTTTACAATGACATTGTCAGAATGGGAGCAATCATGGCTTTATCTCTGACCTAGTGGTGAGAGGAACAAACATCATGTGATTCCCTCCAAGGTCCTGTGACATAACAGGTTCTGATAAATGTTTAGGGATGGGCTAGCGTATACACATTTACATGCGCACTCAGTGAAGCTGCCAACATTCCTGCAATTACTTTGTTTCAATGCAGAAAATGAATACAAAAAGAAATAGCCATTTTATTCATCTTAATGATGGTTTCTCCACCTCATCCTGTCCAGAGAAAAATATCTTTTTTCCCTCATTAATGTAATATATGTTCAGTGTAAGAAAACAGACAAACAATATAGATACATTAGTATAATTGCCCTGTTAAGCAGATTATTTTAATTATAAATGGCTTGAAGTACAAAGTAAAAATCACCCACATTCCTATCCCCCAGAGCTACACATATAGATATATTCTTATAAATTTAATTTAGAAAGAAAAAAGATATAGTGGCTAAGCATGGTGGCTCACACCTGTAATCCCAGCACTTTGGGAGGCCAAAGCAGGAGGATCACTTGAGTTTAGGAGTTCAAGACCAGCCTCGGCAACATAATGAGATCCCATCTGTACAATAAACAAACAAAAGAAAAAAAGAAAAAAGATATATTTATATTTAATTAAATGTAAGTGAAGGAGCAGAAAATGCTTGCACATGAATATCAAAAGAATTTTTTATTTCACTTAGTTGCAAATATGTTAAGTCTGTGGTGTCACACTGGAATCAAACTCACGTTTTTCTGTTTCCTTTGGTGCCACTATCTCAGACTACCGATGGAGAAGTCCCAGGTTTTTCAGCTTCTGCCCTATTGTTCATTCTCAGCTCTCAGGGAGCCAGAGAAGCCAGGGCTCCAACATGAACACTTCTTGTAGCTCACTGTCATGAGCAGTGTTTCAGTCAGTTCTTGCAGGTTGCCTGACTTACCTCATTTCTCTCATTTCCTGCAAGCAACCAAAAATAAAAGGCCTTCTTTTATTTCATTTTGTCTTATTTTGCTTTTATCTTGAAGGCATATAAGAACTCTGTATCTGCCTTGTCCACCTTCAACTGCTTTTAATTCTTCCTCAATTCCAATGTCCAATGTCAATTTGAACTTAAAATTTACAGACTGATTTTAACTAAGCTGTTGGTAAAGCTGAACTAAGCCATTCGGCCACAAAATATAGAGGAGACAAAATTATGCTACCATTTTACACATATCAAGCAAGCAAAGAGATTTTTTTTTACTAGTGGAACACTAATCTTTCAAATATAGAATAGTGGCTAAACAAAAATAAAACAGCTTAGAAATCTACTATGTTTTGAGTGTCTTTCCAATGGGCCACTTTGCATCTTATGAGAACTGGAACACATTGGACAGGATTCTCAGCTGAGTCAGCTCGGTGGGGCCCCAAAGACAGGCAACTCTGGTGGATATGGCTGGCTCTCTAGGAAGGTTCTAGAAGGAGGCACAAGCTAAGAATTGAGGGGAAAAAACAAGTGGAAGCAGATAGGTGGCTGGTGGCAGAAATGCCTTGTCACAGATAATCCATATTTCATCCCAGCCCTAGAGGCTTAAGTACATAGAACCCAGAAGGAGCTCTAACTAAGGTTAGTTACCATCTAAAGAATGGGTGCTTTGTCATTAGGAGAAAGCCAGGAGCCCAATGACCAGAACTAGAATGGGACAAACCTGACCTGAAGTTCACCATAGGCACAGGGCTCCTCATTTTCCTTTTGATTAAGAATTAATTTGTCCATTAATTTAATTCACCCAAATGAACTTCCAACCTACCCTAGGCACAATGAGAAGGGATGCAATCCAATATATTGAAGGCTAATTGGTTTCTTATTAGTCTCAGAGCTTAATTAAAACCCTATTCAGGAAAACAAAGATATTACATCTCAGTTTCTGCAGACACTAGCATTTTCATGATTTTTGAACTCTATTTTATTACTGTGTAAGGCAGAAATCAACCATATAAATCCCTGTAAGACTAAGGATGTGTGATCAATAAACCAGCATATTCATTAGGTGTCGAAGAACAGGAAGAAACTGATTATAGAGACTTCCTGTTCCTGTTTTTCTTGCAACTGTAAATTGGTATCTAGATCAAGTGCATAATCCTTTCATGAAAACTTTGACAATTTTTCCGTCTGTTGCAAACCTGGAAAAACTTGAAATTTTGGAAAGCATCATCAGTTTGGTTCCATGATAACTGAAGTTCTGAAACAAAGTCAGAAAGTTTCGTGTCCAAAGAATTCTAAGGTTGGACAGCTCAGTGGAGTCCCCTGTTGCTGTGTGCCCATCAACATAAGAATATGAGAGAAACTGGCCGGGCACGATGGCTCAAGCCTATAATCCCAGCACTTTGGGAGGCCGAGGTGGGAGGATCACCTGAGGTCAGGTGTTCAAGACCATCCTGGCCAACAGGGCGAAACCCCATCTCTACTAAAAATACAAAAATTAACCAGGCATTGTGGCGGGCACCTGTAATCCCAGCTACTTGGGAAGCTGAGGCACGAGAATCACTTGAACCCAGGAGGTGGAGGTTGCTGTAAGCCAAGATCACACCACCGCATTCTAGCCTGGGCAACAGAGCAAGACTCTGCTTTAAAAAAAAATGACAGAAACTGAATGCAAGTAATGAGTTATGTATACATTGTTCATCCTTTCTCTCCCAACCTGAACTTGGTCCTCCCCATATACTCCCCACCTGAGTTGGTGACAGCATTACTCTGCTGGTCCTCCATGATCCATCGACCTCCTTTTTTACCTCCAAATTCTCCATTGACCTCCTTTTTTACCTCCCCAACCATCAATTTCACATCATATCCTACCAATTCAAACTAGGAGCGAGCTCTCAACTATCCCTTCCCACTGCCTTAATTCACAGCCACAACCTCCCTGACCACTGACACAGCTTCCCAACAACTCATCATCCATCCCCTGCTCCAGACTCTCCTTCCTCTACTCTGTCTCCCACACAGCAATGAAGATGTCTTTCAAAAACACAACCCAATCAAGGCATCCCTCTTTCCAAAATCCTCCAGGAGTTTCTCCTCCAGCCACACTGAGCACACTGCCACCTAAACATACTTTGTTCTTTCACTCTCTTGTGCCTGAACTTGTTCCCCTGTTTTCTACCTGAGATTTCTTGAAGGATAACTTCAAGGCTTAGTTCAAATGTCACCACCTCCATTAAGCCTTCTCCAACTTTCTCCGGAAGAGCTAAAAGCTGCCTTTCCCTCATGTTTGTCCCATAGCAGGTATGTACTTTCTGCATACCTCCGACATAGCCTTCACACACTGTATTATTCTTTGTTGACCTGTCTGTTTTCTTCACAAGTCTGTGAGTTACTCAAAGGCAGGATCCAGGTCTTCTTCATTTTAATAACAGATACAGCTCATTGTCTATTGTATCTGCTTAATTTAGGTTTGTTAAGTGAATGAATGAAAAGGTTACTAAAATAACAAGCTACCCTAAATGCAAAAATCTTTAATTTTGTAATTTATGAGATACTTGGGTCACTTCTTTATGGCAGTAAGATGTACTGTCTTATGCTAGAAACTCAGGCTCAGGCCCAACCCTGTATGTAACTAGCAAACAGTGCTGCCAATATAAGGTATTTTTATTTAGACCTTTGCTTGTCAGAGTGTGATCCAGACCAGCTGCATTGATGATATTTGGGAGCTTGTTAGAAATGCAGACCCTCAGGATGCAGACATCCTGACTCATAATCTCCATTTTCACCAGATCTCCAGGGGATTCACGTGCACACTGAAATTGGATAAGTATTGATCTACACAGAGAGCAGTTCTCAAACCTTATGATCTCATAAACCTTTACACTGTTAAGCATTATTAAAGATACCAGAGAGCTTTTTTTAATGTGGACTATATCTACCAATATTTACTGCATTTGAAATTTAAACTGAAAAATGTTATAATCCTTATAAATTCATTTGAAAATAGCAATAATATACCAATTGCATGTTAAGACATATGTTTTTATCAAACATAAACATATTTTACAAGTTGAAAATATGTTTAATGTCTGGCTTAATAGAAGAAGATGGATTCTGCCATCTGCTTCTGCATCAATCTGTGTGATATCTTGTGTTGTGTAGCCTCTAGACAATTTCACCTTACACATATGAGAAAATGAGAATGCAAAATATGAGAAAAATCTTAGTATTATTTAGAAACAGTTTTGACCTCCTTGGGCATAATTTGAGATCCATGGATCTAGTCTTGCATAAAGCATGCTGACAAACACAGGAAGGCTAACCAGATTCTTTTGAGCCTTCTTCCTACATTATTCTGGTCCAGTGACGAAGTACATGAGAGATATCATTTCTCATGTTGGGGAGACACAGTTGGTGTCCAAATGGCATTCCCAACACTTATCTGCAATCAATTATCTAGATATAGCTTTCTTAACCACTGGCTAAAAGTTCAGAATGCTAATTTCATTTTTAAGTGGAGTCAGTTTTATTTAAAAATAAACTTTTCCTCCTGTATTAATCCATTCTCACACTGCTATAAATTCATACCTAACTGCTGTGTCTATGGAGTGGCCATTCTTCATTCCTATACTTTGCCAATAAACTTGCTTTCACTTCACTCTTTGGATTAAAAAAAAAAAAAGACATACCTGAGACTGGGTAATTTATAAAGAAAAGAGGCATAATTGGCTCACTCTTCTGTGGGCTGTACAGGCTTCTGTTTCTGAGGAGGCCTCAGGAAACTTACAATCACGATGGAAGACAAAGCAGAAGCAGGCACATCTTCACATGGCCTGCAGTGGGAGTAGGGGGAGAGAGAGAGAGAGAGAGAGAGCACAAAGCGGGAGGTGCTACACACTTTCAAACAACCAGATCTCATGAGAACTCTATTACAAGACAGCACTAGGGGAATCATGCTAAACCATTAGAAACCACCTCCATGATCAAATCATCTCCCACTAGGCCCCACCTCCAACATTGGGGATTACAATTCAACATGAGATTTGGGTGGAGACCCAGAGCCAAACAATATCACCTCAAAACAACATACTTTTTTTATTGTTGTCATTTTTGTTTTCTGTTTTTTAAATGCCAGAACACTGAAGGTAAAACAGAAGACAATTTGCAATCTCAAAATAAAAAATTATCAGAGCTAGAAGAAACTTGAAAGGCCATCTAGTCTAAATCGTCACTTTGCAGATAAGGGAATAGAAAACCAGGAAGGTCAAGAGACTCGTTCAAAGTTGACCAGCTAGAAAGTGGAAGAGCTAGGGACCTTTTCTCCCTGCCTCCAGCACTCTGTCTGCCAATCTCCCAGAATGTGCATTGAAGCCTTTTAGGGAATTTCATAATAAACCTTTTGAAAGAAGGCAGATGAGGAAAGTTCATACTTGCATTCTGAGCATTTAGAGGGCAAAAGAAATTTGGTGGCTTTGCTTTTGAGGGTCATTGCTTCCCATGGCTGCCACAGCAGAATTAAAGCCCTGACAAGGAATCTAAAGCATCTGTCAAGCCATAAGGGGACAGAATTGGGAATTAGCTCATTTTTGCAGCACAGTAGTCACTTTGGGCACAAAGAACGGCCTAACATCTTACAATGGGCCTGTTTTCTTCTGCAGAGAGGGGCTTCATCCGTCCAAGAAGAACTCAGACAAATTTAACCCCAGCCTACAAGCAGCCCTGCTAGATTGTTTATGGCATAGTTTCATGGTAGTTGGGTAAGGCTCATTGGTTTTTCCTGGGGTGAGAGATTGCCACAACTTTGTATTAGCTTTGGGTTCATGTTAATTTCCTTTTTTTGCTCCAGACACAAATTCATTAATTCACCCTTTTCCCTTTTCCTTCATTTTTCCCCAATAAATATTTCTGAAGGCTGACTTAGCACAAGACACAGTATTAAGAACTGTAAGGGAAATATGTTAACATCCTGTTGTCTGCATATCATACTTTATTTTTCAGAGTTTCTCATTGATCTGTCAGGCAATCTGAACTAGCCCCTAAATTTTATTCTGCAGACATAATTTTAATCAGGGACTAAAGATTGCTCATACCTAATGGCTGATCAAATGCCTGAAGAACATTCAACCGGGATAGCTAGTTGCCCTTATTAAGATTCTTCTCCTTTGACTAATGTATTAATATTATATTTCAATTGAAGCTCAAAGTGTTTGTAACACTGATGCCTTCTAATGCATTCATTTTACTACTGTTTGTTAAGCCTTTTCTTCAACAATACTGGAGAAGCAGTATAATATGGAAACTAACAAGTTCACTTCTGGAGCCAGATTTCCTGAATTTGAATCTAACTTTTGACACCTACTATCTGTGTGACCTTGGGCAATTTACGTAATCTCTCTGTGCCTCCATCTCTTCAGATGTAAAATGGCAGGGGTGGGGGCAGGGGAGAGGTGGCAGAGGAAATAGGAACCTACTTCAGGATTGTTGTGAGAATTAAGTCAGTTAATCCATGTAAAATGTTTAGAGCAGGGCCTTGCTATTTTTTTATTCTGAACCTCAAATAAAGCATAAGGGCCAAAATAAGGAACTTAGAGTTCAGCCTACTGCTACTCCATCTTGCTTTCCCAAGGCTCCTCCACTGTTTTAAAAAAGTTGTTCTGTTGAAGCTCTTATGCATCGGTGTGACTAAGGCAATTGCTCAAATAGGAGGGTGCTTCTTCAATGGCATTCTAATTCTAACAGTATAATTTTTCACTGCAACCCCAATTCAACCTTTATACACTCTGATGAATGTAAAGATGAAAAAAATAGAGCTAATGGCTTTGGCTTGTACCATCTAGTATAATGCCATAGAAGAAAGCTGTTTGTGTGTTAGCTCACTGCCCCTTATAGAAATTAATCCATCAGTTTGACAGTTACTGAGTGCCTACTGCATTCGAGTTAATGGCAATACAGTGCTGAAAAACACAGAGTTGGGGAGGGGTGATGAGGCTGAGAATAGATAATAGCACTACAATATGGGTAGTGGAAAAGAAGGAAGGATCCTGAAAGGGAGAATTAGGATGTACTTTCAAGAGATTTTGCAGCCTACTGTGATCTTGAATGATGAATGGCATTCCAGATAGAAGGGTCAGCCTGCTTTGTGCTTTTACTCCTATAATCCTTACTACAAGTGGAAAAATCGTGCAAAAAAAACTTCCTTACTGTTTCTTGTATGTCACTATCCAAGATACCAACCCATGAGCAGAATGCTCTTTATCCACCTTCTACTCCATTTATACTACAGTCTGACACATTTTATCCTTCCAAGACCATAAATCCTTATTGTTCCCATTGTCATGGATAAGTACCAGAGGGATGTTATTTGGTTGGTTGGTTGGTTGGTTGGTTGGTTGGTTGGTTGGTTGGTTTCTCGTTTCATATTCATTCCAAATCAATAAGCCGATATTTCTGGAACATCCAGGGTTTGATCATTCTGATTATCACTCTGAATTGAAATGAGTAACTGATGAATAATCTCCTCTGCACACAAACTCTAGAGTCCCCAGTCTACTAGCACACACACATAAAAGCCCAGGAAAAATTCATTCACCAATTACCCACACTTTCTGGCATTGACTGGGGCCAGTGTGACTCCTCATGCTAATCAGTACTGCCGCACACTGTCTGTGCTGTCTGACCTAACGTCCCTTTTACTTGAAAAAGTATTGCATGATGCTTAGATGTGCTGTCTCTAAAATTTCTTTTGCACCCTTATCAATCTTCTTGTCTTTTGTCTCATAGCACTGCCAGCGGAACACAACAGGAGAGCACTGTGAAAAGTGTCTGGATGGTTATATCGGAGATTCCATCAGGGGAGCACCCCAATTCTGCCAGCCATGCCCCTGTCCCCTGCCCCACTTGGCCAAGTAAGTCCTAAAGGAGGATGGTCTCTTCTAATGATCAGTCAATGTATTGTTTTGTTTTGTTTCGTTTTGCCTTATCCCAGAGTTCTGAGGTTTCTCCACAGGCAAAACCTCATATTGAGATGAGACTGGAAAAGATATAGAAAAGGTTTCTAGTCTAAATACACCACCTGGAATGCTTAAGCACTTACAATATAGATGATGACTCTGTTCCCAAAATATTGGGGTGCATCATGAGGTCAATAAAGTCTCCTAAGTTTTATAATCAAGGATAGTCTCATCTTTTCTTGACTCTCTCTTGACCTAGAGTGATCACAACTGGTAATGCCAACAGACTCAATATCATATTTTCAGTAGTATTGCCTCTTCTGACTTTCACAAAGGAAACATTTCCCTACATATGGCTTTTCAGTCAGGATTAGAACACAGATCATCAGAATGCATGCTTTAGGCCAATCAGCTCACAGAGATTTACAGGAGCACTTTCTGGCTATGTTTTGACCTGAGTGAGAAGTTGAAGGAAAGAGACATACATTTTAATGGAAATAATGGAATATGTATAAATCCAGTAATTAAGTCATCACTGGCCATTGTATTCTCTTTAAAATGACAGAATATGGAATTTAACAGGTATAGTGATACATGGTTTTCCAAATAACCAATTCTCTGACACCAACTGGGTGTCCTACAGTCAATTCGGTTCTGACACTAAGTTTCCACAGTCAGCGCAGATCCCATAGATTAAGAGATCAGTTCCACAAGACTGCCCCCACTACAAATGCCAGCCAAAAATGGGGTCCCCAGGCTAGTCACACTTCTTCCCAGAAGACTGTAAATTTGAGAAGGATCCCTCAACCTCTCCTCCTCAGGTTTGACAATTCATTAAGATGACTGACAGAGTTTAGAAAAGTGCTATGCTTATAACTGTCAGTTTGTTATAAAGGTTACAACTCCAAAAGAGCTACGTGGAAGTGATGCATAGAGCAGGATATGGAGAGGTGGGAGCGAAGAAGGAGCGCGTGCAGAGACTCCAGGCTCTCTGCTGGAGCACCACTCTCTCAGCACCTCCATGTGTCACCAACTGGAAGCCCCCCCAAAGCCTTGGTGCTCAGGAGTTTTTATCAAAGTTTCATGTTGTAGATATGATTGGTCAAATCATTGGCCATTGGTAACTGAACTCAATCTCCAGCCTGTCCTCCCTGGAGGTTGGGGGTGGGGAGGGTTGAAATTCCCAACGTCCGGCCGGACGCAGTGGCTCACGCCTGTAATCCCAGCACTTTGGGAGGCCAAGGTGGGTGGATCACGAGGTCAGAATATCGAGACCATCCTAGCTAACACGGTGAAACCCCGTCTCTACTAAAAATACAAAAAATCAGCCGGGCATGGTCGCGGGTGCCTGTAGTCCCAGCTACTCGGGAGGCTGAGGCAGCAGAATGGCGTGAACCCGGGAGGCGGAGCTTGCAGTGAGCCGAGATGGCGACACTGCACTCCAGCCTGGGCGACAAGGCCAGACGCCGTCTCAAAAAAAAAAAAAAAAAGAATTTCCCAACGTCCAATTACATGTTTGGTTCCTCGGTGGTGCGTCTGGTCACAGGCTCCCACTCTGAAGGTATCTAGGGGTCCACCGTGAGTGACATCATTAGCATAAACTCAGATATGATTGAAAGGTGCCTGTCATGAGTAACAAAAGACAGTCTTTTCCCTCAGGAAATTCCAAGAATTACAAGAGTTCTGTGCCAGGAACCAAAGGCTAAATACTGTTTTTTTTTATTATGCCGCAAGTGGAAAGAGTAGCCAATCTAGATTCATCTTCATATTTTGACACATAATACCTGTGTGATCTCAGACAAGTTACTTTCTCCCTAGATCTCACTTTCCATGGGATTTGAAGTCAAGAAGCCTGGGTGCAGACCTTGGCTCTACTCCTTGATTCATTTACCAGCCCGGTATTTCAGATTTTCTCTTAGTACAGTAAATAAAACTAGGAAGTAAGGATCTGCATCATAGAGTTGTGAGGACTGGACTAGGATAGTACGTGTGGAGGATTTGGGTTGGTACCCTAAATGTGGAAAGGCATAAGGTAGATGTTGCCTTTACTGAATACATACTGCTGTAATTTTTCTAATACTTAGATTTTTCTTACTCTATGCCTGGCACAGTTCTAAGTGTTTGAATGTAATATTTATGTAATTGATAGCTGTTTTAAAGATTAAATGATACACATAAAATGACTTTTAAAAATCTGAATGCTTACTACACACACACACTCACTCATACTCACACACTTACTGATAAACAGAAAAGAAAAAGAGAGATGGCAATCAGATTCCCCCGAAGTTTTTTCCTTAACTGAACACCAGTATCAACTAACATTTCACCTAATAGCTTGTGATGTATTCAAATACTATGACAAATCTAACAGTCAGAGTAGTCAGACATTTTTCAGCCCCACCCTTCTTTAGAAACTGTTAAACTGCCTCAGACCTTGGTCTGTAATTTTTCATGTTTGATAGCATTAATAACGTGTGCAAAATGGATGGTACTCACAGTGAGGGTAGAAAACGCAAACATTTAACTGTTCTGTTATTTTCACTCAAGTATGTCCTGATTTATGAGCTCCCTTCACTCTGTCTTGGTATACTTTTTCATTGTTCATTAATATTCTGCTCTCAAGCATTAGTCTTAATCACATCTGGTGAGATATCTAGCACAGTTCTCTTGCCATGGTATGTATTGTTAAATATATTACCTCCAACTTCCTTATAGCTGGCTTCACTCATTCTCTCACAAAGATGTTGTGTAGCCTCATCTGCTGAGAAGAAGTTTATAAGCGTCAAGCTGCAGTTTTTTTTAGACAGTAGCAGATGAATTAGGCAGGCAATCTCAGATGGTTCTTTCTAATTATGTTGTTCCACTTTTGCACTTTTCACCCTATTTGCGTGACAAGACTTTCTTATCTAAATTACCTGGTCTTGGGAAATGAGACCTTTAGAACATCATTCCCTATGGACTGAGAAGCCTTGTCTACATGCAACCAGATATTTATTGAGCACTTATTATACACTGGTATAAAAACTGGTAGTCAGTACTTATTATATGCCAGTCATGCACTAGTCACTGGTGACACAGCAGTGAATAAAACAGTCAAAAATCTCACCTTTATTAAGATAGGTCAAAATACAGCAGTGTTTTGAAACTCCTAGAGCAAATGACCCTTTACCTTTTGAATCACATTACCCGGTATGTTAGTTGAGCAAGAAGCGTTTCTGAATGCTGTTAACTGCTTAAGAAATGAAGTCAAAAGTTGCCAACTGTGGAATGAGTCTCCTTTCCTGAAAGAGGAAACAGTTTCCAAAGGCATCATGTCTGCCCATGTTTTTTCTCTGTGTAAGTGGATCCAGGGTTCAAAGGAGCACTGAAGGGACTTAGAGAATGTGCTCTAAATTTAGGTACATATTCACAGATATGAAAACTCAAGTCTCTAATAGTACAGATTCGAGGTTGAAAAACCTACTGAAAATGAAATCAAAAGTGTGTCACTTATAAGTAAATATCGTGTAGGAATAGGGAGGAATTGGTAAGGGTGTGAGAGACCAAGGGATTTTACAGATTTTTCTCTGTAGTGACGACAGCCCTACTCCTTGAATCTCTTGCTGGGGAAATTGGCTGCAAAAAAGGAGAGGAGGGGTTCGTCTGTGGTCATGGAACAGAACAAATTTTCTTGGGTCCTAAAAAGTTCTAACCTTTGATCTGGACTTATTATTAACTTAGTTAGCTAATCTCAAATACTAATCAAATATCTTATCAAAAATCAAATGCCCATTGCCTCTTTCAGCTTTTTAAGAAATTCATATTGCTACTTTCTATAAAAATGAAAGTTCCAGGACTTTTCAGAAAGGCGTCTAGTTTAGACTCTGAATTACATTTTGAAACATTGATGAAGCTGAGCCCACAGACGCAGGATTTGGATTTCCAGTTACAAGAAAGCAAGGAAATAATGCTTGAGGAGGTTAAGCAAACAAAGGGCCAAGTCTATTTTTCTCTAAGTTCCTAAGGATTTTCTAAGAGCAAAAGGCACAAGGCACCCTTCCACTTGAAATGGGCACCACAGTGGTTACAGTGGGCTGAGAGAGACGCAGTGTTTTCACTTCCCTAGCCAAAATCAGACAAAACATAAACAGTTAATGCTGATGAGAAACAAAAACGAACCCTTGAGGTCTGGCCCTGCCGCTGAGTCTGCCTTCACCACAGAGACCAGTGGTCATGCAGTTGTTCCCAGGGACCATTTGCATAATGTTCATATATTTATTTGGGGGTTGGCCAGACGTCCTCCATCTCTACCAGTAGCTATGCAAATCACTCCAATTAAGGAAATGTCATCTGTTTGAAACAGCAGGACACCAGCTACAGGCGGATGACTCCAGATGCCCCTAGCAGATGTTGCATCCTTCAAGCGTGGGCGGGCTGCTGGGTGGAACACCTTCAAAGAAAGATGGAAGCAGGGGTTCCTGTCTGGACTCTTAACTGACAGTGGTTCTTTAAGTAGGCTAAGAAATCAGAACAAGCAAAATAAAGGGTAAAAGGCCAAAGAAATGTAATTTTGTTGGAATGTTTTTATCCAACTGTTAGAGAAAATAAATTGTGGGTGTTGCCTTTCACTGAGAAGCACATACTGTTTTCTGACTGATTTTTTAAGTGTCTTCAAACAAATAAACACATCTATTTGCTTTCCTCCAAACACCATTAAGGTAAGAAATGCTGATACATAAAGGAACAAGAGAGCAGCGGGTCACACTTTATTGGTTGTACAGTACCAAAGCCGAAGCTAATTTAAAAGTCCTTAAAATTTTACATACACACGCACACATACCCCTATGCCCCACACAATTCACATGTCTATGAAGAATTTTCCAAACACGTGGAGACCATAACCCCATTTCCCTTGCCTTAATAATGAGGAGACTTATCTACTCCACTAAACCAACATTTTTACTACTTTTTTGTCCTGTGTCCTAATTTTTATTATCTTTAAAAAAAGGAAGAAGAAGAAAGAGAGAGGGTTCCATGGGATAAAATCCTTTTATGGTGCGTCCTATGTTTTGCTGCAGTACTTGACTGTGACTTTCCTCAACTCAGCCAGTCTCAGCACCTTATTTCCAATATTTAAAGTACACATGAAAGAAATTAAAATTCTGTGGAGATTATATAGTATAGAACTCGTTCTTTCCCTTTAAAACTGGACAAGTTCTAGTGCAGAAAAAAAAGGGGAAACTTTTAAATCTTTTAAATGACTACATAGACAGTGATGGAAATAAAAAGATTCTCCTATAAATCTAAAATTGCAGGTAGAATTTGATTATTTTATTTCCGGCTTTGGAACACACGTTTTGGACTAGTGCTTGAAATATATATATAGGACCTGGAAAATGGTCCCACCAACGAGTGGCGTTTTCTTTTGGGGCCTGCAAGGTAAATGTGTACAAGTTTAAATAAAGAAAATGATTGCACCCATTAGAACTTTAATGGGACCAACATAGAGGTAATCTGATAAAAAGTTAAGACAGTCTCTTCGGTGATGTATGGAATTGACTTTTAATATTTGCTTCCAATTTTAGTTTTGCAGAATCCTGCTATAGGAAAAATGGAGCTGTTCGGTGCATTTGTAATGAAAATTATGCTGGACCTAACTGTGAAAGGTAAGCCAATAAAATTCTCTATTTTCTGTGTAGGTCAAAGGAAGCTTTCTGTTTCTCACACTCAACAGCTCTGCCATACTCCCATTCAGTGGGTCCTGAAGGAGATGCTTAAGAGTGGTTGAGGGACCGACCACATTTCAAAACCGCTTAGGGAAGCTTTTCCCAAATCCCATCCCCCAGATACAGCAAATAACAATATGCTTCCTAGGGCTTCAGGCCAGGGCCACATCTCAGGATAAGCACACAGGGAAAAAGGAAATTGAGAATGTGTATTTTGAAAAGATTCTCTAGATGGTTTTGATAGTACTCTTTTCTCTCTCCATCATTGAGAAATAATACTAAAATTAATGTTCCCCAAAAAAGAGTGAGGTTTCCTCAGTAAATAAAATGTGAATCACCTTTTTTCAATAGAGCAATAAATTAGAAAAAAACAACCCACAAAGCTATTATTTTGCCCCTTCTTTATACCAGCTTTATACCATACTAAAAAGTAAACAAATTACACAGGAGTTTGGGTTTTCTGGATCCCTGGCTGGTATTTACATATGACACTCTTTTCTTTTTTTCCATTATATTTTAAGTTCTGGGATACATGTGCAGAACGTGCAGGTTTGTTATACAGGTATACATGTGCCATGGCGGTTTGCTGCACACATCAACCCATCATCCACATTAGGTATTTCTCCTAATGCTATCCCTTCCCCTTGCCCTCTACCCCCCGACAAGCCCTGGTGTGTGATGTTCCCCTCCCTGTGCCCATGTGTTCTCATTGTTCAACTCCCACTTATAAGTGAGAACATGTGGTGTTTGGTTTTCTGTTCCTGTGTTAGTTTGTTGAGAATGATGGTTTCCAGCTTCATCCATGTCCCTGCAAAGGACATAAACTCATCCTTTTTTATGACTGCATAGTATTCCATGGTGTATATGTGCCACATTTTCTTTATCCAGTCTATCATTGATGGGCATTTGGGTTGGTTCCAAGTCTTTGCTATTGTGAATAGTGCTGCAATAAACATACATGTGCATGTGTCTTTACAGTAGAATGATTTATAATCCTTTGGGTATATACCCAGTAATGGGATTGCTGGGTCAAATGGCAATTCTGGTTCTAGATCCTTGAGGAATCACCACACTGTCTTCCACAATGGTTGAATTAATTTACACTCCCACCAACAGTGTAAAAGCATTCCTATTTCTCCACATCCTCTCCAGCATCTGTTGTTACCTGACTTTTTAATGATTGCCATTCTAACTAGTGTGAGATGGTATCTCATTGTGATTTTGATTTGCATTTCTCTAATGACCAGTGATGATGAGCTTTTTTCATGTTTGTTGGCCGCATAAATGTCTTCTTTTGAAAAGCACATGACACTCTTTTCTCTCTTTTCTAAACTGCTCTGGGCTTTGCTCATGTAAGAAAGGCCTTCTCCACAGAGCACGAGGGGCTTTCCACTGAATGACTCCTGGTAAGATATTTCCCATTCCCTCCACCTGCCAGCTGCTCACAGTGTTGTAAGATAAAATGGCTTTTGCTAAAAGAGTCTCTCAGACAGGTTTTCTTGTTTTTAACAGAAATGCCATTAGCACTGGCCTCACCATTGTGTTTAGGCAGCTAAATGATGTGTAGTGCCCTAGAGACAGAGAAGGAAGAGCCAAGCAGAATTAGTCAAGCACCCAGTCACTCATTTGCAGGCCCTCAACAGCACAGACAGGCTCAAAAACTCAACCTGGGGCTTAAAATGTAAACTTTAAGTTATAAGCAATCCCACTTCCAAAGAAAACACCCTGTATCTCTCAAAAAGTGGGCTGAAACTGAAAAAAAAAATGCCACAGTATCTGTGATACAGAGAAAAATCTTTGCACTTGGAAGGCATCGTTATTGTGATTATTAAATATGCAAAATGTAGATAATTATTTCACTAAAGGGTTGTGGATTTTTAAAATTTATTTATTTATTGCCATAAGAGGGAAAGTGAGCTTAGGGTCCACATGAATTTCATCTATTAGGAGGGACTGACAGAGATGATCGATTACATTTGGTTGATTAAAATTTGTGACACACATCGTATATTTCCTTACTTGGAGACACAGGAATAGAAGGCACCTGATTTACTTATTTTCTGGCTCACTGGAGGTCTGCGGTGGTTGTTAATCAGCCAGGATGGAGCTTTTTCTCCTCAGTGTCTGAGGTTAAATTCAATTTAGTTTGATAATGACTAAGCAGTATTGCTAATGGGTGTTTGATGGCCCCCATGGGGAGAGTTAATGGCCTTAGATAGAGCCCTGGTGACCAAATGCAAAGCTCCAAGAAGGGAAATCACCTGGACCCTAAGGGCACAGTCCTGTAAAATCACACAGGGGTGCAGAGAAGGGTTCTGTCATCCCAAACCCTCAACAGGACAGCACGCCCACCTCTGACAAGGAATTACAGGTGATAAATGCCTCAGCCCACATAGGATGCTCATGAGCTCTGCCATTACCCAGTAAGGCTGGGTCAGATCTGCTGCTGGAGTGGTAGGCTCCGGACAAGAGCACTAGTTTGAGAAGTGAAAGTAGAGTATTGAAAAGAAGAGATTTGAGCATCAGCCTGGCTGAGTGTGAATCTCAGCTCCACCACTTTGTGACCCACCCGGGCAAGTTCTTTGACCTCTCCAAGTGCCAATTTCCACTTGTACAGAATGGAGAAAATAAAGTCACCCGTCTCATAAAACTGTTATGAGATAATACTGCAGAGTTTTTAGTGTGGGACCTGGCACTGAATAAATGCTCAATAAGAATTAACAGGTTACAGTATGATTCATGGTGGTCATTGTCCAACTTCTGCCACTGCCGAATGTGTTCCTGGGACACATTGGCTCATTTCCCTGAGTCTGTTTCCTTAGCTAGAAATTATGGCTCTGAGCCAAATAGTGCCACTGATTAATGATCACTTATGTCCTTGTTGCTTTACCTTCTTCATCTGTCATCTTCACAGCCACCTTAGAGAAGGTTGTATTTTGTCATCTTGCAGATGAGGAAACTGAGCCAGAAGGGCTATGTCTTCCAAATGGTGGTGATCTTTGCTGCTTTTGATTTGTTTGACCCTGGGAATAAGAGGAGGGTTTCTGCTCGAGCAGCCAAGCTCTTAAGTTGCCTGAGTTAACCTTCGCCTAATCTGTGTTTTCAATGTATTTGTGAACTTGAACCTCTCCAAAAGAGCTTTTCTAAATATGCAGCTGATTTGTATGGATATCTATTTTAAACAAAGGTAATAATTAGTCCAAACCAAGAACATGCTAGGTCTTTTTGCACTTTAGAGATCATTGAGTCAAGTGGTGGTTTTAAAATCTGTGTCCAACTGTCTCCAGGAAAACTTTGGATTCCTGAGCCCTCCCCAGCTCCCCTTCACCACCCACTGAAAAAGAATATCCAGGACTGAGTCCCAGGACCTGTATTTTGACTTCCTGTTGGATTCTCATGCATTGGGACTCTCACTACTTTGTGAACTACCGCTCTACCTTGACCTTCAATACCACACTCTCATACTAGGGAAGTATTTCTCAAACCATGACCTAAGAACCTTGGTTGTCCTCGGAAATGAAGGTTTGGAGTTATCAGTGAATATTTTCCTAATTTTATGTTAATTTTAATAATAACTTTAAGGAAAACATTCATTGAAACATGTTCTGGACTTTCTGCTGTGTCACATTATAATAAGAGAAGATCTCCCTCAGTGCTGGGAGAAAATAACAGAAGTGACAGTCTGTCAATGACACTTTACAGACAATTGGAGGTCAAGTGGCATGACATCAAGGCAAACTGTAAAACTAAAGATTCCAAAATGAAAATTGGTGAGAGACATGAGTCGTCACATGGCACATGGCTGGATTTGCATGCTGAACGCGGGCAGTCTCTACCACATCATTTTGCAAGTGGACATTTGGTTATAAGACAACATCAATTATTGAATTAATGTGAATCTGAAATTGATTAGTTTCATAGTTTTATTTGTGTTGTATTTGCAAATTTATTTTGGTTTTCAAGACATGTAAAAACCATAGACATAAGGAGTTTCTACCTAGCTTCATGTTCGAAATATTTAAAGATAATTTAAGCTAACACTGGAAGGGGTATTATATGAAAATGCTTTTCCTTTTGAAAGGATCCACATTACATGCAAATTCGCGAAACATTGGTCTGAAACATAAAACATGTTTTACTTACTCTACCTCTTACACTACTGTGTAAAAAAACAGCTCAAACACGCCCACCTGCCTTGTCTTAACAATTAGGTCCATGAATATTGGCCTGCTCTGGGCCCTACCTGTCTTTCCTCCCTAAAGACCTTCTCCCACCTCACACTTTAAACTCCCCATGTTGGACATGCTACTCACCAAATCCACCAGATCAGCTGGCAAGCTTTCCACATTGTATTGTATTTAGACCATGATCATGATGATAAAAATAGTAACATTTATTAATTACTTACTGGGTGGTATGTCAGGCACTGTTGTAAAAACTTTACAGACAACGATTTAAGCCTCAAAAGAGCCCCAAAAATCCTATGGGATACCATTTTCATTCTTATTTACAGAGGAAGAGATGTGACATAATTTAAGTCACCTGCTCAAAATCACACAATGGCTTCTTTATCTGTCTGTGAAACTATGAGCTGCTTGACAGACACAGCATCATATCCCTTATCCCTCCTCTGTCTATTCTTCCCCCAGCACAGTATCTGGCATGTTGAAGGCCTCAGTTGTTTTTATTTAAGTAAAAATATTTTTTCTCAATAAGAAATAGCAACAGCACTTTTCATGTTCCTTTAAAAAAGGTACTATATAGTGACAGGAGTCAGTCATTCCTTGCCCTGTTTTACCCCCAACCTCCCACCCCATTCCAGGAAAATGGAAAGGGTGACCCAGAGTTGACTGAGTCTGGCTAAATAGAGATTGCAAATGGAAGTTGTCTTCTGATGCAAATAATTGTAAAATACACAAGCCTTGTAGAGTTTTGCAATTCTCATTCTCATCCCAGTAGGAACAACTAAGAACATTTTGAAGATGAGGTGCTCCCTTGGGCAGCATATATACTAAAATTGGAACAACCTAGAGAAGATTAGCATGGCCTCTGTGCAAGGATGACGTGCAGAATCGTGAAGCAGCCCACATTTTTTATCCCGCATGTTCTCCCACATATGAGGGAGCTAAAAGAAATTGAGCTCATAGAAGTAGAGAGAATAATTCTGATTATTAAGAGGCTGGGAAAGGTGGCAGGTCGTAAGTGATGGGGGGGAAGGATACGGAAATGCTGATTAACGGACACAAACTTACAGCTAGATGGGAGAAGTAATTTGTAGTTTTCTACAGCATTCTAGGGTGAATATAGTTAATAATTTAGTTTCTGTTTTCAAAAAGCTAGAGAAGAGGATTCTGAATGTTCACAATACACAGAAATGATAAATGTTCTAGGTGATGAGATATTAATTACCTTGATTTGGTCATTATACATGGTATACATGTATGGGACTATCACTCTATATCCCATAAACTTGTATCATTACATGTCAAGTAAAAAATAAAAGGGAAAAAAATCCTTGTTCAGGACTGACCACCTTCACCCGCCCCCAAATATATAATATATAGCAGTGCGTGTAGTGTGTGTGTATGTGTGTGTGTGTGTACTTAGTTCATTTAAAAAGTAAGATGAGGAACCTGAGACTCTGAGCCATGAAGTGACTTAATCTAACATCATACAATTGGGTTAGCAATAAATCCAAAACTAAAACCCAGGACCCTCAACGTTCAATACCAATTTCAGTCATATAATCTCAATGCCTCAGTATTCCACACTGCCTCCCACAACAGCTTTAATAGTATACTTTCATGCATTAAATTTGGTGGTGGAGTGAGAAACATGCTAAGACTACATGATGATTGATCATGTGAATCTTGTTGCTTAAGGATCAGAAGAAAAGAATGGGGCAAATTAAAGCAAATCCAAATTGACTTAAACCCCTAACAGAAAAGGCAGAACACAGTATCATCAGAGATGAAGATGATAATCGTAATGATTTCAATGATGGCCTTGATAATGGAAAAGAAAAATAAGGAAGAAGAACAAGAGAAAGCTAATGTTTATTGAGGATTACTGTGATGTGGAGATTTAGTCTAATTCTCTCTGAAGACATCAAGTTTTTCACACATAGACCCTGTTATTTGCATAGAGTTCTTATGATTCCATACTCTCTAGCTTGCTCAACTCCTGAATTCTTGCCCTGTGACCCTGAATAGGTTACATACGTTTTCCTAGCCTTATTTCTCAGTCTTTCATAAAGAAGTGGAGAGCATTTACATGGCACATATTTTGCAACAAGTTCTTTTTTTTATGTCATTTTATTTAATCCCAAGGACAGCTACAGAGTGACATCCTTCCCAGAAAGGTTTCTGAGCCACCTAGCCCAGGAGTTTGGGCACTCTTGATAAAGACTTTCAGTGCCAGCTGTATAGCCCTGGGAGGAGGAGCAGAAGAGAAAGAGAAAGAGAAAAGGCGGACAGAGCAGGGGGAGCTTCAAGCATTCCTGAAACAGTTTTTGGTCAAAATAATCTTTTTTTCTAAGCATCATATCTTTTGGTTTTCCATTTTGCCCAAATAATATAATCACTAACCAAAATGACAAAGTTCATATGCCACAATCCTTTCATTTGAGCTATAAACTTATCAGCTCTATTTTCCTTCGATGGATCAAGTCATTAATAGACTAGAAATGAGATTATGGAAGAAAAAATAGGACGAGGCTACTGGGCACCAGGGCTCCAACGCCAACTCTAAACTCAAATACTGGTGCTTTTCTGTCTTTGTTGTTAGTTCTTTGAAGGCAGGCTTGGGCACTTTTATAATCATTAATTTATTAATTAGTTCATTCTTTAATGCTAGACTGCTGGAGTGGAAAGAACATTAAGCCTGGAGTCCCACAGAGGTTTGAGCTATGCAGCAATGAACAAGTCATTTAACTTCTCTGCCTTCTAGCTTTCTTATCTATAAAAGTAGGGGTTTGTCAGGGACTATCATAAGTAAACTTTTGTATGCTCGTTTTGTTAGATCCATAGGGTCCAGAGTTTTGACTACAACTTCAGAGTTTCCTCTAAACCTACCACCAGAAGATGTTCTTGAGTTACTCAGAGTAACTCAAAGTAGGTTTCCACTGTGATTGAGATTCCAACCTACAGAATAGAAAATTTGAGTTTTCTCTTGTAAAAGACCAGGGGACCTCCTATGGAGAGCGAATGCAGTGGAATTAAATGGAAAGAAAGTTACTGGCATCTGACCTCTATGAGCTTGGGCAAGCCCCTTCACTCCCAGACCTTAATATTCCCAGCCACACATTGAGCTGGTAGATCTGAGTCTCATTTCAGTTAGCCCAAGAGCCTAATATTCTCTGTCTGGTGAACTGCAGCAAAGGCCAGAAATTCAATCCAGCCACACGTTCCATAGAGGAATAATTTATGCTGGCTTAGGGACCTGCAGGCCTATAAATCTGAGGTGCAAAGACACAAGAAAGTGTGAATAACAACACTCATTGAAATATTCCTCTTGGGGTGTCTCTTTGTGGGTTGTGTAGAATTTACATTCATCCCCATCTTTTTCATAGACCAGATTTCTAGAGTTCATATTCTGTATCATTATGTTTAATTTATTTCCTGTTCTTTCAGAGCATGGGCTATGTGTTTTTCTTCATCCTGTCTCCATCTATGCCTTACATAAAATGGACATGAATTGTCCTTGTGTTGGATGAATCCACTCATTCATTTACAGCAGCAGCAGTGTGGTCCAGGGTGGAGCAAAAGAAAGAACTCCAGGGTCAGAAGGTTTAGACCTTGCACTGTGACTTTCCAGCTATGTGACCCTGGAAAACTGAAGTAGCCTCCCAGAATGCCAGGCCTGTGTGGCCTCCCTCCCAGGGTGTCTGTAGTAACTAAATAAACTCACATAGATGAAGCTATGAGATTCGATGCAGGTAAAGAGTTTTAAAGACTGACCATATACTATCACTACAACTACACCAAGAAACTGAGACATGGGAACAGAGGCTGAAGGAACATACACAAAATGTTGACAGTGACTTTTTTAGGGTCCTGAGATTACAGATGTGATTTTTTTTTATTTATCTGTTTTTCAAATGTTCTGAATCATGATTCCCTAACTTTAAAGGGAATCCTTTAAAACAAACGTAGTGTTTTATTATTACTGGCCAGGGCTTGTGGATTTCCTTGGAAAGCTCTCCCTTCCTTTCCACTCCCAAGGCCAACACCCCAGCCCAGGCCCTCTACATCCCACCCCATCCCTTTGCTCCAGCCTGAAGTCCATCCTGCATGCTGAAGCCAGCACCAGCTTCCTTCACTACCGCTTCCATCATGCTCAAAACCCTTTGCTGGCTCTCTTTCTTTTTCCCTCTCATGCATCAGAACTAACTTTTCTACCCTACCTTCAATCCCATTATGGTGTGACCACATGTTCTTTCCAGCTACTCTCAAAGTGTCTACAGCTCCAGTTGGCCCATCTTCCACACCAGTTTAGAGTCCACAGCAAAAGAGAGTGCACAATCAGCCAACAAGCATGTAGTTTGACCTGTACAGTACTCTTACAAGATTTGAATCAACTTTTAAAAATTGCAATTTCACATAAACATCCAAATTTCCACTTTTTTCTCCAGAAGTAAATATGGCAACGTAAGTCCTTCATCCTCTCAAGGCTCTAGGCTGGCAACAATCAACTTGAGCCTAGTAACAGCTGTTCCCTTAAATGGGGCCTACAGGCCCACCACTGACAGCAGGGCCTCTGCTGCCCTGCAGGGCACCTTTGGGAAAAGTAGGGAAAGGCATTTCTTCCTCTGGGCAGAGACAGCCTCACCTAGAGTGCACAGCTTGGCAAGGCAAGCAAAGGCTGGATGGATTTCAGTCTCCATTCTCCAACTCAGCTGGGCTCTCTCATCAAAGGCCCAGCCAGCCTGACCATAGCCACTGGCTCTGCCCACACAATAAATGCAGGTAGGCACCTGGCCTCTGTAGGTGCACATATCTAAAACATCCAGAAGAATGGCAGTCTGGGCTCCAACTCCATTGATTTGTGGTACTCTCACCTCTGCCACCTGCTTTGACTCCAGGCTGGCTTTGCTTAGTTACAAGTTGCTGCCAGGAGCTAAGCATACTACCTGCTGCCTCTTCCTTCACCTGAAGATGGAGACAATGCCACCCCATGACCCTCAAACAAGAGCCCAAGCTACACTCCTGAGTCAAACCCTTTCGGCCAGGAGAATACCAGGCACTGACTGGCTCAAGCTTAGTTACTTAAACAATTCATTGTGACTAGACCGATCAATATTTCTCGATAGAGGTGCTATTAACATTGTGGCTAGGACATTTCCCAGCTGTACGCTACAGATACATCTCATTGCAGTACCTTTGGCATATCTGGTCCCACCCATCATATATCATTTGTGTACACCAGTTCCCTGGCTGGATATACCAGTTCAATCCTATAGCTGGAAGCCTGGCTGAACTGAATGGCCTACAGATGAAGTGAACAAAATGATCTATAACATAACGAGGAGGGGTGGTTCCTTAAAAATGAAGTCTGGTCCTATGAAGAAGAAGAGAGAGTGCAAATGAATTCTGGGAGGGCAATCAACAAATATCCACTACATCTTTCTTCTTTGTAGGAAAGAAAATTAAAAGGAAGAAAAATTATGATGCTAAATACTTAAATGTGTGATATTCCTCTTCAGATGTGCTCCCGGTTACTATGGAAACCCCTTACTCATTGGAAGCACCTGTAAGAAATGTGACTGCAGTGGAAATTCAGATCCTAACCTGATCTTTGAAGATTGTGATGAAGTCACTGGCCAGTGTAGGAATTGCTTACGCAACACCACCGGATTCAAGTGTGAACGTTGCGCTCCTGGCTACTATGGGGATGCCAGGATAGCCAAGAACTGTGCAGGTACAGTATCATAAATACTAAGCCAGCTGCCTGGCCAGCATGACCCTCTGCCGATACTGAATTTAGATGAAGAATTTCTCTTGGGGAAGTATTGTGAGTGCCCCCTTGTCACTTTTCCATGGCAATGTACATTCACAGGAATATGCATCCCAAACCCACCAGGGATAGAAATTTTTATCAAGGCTACTAATATAACTTTGCTCATGGGTGGAATAAACTAGGAGACACTAACACAACAAATGAACTTTTGTCTTAGCATCTTATATCCTTCCAGTTTTAATCAAAGAAATAAATCAGACTTCTATGGATTACCTGCCATTAACCAGGAGACGGAATGAAATCTTGCATGGTTCAGGCCAGGCATGGTGGCTCACTACTGTAATCCCAGCACTTTGGGAGGCTGAGGCGGGTGGATGGCTTGAGGCCAGGAGTTTGAGACCAGCCTGGCAAACACGGCAAAATCTTGTCTCTACTAAAAATACAAAAATTAGCTGGGCATGGTTGTGGGTGCCTATAGTCCCACCCAGCATCCCTTGAACCCAGGAGGTGGAGGCAGAGGTTGCCATGAGCCAAGATTGTGCCACTGCGCTCCAGCCTGTATGACAGAGAGATTCTTCTCTGAAAGAGAGAAAGAGAAAGAAAGAAAGAAAGAAAGAAAGAAAGAAAGAAAGAAAGAAAGAAAGATGGAAAGATGGAAAGAAAGAAACAAATCTTGCATGGTTCCAATCAGTTTTCTTATTCAGAGGGCTATATCTCTCTTTCAGTTATGTTTGGTAAAATCAAGATTTCCATGAAATAGATGAGCAAGTCAAGGGTGCCATTTAATCACCACCACCCTCCAATTTCCTCAAATTATAAGAGTAAATATTTCAAAGATAGCATAGAAAACTTTCTGGTTAGGCTTCAGTTAGACTGAAATGCACAAATCTTATTCATCGATTTGCCACATAGAGTGAAGCTCTTCAAAACTGAAGTGACATTGCTTTCCTCTAAAAGTGCAGGAAGGCGGAGATTGAGTATGTCTTACTCTTACGTGACTTTGAGGGGAGGGAGGGAGGGAGAGCAGGAGATATTGTACTCCTGTGGCATGCCTCGGTAAGAAATCCTCTCACTGAAACAGAGTTCCACTTGAAAAGATTCAAGGAGTAAGGAGTTTTAAATAAAAAAAATGCAACATATATGTTCTGCAGAAGTCACAATAAAAGTAAACATGTCTACAAAAAAGCAATGTGCACAGAGGCATAACACTGAGAATGATAGCAGAAAGGAAGGAGCACTGTGTCTACTCAGGCTAAAGAGAGAAGGCGGACATCAGAAATAATGTTGGCAAAATCAAAGCCTGAAAGGTTGACGTCCTGATTCTCAAAACATTTACTAAATTTGTGTTTAAACTACAAAGATGCAGGTCACTCTTGGAAGAGAAGCTAATTTTAGAAGCAATAAAGCATGATCTTGCTGAAAGATCTAATCTGCATTTTGTGGAACATTAAACAGATGAAAAGTAATAAATAGATCTCCCCATGAACCTGGTTTTTATGATTATTCTGTAAAGACAGTTAAGAAGTGGGGGGAAATGCACAATTCTATTCCAGTTAATTGCTAGCATAGATGGTAAGAGAATTCCTCTTTAAATATTACAAATTAGTTCCCACACAGAAACTCAGTGGAAATTGAACAGTCTGATGAGATTGGGTTTTTGTTTTTGCTTTTTCCAAAAGGCATTACAGAAAATCATCAGTAGATGAATAATGGGCTCCCAGGTCTTCTAAATTCATGTAAAAATGTTCCTGATTCCTTCCAGCACATTATTCTTATTGCACTCATAGCTGTCATTTGGAGGTTTGAAGTCTGTCTTGCCAAGGGTCAAGCGCAGTGGGAGCCAAGAATCGCTCCTGGGCCTCCTCACTCACTCCTTGCTAAGCTGCTCCTCCCTCACACCTGGCAGTGATCAACCCCCGAGTTAAATTAAACTGGAGTGTCAGTCTGCAAGGAAGGGATGGCTTTCAATTTCCAGTTGAATGATGAGCTTGTGGTCATTTAGTATCTTGTGAAACTTACCAGGACATTTTTGGACTAAAGCAATTGCAGTGTCATGTCAGAATCCCAAAGAGTTGGGAGAGAAATCCTAGAAAACTTAGATTCAATTTTGCCCAGGGTCACCTTTGAAAATCTCATTGGGCTGGAGCTTAATCGGATGAAGGGCATAATCTCTGTATCGTAGATTCTACACAGTCTTAAGGAAGAACGTAATTAATCCCCACTGACGAATTATACACTGATAGCTAGTGTTTCTAGAAACCAGGAAAATATTGCCATACTTTAAGCATTAAGAAGTGCATTTCTCATCTCTTGTTTTTGTTTCCCACAGTGTGCAACTGCGGGGGAGGCCCATGTGACAGTGTAACCGGAGAATGCTTGGAAGAAGGTTTTGAACCCCCTACAGGCATGGACTGCCCAACCATAAGTAAAAATAACAGTACATGATTGACTAACCCCACTTTCTCTAATGTGCTGCAGGTGTGGGATTAAGAAAACCTATGCAATATCACTCTCTAGAAACTGCTGAGTCCCACCCCTGGACTTAACCCTTTCTGCACCTCAGCAAATGGAGCCTGCACCAAGTACTTTGTGGTCCACTTGATTCCCTAGGGCAAATGGGTGGTTTACATTTGCATAGCTCTATTTTATCCAGTCTTTACATTCAGAATCTTGCCTAATGGCTAAAGGCAAAGTCAGAAACACAACTCCCAATGACAGAGTTCTTTTCAGCTCCTTTTTCTATATCATCTCTTCAGGTCCCTGAAAATAGGATGTACAAACAATTTACAACACCTGGGGAAACTGAGATACCAAGAGATTTAAGTGGCTTCTCCCAAGTTACCTCAAATCTGAAGTGGGAACAGAAGTAAATATTCAGGCTTTACAAAATGGGGCTGCCTTTTATCTTTCCTGGTTTTCTCTGGCTCTCATGTTAATTAAATCATGAGGAGTTACACTAGGAAAAAACTTTTGGTTTAAAAACTATTTTAATAGTAGGCATCCCCTCCCCCAAACAGAAGTATCTTGGTCTCTCAGTCCCTTGGAGCGTAAGAGATTAACCTTATCATTGGATCACATCTTAGAAGATAGCATAGGATGTGAGGCACAAGCAATGCCAAGTTTACACCCTGATTGAACAGGTGGCCCCCTAGACAAGGCCAATTTAAGAACATCAAGATGCCTGTCTGGTCCTAAGCATCTCCCCCACCAAGCCTGAAGTACTGGCTAGGACTCATTCCCTTGAGAGAGCTTATAAGCAAAACCATGTTAAACTTCAAATAACAAATTAACATATTAACAACCATTAACATGCCAGTCTCCCTGTATCACTTCTCTAGAAGAGAGCACCATCTGAGGGAAAGAGATCGGGAACAGGCAAGTTGCAAAAGGTGATCAAGGCAGTTCTGAAACACAGTGTGCCATCCTTGTGAGTGTGTCACAGGAGGGCCCTGGGTTCTGGAGGTGATGACAGTGGTCAGAGGAACTCAAATGTGAAAAGTGAGAAGTGATGAGGAACTGGGACCTGCCTCCCCACGTGCCCACGTTCAGCATGAACTTTGGTACCCTCATCAGACGTCAGGAAGCGACTCTCACAGCGATAACCTCAGACCTCCCGGTGCTGAAGTGTTCATCCTGCCACGAAGTGGGGCTGTGGGGAGGAGCTGTGCCCTCCCTGGGGTGGGGAGAAGGCTGGTACTAGCCCCTGAATACTGACTGAGAAAAGCTAACAGGAGAGGAGGAGTGGCTAGCCAGTAGCCGTCTTCACTAGCTAATGCCAAGCAAGATACTAAAGCCTGACAAGAATAGAATTACAGTTCCTCTTGAGACAAAAATAAAAATAGTATTAACCAAGGAAATAGAGATTTATGTTCTGCTAAAACAGGCTGTCTTTAGCATGCTTTTGACTTGTGATTCTGAAGAACTGTTTCACCTCCAGGCTGTGATAAGTGCGTCTGGGACCTGACTGATGACCTGCGGTTAGCAGCGCTCTCCATTGAGGAAGGCAAATCCGGAGTGCTGAGCGTATCCTCTGGGGCTGCCGCTCATAGGCATGTGAATGAAATCAATGCCACCATCTACCTCCTCAAAGTACGCAGTAATGTTCTACTTTCTACTCTGTTTTCATCCTGGCTTCACAGGCCCGCAGCTAGTAATTCCTTCTACCCCTTTTTGTATCTGAGTCTCATATCTGTATTACAGGTTGTTAGACCTGTAGGTCTAACATAGAAAACATAAGTAATTTCATAGGGAAGTTATGAAAAGTTGATTGTAACTATAAGCTTGGGCCAAAGCAAGAACTGCTGTCTACAAAAGAGGTTATATGGGAAATGAAATGACTAAAAGACTAGTATCTATGCACAAAACTACTGAGGAAAGAGAAACACTTACTTCCTTAGTGAGGCCATACATTACCTGTTTAAGTCATTACCACAAATGGTACTGCAAGGCTACCATTTCCTTAACCTTAATTTGCAAGGTTTTGAGTTTGTCTAGAAGCATCCTTCTTTTTCTCTGTCTCTCCTCACCCCACCACCCACCCACCTTTCCTTCTCATTTACACACATTCTCTTTCATTTTCTCATACTCACACAGTCAAACACAGACATACACACATACCTTGTTTCTCCTCATAGATCAACTGGTTAATACCTAGTAAACAAGTTAAAAGCAGCCAACAGATTAAAAACAAAAAACAAAAACAGTAATACAGTTGGCCCTCCATATCCACAGGTTCCACATCCTTAGATTCAACCAATCACAGATGGAAAATATTTTTTAAAAAACAATAAAAATTAATGCAACAATAAAAAAAGAAAAATACAGTGTAACAACTATTTACATAGCATTGACATTGTGTTAGTATTATAAGTAGTATTATAAGTGATCTAGAGATGATTTAAAGTATTCTGGAGGATGTGCATACATTATCTGCAAGTACTAGGCCATTTTGTATCAGGAACTGGAGCATCCCCATGGGGTCCTGGGACCAATCTCCCACAACTACCAAGGGATGACTATATAAAGGTCCTTATACAGCTAAGATTTACAAGTTTTCTTTCCCACTAAATCATGGGCTTCTATCACAAGCAAAGGATATTTTTAAAACAATAGTCATTAGCTGAGGGAAAATAGAATTAATACCAGCACATTGTTTTGCTTTGCTAGTCAATGTAGGAAAATGATTAATAGCATGGACTTTGAAACTAGGTTGCTTGTGTTGAAATCCCAGCTCTGACACTCACTGGCTGTGTGACTGTAGGTAAGTTATTTAACCTCTTTAATTCCTCAGTTTCCTCATATGGAATTGAGAATAATTATTGCATCTATCTCATGGGCTGTTGAGAGAATTCAGTGAATTGATATACATACAGAAGTTAGAACAGTACCTGGCATACTAAGTACTCATTGCTTTTTGGAGGTGCAAATGATATCCATAGCAGTTGGCCAAATATGTAAAGTGTAAACAAAAACGAAAATTGTATTGTAGACTGGATAGAATCTTGGTGTGAATTTTATTCTAACCTTTGAAATTGTTCTTGTCTGAAATTACCTATTGGAACACATGAAGACACTGCCCCCAGGGGAGTCACCCAGATCCAGGCCTCCTGAAACCACTCAGATTCTCTTTCCTCAAAGGCACTACTTCAAGACAGGAATCATTACGGCAGAGAGGAAGTCAGTGTCAAGATTGAAGGGTTCACTCCCAAGTAATCTCAGTAAAGCCACATTTAGACCCAGCTCCTTGAAAATGAAAAAGGAGAAAGCAAGGGGTCTGAAATAAAGAGATTTGCATTAAAATGAAGAAAGTTAATTTCTGTACTCCATTTAAATCAATCCTGGTGGGTTGGTCTGTTCTTCCAGACCTAACAAAATTAAAATTCTAAAGCTCAGACACCCAGGGCCACCACCAGCCTAAATTGTACCTTTGTACAAGTTAGAAAAAGGAGCCCTTTCCCCATGGTCAACCCAGCCCCTGACCAGCATCCCTGGTCTAGTGAGTGGAGCTTGCAGAATTTTAGCCCCTAAGGGCCTCAGTCCCCTCTGCAGACCCCACCCTTCACACCAGGCTGCAGCAGCCTGTGGACCCCACTATTTTGAGAAAAGAGCCTCACATTCTATTCTGAGTCCTCTTACACTGAAAGAGTTTTACTTACATTTTTTAAAACCTGGTGTGCACATTGACTAATTATTTTCAAAACACATTTTTCTGCAGACAAAATTGTCAGAAAGAGAAAACCAATACACCCTAAGAAAGATACAAATCAATAATGCTGAGAACACGATGAAAAGTCTTCTGTCCGACATAGAGGAATTAGTTGAAAAGGTACGTATGTATGTATTCAGTTTCTGGGACAGCCTTCAAAGAAAGGATTTAGCTGATGTGAAGCTGGCTGGTCACGAACGACTGAGGCTTAACACAGCCCAGAAAAAATGCAGTGACCCATGTGCCTTAAAATAAATCAAGACCAGACCTGTGGAGAAAGTTAAATACTCAGTCTCTACCATCTCTTCCCATTTTGATTGGTTTTCTTGAAAATCTGTGTTTGTGGAGAATTTTCTATGTATTTGCGGCAGGCTGATACGGTTGATTTGTTTAATTAGGATGGTCATTCAGCTGTTTGCCAAGGCATCTTATGACTAAGAGCTACAGAGCATCCAGAATTAAGATTTATTATATAGAATATAAAATTTAAATATTGGTTAAAGTATACATTAAATGGTAAATAGAAAGAAAGGGAATTGTCCTGAGAAAGCAATTTCGCTCCTCGGCAGGAAAAAACCACTTTCAACCATCACTTTACACCACAGACTAAAATAAATTAGCCTGTTTAAAGAGTTGAGTATAAATCTCAAATCCACAAGAAAATAGAGCAAACTACTTATTAAATCTTCAAAGGGAATAACCGAACACTTAAATACGATATAAAGAATTTCAATAAAAAGATACAGATTTGACAAGATAAAATTTCAAATATCCAATAAAACAACTAAATAAACAAAAAAGACAACTAGACAGAGAAAAATATTGAGAAAAATACAACTTGTAAAAGCTGTCAGGAATTAACAGGAAAAACATTAAAACACAGGCAGAGTCAATGTGAAAGGCTATTCAATGCACTCCGTAACAGCCTAATGGAAAAACATACATCCATGTGCTATACTAATTTTACAAACTAAGTCACGAGGCAGCATATTTAGCATATTAGAATGTTTAACACAGTTTTGTTTTGTTTTTTTCTAATGATATTCCACCAGTCCTGGCCAGAGTACTTCAGAATTGCTGCTTTCAGAAACTGGTACTTGACATTATAAACAATTCTCATGTTCAACAAAAACTTTAAAAAAATAAAATAACAATAGTATTCTCTTTTGACCTTGTACCCCAAACCCTTTAAGAGATTATGCTTTTAAAAATGTAAATTACTCTAATTGTACCCTTGGAAGATTTATCTACTTTGAAATGCACATGAAAATTGTGTCCCTAGTTCACTGGCAATGGCACATATTAATCCAATCACTAGTGCTTGAAGAACAGTGAAATCTCTTAAACAGTAAAGGAAATACTAAGAAATAAATCTTTGTGGAAACTCATCGTTACTTCATGTTGGTATCAGATATGGTGGAAACTTGCTAAAAGTATCTTAATTCTTTTTTCTTCTTCTTCTTCTTATTTTTTTGAGATGGAGCCTCGCTTTGTTGCCCGGGCTAGAGTGCAGTAGCGCGATCTCGGCTCACTGCAGCCTCCGCCTCCTGGGTTCCAGTGATTCTCCTGCCTCAGCCTCCTGGGTAGCTGGGATTACAGGCACACACAACCACACCTGGCTAATTTTTGCATTTTTAGTAAAGACAGGGTTTCACCATGTTAGCCAGGCTGGTCTCAAACTCTTGACCTCAGGTGATCAGCTCACCTCAGCCTCCCAAAGTGCTAGGATTACAGGCGTGAACCACCACGCCCAGCCTTAATTCTTTCTTGAGGAAAGAATTTTCAAGAAAACATCTGAGGAAATGTTTTCACCAAGATTAGCTCCTCCCACAGCCCAGGCAGAGTTCCTGATCCTTTTGTTGTACAATTTCCCCACTTCTAATGTAAGCTAAATGCAGGCTTTCGTGGAGGGGAAATAATGTACGCTCGAAAGTTAACATCACAGTAGAAAAGGCTCCTGGACAAGAAGAACAGACCACCAACACAGGAGGTTGATGATAAAGCTACTAGGAACTTTCACTCGGCTGTTTCCATCAATTTTTATTGAATATAATGTTCTGACCACAGTCCTGATGGTGCAAAAACCTGCTGAAATGTTTCAAAACAAATGCCCAGGGCTGGTCTTAATGACTTTTTAAGCATTCTTCAAGCCCTTGCTCTAGAAAAGTCCATGATTGATTCTTAGATTTAAGGAAAGCTGTGTCTTAGAAAGCCTTATATCAAGAAACTAACTAATATTTGGCTTTAAATCGAGTAAAGGATTTCATTGTGTATACCCACAGTGATAAAAATCAGTAATATTGCCCCTTGAACTTGACAAGTAATACCACTTTTTGCAGATTACCTGCCACACGGATTTCATGTGATCCAAAGCCCACAAGTTACATCCACCTAGCTACGTGTTTTGTCTGAACTTCCATTTCTAAATCCTCCAGCCTTCTACTGGGAAGTCCTACAGCCCTTTCCCACCACTTATGTCTGGGATTCCCCTGAAGGATGCCCATCCATCTGTGTTCGTAAATACCCAGTGCTCAAAAGATGCTCACTTTTGCTGCTGCTGATCTTGTCTGCAATGAAAATTACAAAGATCATGCCAAGATTCTGCTTTTCCATGTTCCCAGAGCCACTGTGCTCAAGGTCAGAGTGTCACTGGGCTACAAGCAAAGGGGAGATGTGGCCCTCTCCCAATCTCAGTGCTGCCCCTCACCATCTGGATCTTGAAGATCCACTGCAGAGACCAGAGTTACAAAGCACAGTCTCCAAGGGCGGCTCAGGAGGTGCTGCACCATCTCCTCCACTTACTCCTTGAACCACAGCAGAAGCTACCTGAATGACAACTCATGCAGAGAGACCCACAGGACTAAAAGGAAAGTAGGCTATCTCCAAGCATCAAAAGCATCTGAACCTCATCTCTGGTCCTTCCAAAAAGGCAGGAGAAAATTAAGTACGGTGCTGGATTCATAGATTCAATCATGGCTCAAAAATATTTGGAAAAATTCCACAAAGGTCCAAAACGCAAAATTTAAATTTACCATATGCTGAGTATTACTTTGAATCCATATGAATGAAGTGATGTATAGGCATTGCATTGAGTATTATAGGTAATTTAGATATAATATATATGGGAGGATGTGCATAGGTTATAGTATTGCAAATACTACACCATTCTATGTAAGAAACTTGAACAACCATGAATTTTGGTATCTGTGGGGGCTGGGTCCTGGAACCAATCTCCCATGGATGCTGAGGGACAACTGTTTACATTTCTATTCCAGAAGCCTTATTGAACATCTGTATATAATAGTTATTTATTTATTTATTTATTTTCAGACACAGTCTCACTCTGTCACCTAGGGTGGAGTGCAGTGGCACAATCTCGGCTCACAGCAACCTCTGCTTCCTGGGTTCAAGCAATTCTCCTGCCTCAGCCTCCTGAGTAGCTGGGATTACAGGCGTGTGCCACCACATCTGGCTACTTTTTATATTTTTAGTACAGACAGGGTTTCACCATGTTGGTCAGGTTGGTCTCAAATTCCTGACCTCGTGATCCACCCGCCTCGGCCTCCCAAAGTGCTGGAATTACAGGCGTGAGCCACCACGCCCAGCCTGTATATAACAGTTATTGTGCTAGGTGCTAGGTATCCTGAAATATAATAAGGCCCTGCTTTCAAGATGCTTCAGTCTAGCAGGGAAACAGATATGTAAAAACATAATTATGATGCAGCATTTAATAACAGAAACATGGTACAGGCTAAAGAGTAACTCTAAGGAAGAAATAGCGAACTATTTTGGCAGGGGTACACTAAGAAGGGCTTCTCAGAGAAGGTGAGTATTGGCCTGTGTATTGAGAATGACTAGGAGTTTATCAAATAGTCCCAAGCAAGGGATAAGTACTATGAGAACAGATAGATGTGAAGCAATGTGCTATGCTCTTGGGACTGGAACTGTGGCCTTGTGGAAGATTTACTGTAAGGCAGAGAGAGCAGGAGATAATGCTGAAGAAGCTGTCAGAGGCCCAAGTGTGAAGAACCTTCCCAAACACGCGCATGAGCATGGGGACTGCAGCCTGCGGACTCTGGAAGTCATTCAGGTATTTACCCAGAACAATGAACTGATCCGATTTGCACTTCAGAAATGTTCCTCTGCAGTGTGGATGATAGACTAGCCAGTGAAGACTGACAACAGGGGCACTGCTTAGGAGACCGTCACAGTGGTCTAGACAAGAGAGCAGTGGGTTGCTGTCTTGCCTTCGTCTGAAAAGAATTTGCAGAGAACAAGGATGAACTGAGACTGTGGTCATGGAAAAGAGGAAGACAGGCCAGAGTGGCAGGTGGAATGAAACAGACTTGGTGACCAACTGGAAGTGAGAAATAGCAAAGAGAGAAGCTCCATCCTGAGACGTGGATGACTAAGACTACGAACACGAATGGATTACTCTGGACATTTTAAAAGTGAAACATCTGTGAAGGCACAGAGGGCAGATAGAGATGTGAATCTGCAACTCAGGGTAATCAGGGCCAGAAAGGAATTTAGAGGTTATTAATGTTCGGGAGGTAGGCAGAAGTAGATATTACTGTACAAATTCTGAAGTAGCACACCAATATTCCTACTATTGGTTTGTCCAGGACTGTTGCTGTTTATGCTTGTGTCCCAGAGTAATCACTAAAAGTTCTCCCTTTCATGTGCAAAATGCCCCAGGTTGAACCATAAAATATATGATCGCCCTAGGTATTGGTTATCATCCTCACGTAATCTACCTTTTATGTACTATATTACCAAGACATCCTTGCCACTTTTATGTCAAATATGTACAAGAAGAATTTTCTGTTGAGATGAGCAAACTACTAATACATTTGTAATATAAACCACCAACTAATTTACAGTTGCAGGTAATTTTTTAATTTCAGCTTTTCTTAAACCGAGGTGCACCGGTTTTCCCATGTGCCTATATCATTATTTTCTTTCCACAGGCAAAGTTACAGAAAAAATAAACATTCAAATAAGCCTCACTATAGGTTCGATTCAGTAATCTTACAATGTAAAGGAATAGATGTTCCTCTTTGCCACTGATCAAGTCATATATACAGTGTATCAACAGCTATATATCTCTATCTACCTGTATCTCAGCGCCCTCTGGCGTTTGTCAAAAAGAAGAGGTTTTCTTATAGGCATGACACTTTTCAGCTGTCTCTCATCACTTCAACTGAAGTTTCCGTATCAAAAAATAGTAAGTTTAATGACACAGTAATAACAAGAGCTTTACTCTGAAGTATCAAGCCAAAGTAAAAACTAGGGGTGTTAGTTTTGCTTTGGAAATATAACTTAAACTGGATCGAAGATCAACTCGTTAAAAATTCTAAAATTTTAAATGTTTGTGCCCATATTTTTTAAAAGCAGAGAGGAGTAATATTAAAATTTATTATAGTTTCTGCATATTTAATTTTAAAATGACCACAAATACTGTTTTTCTGGAAAGCACTGGAACAAGCCAAGGAGAAGACTGGAATTGCAGGAAGGAATATAATGACTTAGAAGACAGTGTCCATTCAGAGAGCCCACAGTTTATGAAGGGACTGATGACCACACTGCTGCTGCACAGTGGGCTCCGTGACTACGGGAGCCTTGCTCTGTAGGGAGGGGATTACCCATCTCCAATAAAAAGCCTCTGGGCATGTGTTTGTTATAATACCATTTCTGCATTCTCTTCCTTGTCCATCTGAGAGGGCCACTTGCTTGGGTTATTCCTGGAGAGTGTAAAAACGTTCCTGGTAAAATCATGGCATAATCCTCTGGGTAGAATACTGGATGAAAGGAGAGAAGTTTAAAACAACCACTTCCCTATCCTCAGGAAACTCTGTATAATGGGTCTACTAGCGCTCTGTGTGGCAGATCACCCCACAGCTCCTTCAGATATTGTAGCAGTTTTTAAAGAGCTGAGCCAAAAAAGCACCAGACAAGGCAAGTGGGCATTTGACCAAATGCCAGACTAAAGAACTCTTCTTCCTCTTAAATATAACCCATAGATCAGTCTTTCAAATCCCAAAAGTAAGTACATGTCGCCCATGCTGTGCATACAGGGTGGTATTCTGGCCTTGAATCATTTCTGTGCTCTTAGATCACATTCTGTCCTTAACCACACACACAAAAACACACACATACACACAGATGCCCACATAAACCCTTTCTAAAGAGGCCACATTTGAGTTGGGCATTATTTTTGACAAATACTGTGTGAGATCTCTGAAACAGAATCTCCCAAGTTGAGAGAATGGAATCAGCTTTTCAGAGAAGAGCTCCATTCACGCTGAGCCAAATCTGCTTGAGCAGTTATTTGTACACAAGTGCCATCAATGTTGATGGGAATTTGGAATGAAGCACTGAAAACAGCATTTTAGCCCAGTGAGAATAATCCTTGAAATCTCTGTGGTAATTCAATTTCGGCAGTGGTTGGACCACCCAGGAGCCACTAGAAGCATGGTGCATTTCAAGGTCTGCCTGTTTTTTCAACAATTTTCTCTTTGAAACTTTAAGCTCTTCAGTCAGCACAATGTCAAAATGATCAGCGGACATGGGCAATTTTCTAGTCCAGCAACTTGAGATACAGTAAAAATTTGAAGAATAAATTACATATGAAAGGCAGTTGGTTGTGATTGAACTGTGACTGATGATATAGGAATAGCACCAGATTTTATAGCATTCTGTCATTCTAAAACTGGCCATCAAGTGAAGTAACTTAGGAATGGAAAGCCAAACATTGTATGTCCTAACTGATATGTGGGAGCTAAGCTATGAGGACGCAGAGGCATAAGAATGATACAATGGACTCTGGGGACTTGGGGGGAAGAGTGGTGTGGGGAGGGATACAAGACTACAAATGTGGTGCAGTGTATACTGCTCGGGTAATGGGTGCACCAAAGTCTCACAAATCACCACTAAAGAACTTACTCATGTAACCAAATACCACCTATACCCCAATAACTTATGGAAAAATTAAAAATTTTTTAAAAAATAAAACTGGCCATCACATTAGCTTTCATGCATTATTTTTGGGATGATTTTATATGTTATAGAACTTTCACATGCCAGGAAGATTTATGTTTATGAAACACATAACCCACCCGTATCTGTGCTTATATAACATTCTTTTTTCATACATTTAATCTAGCTTTTATATGGATTATTTGTAGGAAAATCAAGCCTCCAGAAAAGGGCAACTTGTTCAGAAGGAAAGCATGGTCACCATTAACCACGCAAGTCAGCTGGTAGAGCAAGCCCGTGATATGAGGGATAAAATCCAAGGTAAATATATTCTCTTCTGGTTCAGTTTAATATCAAGGAAACACTCATGTTATTAACATCAGTAGGCATAATGGCTACTGTTAAGTGTCTGCTGTGTGCCAGGAACTTGTTGGTAAAGTATTATAGGTTTAAACTTGTATAAGGTCTTCATTTCAAGTTTGTTTATCTGGAATTTCTGAGCACTCATCCCTACTTACTATCTGTTGATGTTCAAGAATCAATGTATAACATCATTCCCTTTTTAGGCATTTCACAGAATACCCTTCTGACAGAGGAGATTGCATGCTATGGTGTCTCTAAAATGCAAGAGTTGAGTAGGAGTCACAGATTTTTCTCAGTTATTTGCAGAGAAAACATTGCCTTTAGAATGCCGGTAAACCGTCGGTTGACCCAAATCATCACAAGCTGTTTCTATGATGGGCTTTCCCAAAGGCCAATCAGGCAACATGCTTGGGCCTCAACCCAGAAGAAAAGGAAGGAGAGGGGCTGTGAGAGATTTCTTTGTCCTAAAGCATTGTGAATGATGGTACCTTCCCTCCTTGGAGGTTTGCTTAATTTGTGCTCTCACTTCAATAAATGCAGGATAATCTTGAAGACTACTTTAATAGTGCACTAATAGTTGGCCTGCAATTTACCAGCAGAAAACAGCAGATTTCATGTGTTATAGGATAAAGAAGATTTCCTTGGGTGAGAGTTTGCTAAGATCCAGTATCTGGATTTCCATAGTTTTTATTATACTATATATTAAGGGCTGGATGACAACACCAGGGCACAGTGGCGATAAAAGGACCCACAGTGGAAGATTCATGTCTTTTTACTGAGGCATATTGCATGCAAAGGGACATATAAAAGCAAGATTAATCATTTGTCATGTTTCCTTTGATGCCTATAATAAACAATAAAAGCAAATGACATGCAATCCAAACACTCCTCACTCACATCCTCTCTCATGGCTCATATTTTTGCATTTCCTGACAAAATATTCTTTTTCTATAGCATTTTTTTTTTTTTTGAGACGGAGTCTCGCTCTGTTGCCCAGGCTAGATTTGTTCAAAAAGTAAGATTGAAGAAACTTACTAGAAGAAACTTACTAGAAGATAATATGACCTTAGCCAACTAAGAAATAAATGCCTCTTTAGGCAGCAAATGGCAGGACCCTAGTAAGCCATTCACAGAAAATAATTCACCTTTGCTGTTGTTACCCATGTTTTGATTCAAAAGTGTTTCATTTGCAAAGCATCTGAACCCTCTTACTTGATCCTTTAAGAATGGGAAAAGATGAAAAAATACAAAGGAAATGTAAATGGGAAACAATAACTTCTAACAGTTTTTAAATTTTTAAAATAATGTATGAATAGTCTCCAAAGACTAAAGGCAAAAATACTATTGTCTGTATTTCCCTTTCCTGATCTATACTGCAAGTAGCTAAACTAAAACAGGCCAAAATTATAAATATAAGACTTGCATCAAAATGCCAAAGAATTCAGCATCACAAGTGCTAGAGCTGAGGAAAAAATATTTACATTTAGTTTATTTCACAGGTTAATATTTTAGACTTTACTTGAGGAATGGATGTTTAATCCCTTTATATAATTCTGGAATGATATACAACACCAATTATATGTCATTCCTTATTCCCAACCATCTCTAAAATAACCGCTGGTGACCTTCAAGCTATTATCCACATAAAATACAACCCCTTATCCTGGTATGATTTATGTGACACCAATGTTTGTTTACCCGTCTTGTCTGGCCAACCACATAGATCATAGTAAACCACAGACACGCAATTTCATTTATGCCAGCAAGATAAAATGCTTCCTCTTGGAGGTGCAGTAGAACAAGGTGACAATTACATACCTTCCTTCTCATCATATGTAGTAGGAATGAGGGATTCAAAGAAGTATTTCAGTCTGCTAATATTTAGACAGGTCACCTAATCCCTTTGAGCCTCAGTGGTCCCTCCAGTTCTAAAATTCTCCACCTGACTTATGCAAGTGGGGTGAAAATGACCTAGAGTAGTCACACTCTAGAAGGCAAACAGCAACTGCCAAAAAATAACTATTAATGAGCAAAAGCTCACATCATATTATAACAAACCCCCCTTTTATATTTAGCCTGTGAAATAATTTGAAAGACGCATTTGGACAGCTATCAATATGCTCTCATTTTGGCTTAAAGCTTTGATCAAACCTTTGTCGAAAATACAATTAATAACTCCTACACATTAATAATCTCACCCATGACAGGAGTGATCTCTGAGCATTTTCTCCAAGTTAAGTATGTTATATAAAAGGCTGATCAAAGACTGCAGATTTTGATGCCTTGAATATCAAGTTACAATATTTAATGCTAAATATTAGCATTCTCGAATCACTGTGGAAACCAGATGAGGATGACAGCAGAGGAGGCTTTGTATTAGCCAGTTCCCATTCTGAAGACACCGCACAGGAAGCAGAGATTAGTGGTTTCCTCGTGTCTTTCTCCTTCGTGGAATAGGTGATGAGCTCCCATGCTTGCTGGGATTCACAGCATGAACACTAGCATGCTGCCTTTGAATGAGTCTCTCTTTCCATTTCAGGATCAGCCCTGCCCTTTGCCCACAGCCCTCGCTCCCTTGCATTTCTAGTGCCCGGTCATCTCTCCCTGCTGCCTTGTTTCACCATGTTCTTCCTTTCAGAGATCAACAACAAGATGCTCTATTATGGGGAAGAGCATGAACTTAGCCCCAAGGAAATCTCTGAGAAGCTGGTGTTGGCCCAGAAGATGCTTGAGGAGATAAGAAGCCGTCAACCATTTTTCACCCAACGGGAGCTCGTGGATGAGGAGGCAGATGAGGCTTACGAATGTAGGTGTATTCCTCTCATAGCTGACCCAGCACATGTTTGCCCTCTTTGTGGGTCCAACAGCACACATTAAACCTAGGGCAACATATAGTCAAAGCAACCAATTTCCAATGTTCAGAACTATTTAGAATCTACATGTGGCCACAGGGAATCATTCAGGACAACTTGACTTTATAACCAAGATTTTTAGATTCAGGCCCAACTTTGAGCCCCTGAGAAACAGCTGAGATGCCACAAGGAATCTATAGCAGTTGGTGAAAAACATATAAAACAGTAGAACGAAGGCTAAAGGAAACCAATTCCCAGAACTACATTAAAAGAAATTTTATTGAGAAGGCAAGAATGCTACAAGCCCAGAAACATTCATGTTGTGAAGACCATGAATGACTTTAATATCTTCTAGCCTCCAGTGGAAATTTAACATTTCCTTCAGCAATGAGTGTAGGCACCAAACCATAGTAGTATTATTGAATCTATCACTTGATCACTGTATCAGTTATCAATTACTATTATAACAAGGCCCAGGCCAGGCGTGGTGGCTCATGCCTGTAATCCCAGCACTTTGGGAGGCCAAGGTGGGCGGATCACAAGGTCAGGAGTTTGAGACCAGCCTGGCCAGTATGGTGAAACCCCATCTCTACTAAAAATACAAAAAATAGCTGGGCGTGGTGGCATGCGCCTGTAGTCCCAGCTACTAGGGAGGCTGAGGCAGGAGAATCGCTTGAACCCAGGAGGCAGAGGTTGCAGTGAGCCAAGATTGCACCACTGCACTCCAGCCTGGTGACAGAGCAAGACTCCAGCTCCCAAAACAAAACAAAACAAAAACCACCCCAAATGTATTCATTTAAAACAATAACCATTTATTGCTCATGCTTTCATGGGTTGGCAATTCAGGCTGGACTCAACCTGGACAGCTCATCTCTGCTCCATGTGATGTGTATTGGCTGAGCTCACTCAGATGTCTGGGGCTGGCTGGGAAGGCTGGGCCTCTCCCTCCATATGGGGTCTTAACAAGGCTAGTCCAGGTTGTTCACATAACAGCAGCTTTAAGAGGGCAAGAATGAAAAGCACACGGTCTCTTAAGCCTAGGCTTGGAGCTCAGCAGTGCCACATCCATTTTACTGATCAAGACCAGCCCAGACTCAAGGAGTAGAGAGATAGACTCCACTCTTGATTGGAAGAGCTACAAACAATTGGTTTAATCTACACAATCAACGGAAGAAATCACAGATTTGCATATCATATTTTAGCTGCTGCTGCTATCTCATAACACTGTTTAAATTTACCAATAACTCAAAATTATGGTAACTATTAGATCCACCTTTAGATCTTATTAGTTAAGGGATTAGTAAAGAAGCATATACATTATTATATTACGTTTAGTTTTTAAATATATTAGTCTCCTTTTAAGTTCTATATATTTTATTGTATGCATTTTGGAACACACTCTGAGAAGCGGTCTGAAGGCTTCGTTCGATTACAAAGGGACTAATGACACAAAAAGGGTTAAAGGGCAGTAGGTCATTTTCCTACAACTGTCACTATCAACTTCTGCTAACAATTATTGTGGATACTGTAGAAAGACATTATTGACATACAGGTTTATTATGGTGGCAAATATGTAAAGTCTTAGAAACGATAAGAACCAAAGAAGAATCTCAGGCCCCAGTTCTGAGTCAGACTCAGAAAGGCTAGAGCTCTGATGTCAGTCAATGTCAGATGTTTCCAAGCTTGTTGCCCCCTGTGGAATTTAACAAGGCTTCCCGGGAGAAGTGGGACCAATCACATCTCCCACTCGGCCTCCTTCCACCTAGAATGCATTTTCCAACACTTTCTATACTCAGCCAGGAACTTCTGTGTTCTGCTTACAGTGATGGAAGAAAATCTCAACAAGACAAACTAATATTCCCTGAAGAAAACAGAAATTAACATATTCAACATATGTGCCTTTGAGCAGAGAATAAAAGACACATGCAAAGTTTAAGAATATCATGTCATTGCCATTTAATCTTTTTTCCACCAAAATCGTGGTTTGGATTTGACCCAGTAGAGCTAACTAAAAACGGTTGCCTAGAGAAACTACAGAAAATGAGTGGTTATGAACATCATTTTGCCTTATTACTGACAAGATAAGTTTGGTTATTTTTAATAGTAAAAAGCATACTATACCCAAGTCCCCTTTACACAGTAAAATTATTAATAATCTGGATAATAATAAGCATAGTATAATGACATGGTTTTCACAAAAAGCACAACCTCTATGGGAAAACTAATCAAACCTTTCTTTCAACTGACAGTTATCCAGGGACTCCCAAACCCTAAAAACTAGCATTTTTTACGTCACATCTAAAAGGTGGAGCTATTTTTGTGAACAATAGCTGCAATCTCCATTGCTAAAGAAGGCATGGCCTGAGAATTTTGCAACTTTGCAAAATGCTGGGAGGAATGGAAGCAAACAGGAGACAGCCACAGTGAGCCTTTATCTCCATTTCTTCCCAGTACTGAGCCAGGCTGAGAGCTGGCAGCGGCTGCACAATGAGACCCGCACTCTGTTTCCTGTCGTCCTGGAGCAGCTAGATGACTACAATGCTAAGTTGTCAGATCTCCAGGAAGCACTTGACCAGGCCCTTAACCATGTCAGGGATGCCGAAGACATGAACAGGGCCACAGCAGCCAGGCAGCGGGACCACGAGGTACAGTGGACACTCACCATCAATGCATTTCAGCATCAGCAGTGTGATGGTACACCAAGAAGGGGCAGTTGATAGAAATTTTGTTTAAATATTAGTATATTTAAATAGTTATATTTTAAAATATTGGTGTATTTTTTGCTGCTATAAATTACTAACGTGTGTGTTCCTAAAATCAAGTTGGAACTAGGATAATTGTCTAGTTCTTGCTTTGATAAGAATGCAGTAGTTCTGGTGCTTGTGTCCATGTATATGGATCTGTTGTTCTTGCAAGTGGGTAAGCAATGCATAGCTTTTTTTATACTGAGAGCACTGGAAGGCCAAAGCATCTCAAAACCATGTGTTCTGGGCATATGTAATTTTTGGAAAGGCACGATAAGCAAATCTCACAGTCTGGCTGGTCAGCAGCTGCAGGAATAAGGAGACTAATTGCCAAGGCCACGCAAATGCAAAGAGGACGGTGAGGAGGATTCCCAGACGTGATCATAGCTTGCAAAGATGGTCATCTCATGGGGCCAGAATTTGTACATGCCCACACCTACAGAGCTGAGAACTGGTAGTGGTCATGTGTCCGCTTCAAGCAATGCATGTATTCACAGCCACCAGCATCAAGAGGGGCCATCTTTTGATAGGATGGCACATGCATGTTCAAACATATTTTAAAAGATTAGGGAGAAAAGAATACTGTGAACAAATAGAAACCAATTATGAGCAAATTCACGAATTCAGTTATGTATTATTGTGGTTGGCAAAAGCCACTTAAACTAGGCTCTCTAGCCTGATTTTCAGCCATCATTGCCCCTCAGTAAGAATCCTTGTAAAATTTCTTCCATAAAAGTTAATTGCACTCATCACCACTATTTGCTAATGGGAGCAAACCCCTAGCCAATATTTTTTAGACTAATACAGTTGGGATAACATTTTGTTGTTGTTGTTAAACAAATGCATGATTATCTTACACAATAAAAGTATAACACAAAATACTGTTTTAAGATAGTAGCTGGGACTCGCCTTACCCTTGAAGTGTCCCCCTTTCCCTCCTCCACATCCAGTCCACCACAGGTTCCTCCCAGGTTTACTATCTGATATGTTTTAGCTCTCTTCCTTCTTTTCCATTCCTCTACAACTTCTCTAGTTCTGGCTTTCATTGTTTCTCAACCAAAACAGTCTCCCCTTCTCTCTCCTCCATTCTTGCTTCCTTCCAAGCCATCCTCTCCACCCTGCCAGACCAGCTCACCTTAGTCACAGTCTGGCCACAACTGCGTGTGCTCATCAATCCTTTCATTTCTCCTCATCACCTATAACAGTGCTTTTGACACTGCAACTTGTGAGCCATTTCGCAGGTTACAAAATAAGTTTCATGGGTTGTAACCAGCAGCTTTTTTTTTTTTTTAAAAAAAAGAGACAGATAAAAGGAAATGAAATCAAGGGAATAGAAAATATCAAAGTATACATATATAGTAAGATATGGTTTCATCACAGTTCTGCCTTATATATGTGTACCAGGTTGCAATGTATAATTCATTGTTAACCTCTGAAAGACACTATCCTATAGGACAGCCTATGCTGTTTCACGTGGCATGCGGGACTCCCTCTGATCTGACCCTACCAGCCTCCTCAGCCTCACCTCTTACTGTTCTCTGCCTCACACATTAGGTTCAGGCAATATCACACTACCAGTAATCCCACCTGCCTGGAATGGAGATCGCTTTTTCTTTTCTACTCATCTGGCTAACCTCACTTATCCTTTAAGTCTTACCTGGGGCATTACTTCCTCCAGGAGACCTACCCTATACTCCAATCCCATAATATGTTTGGCACAGCTCTGTTTCTGAATCGTGATCATCTGCTAATATATCTGTCTTCCCCATTGAACTCAGGGCTCCAAAAAGTAAGGGAATCGTGTCTTCTTTGTCTTTGAATCATGGAGCATTTAGCACAATGCCTGACACAAAGTAACAACTCAGTAAAAAATGTGTTGATGTAATGAAAACCTTAAGGACTTTCCAATTTGGGGATTCTGTAGTTTTGTCAGATTGTGCCCAAGTTTATTGAAGATGCATTTTCAGTGCTAAGTAATAAGTGATTCTTCTCAACCCGAAAGATTTAAGCCCATACCCCTAGCCTGCAGGGTAACACTATTCTATTCCCAAAGAAGATTAAGAGCATTTAAGTAAGACAGAAACAACACTGCAACCTCATGCAACAATTTCCAGGGTTCACCAATGAAGACCCAGAACTATGTTCAGTACTGCAAGCCCTGAAATGAGAAGTGGACCTGCCAACCCAGACCGGTCCTGGTAGGACAAGGGCAAGCAATGGCCTGCAGGAGACCCCAGCCAGACCACAGCTGTGCTCTTAGCCACAGGGAGTAATGTTTATTGCTGAGAAAAAAGCAAGACCTATTATTAATACTACCGATAGTGATAAACTGTATTTGGTTCTCATTTTAGATTGTGAGTTCTCGATCTCAGCCAAGTGCTTTGTCTTACATAGCCTTGTGCTAGAGAACACATATAGTGGGTGTTAACATGTTCAGTTCTCTTCTGATTTATTTTTAGGAATAGATCTTACCTCCGAAAGTCCTTTGCAAATTTTATAATCAGAAAGGGGAGCACACAGTCAATGAACTGAGAGCCAAAGTATCTGCATAGGCACAAACCAGCCAATTTCCTGGTGGTTGGTAAATGTCAGCGTGTGTGCAGAACACAGTGGACTTTGTAAATGTAACAAGCAAGAGGACAGTGTTGCCTGTATGAAGAGACTTGAGTTCTAAAAGTGAATGATTGCCAAAATAGCTTTTAAATAAACTTACACAGTTTTTTTAAACTTCATGCATATGGCTACCAAAAATTTGGCATTTTTGATTCAGACAGATAGTAGTGCTCGTTTTAACTTTACCAAACAAACCCTTCTACTGCGTACAAATGAACAGCATGAGCAAGATTTCAGGAAGGGAACAGCATAGCGTTGAGGAATTTGAAAGTCCTGCTCCATCTCGGTTCTCCTTCCTCTTCCTGACCTGTGGATCTGGAATTAGCCACAGTTGCACCCTTTTGCCCCCATCTCCTCCCTCAGTGTCTTCACCCAATCTCACTGCTTCAGTCCTTAAAAGGGATTTATTTGTGGGTTTGCATCCTTATTCAAAACTGAGCCCCACAGCACAACTTTCATATTTGTGTCTGCCTGCAGGAATAGCCACATGGATTAGCCCTGCTGAAAATCAACACCTTTTTTCCTCCAATTTCCTTTCCTATTTTCTCATTCTTTCTCATTCTTGTCCAGGGTTCTCCTCTCCCCTCCAAGTCCCCAGGGTCTAAGTCAGCCCCTCCTACTCTGGGGTTCTGTGAGCAGTGATTTCTCCAGTCCTTTGTGTCTCACTTGTGGATATTTTGGTCTGCCCTCTGCCTAGGCTCCTGGCTTCTCTCCCCTTGAGATCACTGCCAGATTCAATTTCAAGGTCTCTCTCTAAATGTATAGAAACTATATAATCAACCTTCATCAAATGCCTTCAGTGGCTTCCTACTTAAGAAAGGTAAATTCCTCAGCCACCCATGGTCTGAGTCCACCTACTGTTCCAGTGGTATTTCTTGACTTTTGTACAAACTCTGCCTCTTAGCCGCTGGAGACCATGCACATTTTCTTCTTAATGCCTTTGCTCATGGTGTCTCCTTTGCTCATCTCTCCAATCCATGAGTAATTCTGTCTAGCCTTTAAGCCAGGTTAAGTGTCTCCCTCCGTAGAGTGCCTTGCCTACTCATTCGAGTCCAGTGGTTCCTACATTGCTGCAGTTTTACATCCTTTTGAGAATTCAGTGAAAACTATGGAACATATGCACGCACAGACACACACACAAACACACGCGCACGCACACATACACACACATACATATCCCTGCCTTGAGAAAAATATGCATTTGTTTACACGTATAATATTGACAGGCAAGTTCAGATAGTCCACCTTAACCCTGGGTTAAGAATGCTGGCTCGGTGGCTCATGCCTGTAATCCCTGCACTTTGGGAGGCCAAGGCGGCTGAATCACCTGAGGTCAGGAGTTCGAGATCAGCCTGGTCAACATGGTGAAACCCCGTCTCTACTAAAAATACAAAAATTAGCCAGGCATGGTTGCAGCACCTGTAATCCCAGCTACTTGGGAGGCTGAGACAGGAGAATTGCTTGAACCCGGGAGGCAGAGGTTGCAGTGAGCTGAGATTGTGCCATTGCACTCTAGCCTGAGTGACAAGACTGAAAAAGAACACTGTGCCAGAAGGGTCCTTCTTTCTCTCTATAGTGCAGCCTTTTTGTACCACTATGATCACCAGTTCATACATACACAGATACCACCACGCCTGGCTAATTTTTTCTATTTTTAGTAGAGATGGGGTTTCACCGTGTGTTAGGCAGAATGGTCTCGATCTCCTGACCTTGTGATCCACCCGCCTTGGCTTCCCAAAGTGCTGGGATTACAGGCGTGAGCCACCGCACCCGGCAGAGTCACTCTTAATTTCTGAATGCATAACTGTGTGTGTGTGTGTGTGTGTGTGTGTGTGTGTGTGTGTGTGTGTGATGGCTTGCATCTAGTCTAACCCCACTAGACTGTGAGCATTCAAGGGCGGCACTCCTGCCTTGCACAAATTATATCTTCCTAGCACCAAACACGATAACTTGCGTTTGTTACATTTGTATGAACAGATGGATGGACAAATGCTTGCAGCACTACTCTCAAGTAATACAGATTTGATTTATGTACACTGGTTCTTCATGATTACAAATACTCTTATTTATTTCATATTAACTTGGACTTCTAAATTACTAAACACTACTTTCACCATTCTTTTGCATACTTTTGCATATTTAAATATCATGAAATTTCAATTCCTTCCAACAAAATTTAAAATCCAATGTTTTATTTATAGTCTTTCCTATGACAAATAGATTTGAATGGATCTGATCTTACTGGAATTTGACTATGTGTTTTAGAAAACAAACTTCAGTGGGTTTGTTGTTGTTGTTTTGAGACACAGTCTTACTCTGTAACCCATGCTGGAGTACAGTGGCACAATCTTAGCTCACCACAACCTCCACCTCCTGCGTTCAAGCAATTCTGTTGCCTCAGCCTCCCGAGTAACTGGGATTACAGGCGTGCGCCACCACACCCAGCCCAAATTTAAGTGTTTTAATTTTACATTTCACTGTTACACCTACAAGCATGGGCTAGAAAAGAGAAATCCCAAAATTTCAGTTAACATACAAAACCAAAAAAGTACCCACAGAGCTTAATCATTTTGACATATGCCAACACTAGCCATACAACTAGCAATTACATTATTTTGTCATCTTACCTCTAACTCCAAAAGGTAACAGAATGATTAAAATCTGTTTAGGGATTATTATATACCCAAGCTTTACCTCCCCAGGACTGTTTTTTGTTGTTTTTGTTGTTGTTGTTGTTGTTGTCGTTTTTGACCATGGAAATTTTTCTATTTTTTTGCATATGTGATATGCACAATGAAGCATGCTGAATAGTGACAATTATGTCATTTTCATAATTATCAGTTTTCAACATTTTACTTTGTTCAAGTTGACCACTTTTCTGTGGAAATATCTTTATTTGTTTCAAAGCTAATTTTATTCATTTCTGTCTAATGCTATATATGGTAAGTGGGAGAAATTCATTAACTTGAAGCGTATTGTTTTTCATCTACTGCAAATAAGCTTATATACAGTGCTATTCGCACACAGCTTTGAAGTCTGTCTCTGACTTCAGGGTGTTGTCAGTGTTCTCCCGCAGTCACCCAGAAAGAACTTACAGAAGGGGTAAAGAACACTGTAAAAGGAAAACAGTTCTGTGAGAGGTAAATAATACCAACTTTTTTTCAACTCCCTTCTTTTACATACTTTAATACACATATTTTACAGTATTGCTTTTGTCCACAGCTATATAACTCCAGTCTTTGTAAAGATAAGAATAATTGATCTCAGATAGTCACACTGTATTAGGCTTGATGGATATTCAGGGGAAATTGATTCCTTAAAAATGTTCTTGCATTAAGAGGATGTTCAAATGTGATTCTTTTCTGTCTCTAGACCTACATCTACCCTATAGCAACATATTTGGAGAAGATGGGTTCCATTCTTCCTTTTCACTAAGTCCGGAAAGACGGCAGGGAGTAAGAAAGGGCATTAAGATGAACTTAAAAAGTTTTAAAGTATTTCCTTCTCTATCTAGGCTTCTATAATTATTTCTATGATATCCTAGATTACACTATAATGTATATTTCAATTCTAACTTAAGTTACTATTTCTAAGGTAACTTCAAATCATTTTTCACTCAAATTGTAAAATGAGTCTTTTACTTTTCCCTTCTAAAGTTTCTTTCTATGTTTCTTTCAAACTCTAAACTCATTGGAAGCCCCATAATTTTTCTTCAGAATCACAATGTCCCTGCCTCTAGAACCTAAAAGTGAAGGTAGAAATTAAAGTACTCATCAAGACATGTATTAATATTTACTTTCCTTCTCAGAACATCTGAGCATTTACAATAAAGAGCTCTGAGTGGTATGAAGCAAGATTAAAATTTGATGCTGTAATAGTAGGGCCATTTTTAATTTTTAAAAGGACATTAAGATTATTTTTGTATATTCTCTGTTCCTGTCCAAATGGGCTGTTTGTGTCAGGCCCAGAGCTAGCACATGATAAATACTTTTTGGATTAATTCATATTCCAATCACTGCAAATATAGAGCCTGTGTTCAATCCTGTCTCCATAGTTCCTCCTTTATATTCTGGGAAAAAGAGTCAAATGCCATCTCTAAGGCTCTAGCTCTCTTTGAAATGACGGTGTTATAATAATCCTCCGTGCGTCTAATCTCCCAAGATTCTTACTGTTGTTATCTCCATATTATAAATGAGAAAGCAACATCAAACAGGTAGCATTCCCCAAAGGCACACAGCAAGGATGGAACTGGGATGTGAACCCAGATTTGTCTGAGTCCAAAGAGAGCAAGTTGACATTTACTGCTCTCCCCGATGCTTGCCCTAAAGACATGTTCACTTTGCTCTCCCTTACTCTTCCTTCCTGCAGAAACAACAGGAAAGAGTGCGGGAACAAATGGAAGTGGTGAACATATCTCTGAGCACATCTGCAGACTCTCTGACAACACCTCGTCTAACTCTTTCAGAACTTGATGATATAATAAAGGTAAGGACGCACGTACTTGTTCAGGTTTGTATTTCCAGCAGGTTACAACAGCAGCCCACTGTCACAGAATAATAAATTCAGATCTATCAAGTGAGCAGGCATTATAAAGATCAGATGACTGAATGTCTTAGTTTCTTGCACCGTACGATGGCCACTAGCCACATATGACTACTTAAACTTAAATTACTTAAAAGTAAATAAAATTAAAATTTTAATTCTTCAGTCACATTAGCCACATTTCAAGTCCTCAGCAGCCACATAGCTAGCAGCTGCTATATTCAGTGGCACAAGCATCGTGTAGAAACAGGCATTGTGCCGCTGAATATAGTGGAACTTCTTGCAGAGAGTTCTATTGAAAGTGCTGCTCTCAATCCATCTTACTCACTCTTCACTCATAAAGTTGTGTTTGATAAATCTGGCATTCAAAATCAATAAAAGTCACATTTTGTAAAAGTAGAAAATTTCCAATAAAATGCAGTGACCTGAACTATCATGAAATTACTCTCAGCTCATTTTTGTTACCTTTCAAAAGATACCACTTTGAGGTCATTTGATTGTCATCTCATCCTTTGACTATTTCGGCACCAAACTGTCTTTCTCTCCAACCTGACTCCCATCACTCTCCTTGGTGACAGCGAAATCCATATGGATGAAGTCACTGACTCTCTGACCTCCAGCTCCTTGAACTTGCCCTTTCCAGCAAGCTTATCCTCCAGTCCACCTCTGTTATCCCACCTATGGCCATATCCAGATCTTGTCCTCAGTAACAGTACCTCCTCCCAAACCCTAGTTTCAAGCACCTCTTTCCCAGAGCACCATCTCCTATCTCACTTACTCTAGAATGCCCACTCCAGTCATTCTCTGGCCACATGGAGACCTCCCTGCCTTTTTTACCCTACCCCTCTAATGTGCTTTCTTCCCTCCTTAAGCAGCTCAAATTATCAACATAATCATTCTTTCAAAATACCCTTAGCTACCATATCTGCCTGTTCCTCTGTTGTACCTACCTGAGATTTCTGACTCATCCCCAGCACCATGGCCATACCAGAGCAGCTGCATGCGACTGGTGGGAACCCACTTCCCATACTATCAGTTCTGCCTGGTGGCTTGGCTTCCTGCTCTCTGAAAAATTAGAAACAAACAGAAGAGAACTGCCTTCATCCTTCCTCCTCAAATCCGCCGGCCCGTCTGCATCTGCACCCACACCTCTGCCTCCCCTCCGTTGTAAGCATTCCTTCTCCTGCCCGCCCCCTCCCTGTGCTCCGAACCCCGACCTTCCTCACCTTGAAAACAGGTTGCAGGGTTTCACTCCTCAAGGTATGCCCTCTTTCTTCTGAATCATCCAGTTCTCATTCTTTACTTAATCATTACCATCAGCATACAAACGTACTGTACTATCTCCTATCTTTTAAATATCAAAAAGAAAAAAGCCCTGTAAAAAAAATCTTCTATAAAGCTTGCATCCCCTCTAACTTCTGCCCTACCATTCTGCTCAGCTTCACAGCAAAATGTCTCGAGTGACTTATCATTGCTGTTTCTACCTCCTAGACTCCCACTGTCCCCTATACTCGGCCGTTTCTGAAGGGGGTTCCATCCCCTTCACTGAGACTGTTCCTGTCCAGGTCACCAGCGACCCGCCTGTAGCCAAAACCGGGATCGCCTGTCTCTCCCGGGCTTTCTCAGCCCTCCCTCCTCTAAACACCAGGTGGCGCCCTTGTCCTGGCTGCTCTGGTACCGCTCAGGCCTTCTCCCCTGGCCAGCGGTTTCTTCCCAGCCCCCTTTGCTAGCCTCGCCTCAGCACACCCTCTAAGTGGTCAATATTTTAGGCTCTGCAGGCCACGTACAACCACTGTCTCTTATTTTTTTCTGCTTTTGTTTGTTTTTAATTTTTTTTACAACCGCTTAAATATGTAAGATATATTCTCAGCTCAACAGACTTTGGTTGGGTGCAGTGGCTCACGCCTCTAACCCCAGCACTCTGGGAGGCCAAGTTGCGGGAGAGTGCTTGAACCCAGGAGTTCAAGACCAGCCTGGGCAACACAGTGAGACCCCCATCTCTACAAAAAAAGAAAAAAATTTTTTAATTAGCTAGGCATGGTGGTGCATGCCTACAGTCCCAGCTGCTCAGGAGGCTGAGATGGGAGGATCACTTGAGCCCGGGAAGTGGAAGCTGCAGTGAGCCGTGATGGTGCCTCTGCACTCCAGCCTGGGTGACAAGGTGAGACCCTGTCTCAGAAAAAAAAAAAAAAAAGATTTGAGCTGCACTTGACACTGGGCCGTGTTGATCTCTGCTCTGGATAATGAATGGCTCTGTGCTTGGTCCTACGTCTTCTTTTCTACCTATACTCTCTCCCTAGCTGATCTCATTGACTCCCTTGGCTTTAAAGAACAATTACACACCGATGATTACACAATTATACCTCCAGCTATGACACCTCCACGGAATTCCAAATTCCTATATCCGAGTTCTTACTTGACATTTTCAAGTCAGAACTCAGTACAATTGTAATAAAGTCATAGTCTCATCTACCATGTATTAATAATAGACATATCAAACTTGACATGTCTTAAATAAAACCCACTCCTTCCCCAGTCTTCCCCATCTCAATAAATGGCACAACCCAATTGCTCAAATCAAAACTCCAGAGTCACTACTGCTTTCTCCTTTCTCCTTATCTCTAAAATGAATCTTGATTTCTTTCTTTCTTTTTATTTTATTTTATTATTATTATTATTATTTTTTTGAGACATGGCTTCATCCTTGTTGCCCAGGCTGGAGTGCAATGGAGTGATCTCGGCTCACTGCAACCTCTGCCTCCTAAGTTCAAGCAATTCTCCTGCCTCAGCCTCCCGAGTAGCTGGGATTACAGGCGTCCACCACCATGCCCAGCTAATTTTTTGTATTTTTAGTAGAGATGGATTTTCACCATGTTGGCCAGACTGGTTTCGAACTCCTGACCTCAGATGATCCACCTGCCTTGGCCTCCCAGAGTGCTGGGATTACAGGCATGAGCCACCACACCAGGCCTTGAATCTTGATTTCTGAACACTTTCCTTGTCTCTGCTGCTGCTCTTTGGTCTAAGTCGCCTCATCTACAGTTTAAGTTGCCACCAGAGCCTCCTAGCTGATCCGACTGTCTCCACTCTTGTCCTTCAAGACATACTCTCTATGCAGCAGCAGAACAATCCTTTAAAAACATAACCAACATTATTTCTACTATATACACTCCCCAGTGGCACTTAAAGTAAGAAACAAGCTCATTTTGTCATGGCCCATGAGTCCCTACCTGACCCAGCTCAGACCCACTTCTCTGACCACCTACCCAACTCTCTTCTCACTCACTGCACTCCAGCCCAACAAACTCCTCTCTATTTTTCAAACATACCATACTTATTCCCTGCCTCAGGATCTCTGCACCTGCTGTCCTCAGATCTTCAAATGACTGGTGTCCTTATGACCCTTCCATCCAAATGAACCCCTTACCCCACTCACTCCTCATCCCACCCCACCTGTCGTATGTTATTCAAAATGTCTTTTACTCCCTGAAATTAGCTTGTTTGCTTATTTGATCACTTGTTTATTATCTGTATCTCTCCCACTAAACTGTAAATTCCCTGAAAGTGGAGACTGTGTTCAAAGGTATTCTACCTCCTAAAAGAGTGCCTGGTCCATAATGGGCACACAGGGAATATTTGTTGATTGAATGAATAAGTAAAAGTGGTATGTCCATGGTCTATTTTCCACTTATACAATTAAAAAAAATTTTTTTTCAAAGTATTGTTCCCCAGATGACCAACCAAAATGGTTAGAGGTTTAATACGGCCTCCATAAAAGCAAACCCTTTGTACTACAAACCCTTTGTGCTACATTCTGGGATTACAAAAATAAGCTAAACTCAGTTCCTGCCTCCTAGGATTGTATGATGTGGTGAGTTAAATAATCACTTAAAATTATTACAATCATTTGACACATGAATGAATAATAAAAACACATGGCAACACTTAGTTCATCCTGAGGAGGTTAGGGATGGCCTCAAAAAGGAAGTGATATTTGAGCTGAATTTGAAAGGAGGAGTAGAGCTTTCCAGGTAGATTAGACAGAAAATGAAAGAAAATTATTCCAGAAAGGGAAAATATATGCAAAGGTAAGAGACTAGAAAAAATTGTGGAGCATTAAAACAGCAACCAATTGGTCAAGATTAGACCACGGGATATAGTGGGTTGGGGGTCATGAGAATTGGTGAAATTGGTGAGAAAAGAGTGGTCAGTTGATGATGTCATGCTTAGAAATTGGACTCATTCCTGCAAAGCAACTGGCTGATTCTGAGAAGGGAAATAACATGGTCAGATTTTCTTAATAGGAAGATTGCTTTTCCTGCAAGATAGTAGAGAATGGACTAGAGAAAGAAGTGAGATCACTCACTCAGAGAAAGAAGTGAGATCACTCAAGGGAGAGGAAAGGGATGGGAGTCAAACGCCAACTTTCACGGTCTCTTTCCTGGTCAGGGAAAGAGGAGACCCAGGAGATAGCACAGTCACAGAAGCTAGGAAAAGAAAAGAGTTTTAAGCAAAGACAGTGACCAACACTGTAGCAAACCACAGATGGATCCAGTAAATAAGGATGGGAAAACGTCAAGTGGATCTGGCGATTTGGGGCCAGGTGTTGGTGATCTTGGCAAGAACCATTTCTGTAAAGTGCACTGTGTCAAAGCAATAGAAAAAGCTAGAAGGGAGCCTAAAGTGAAAGAATAAGGTTTTTTGTTTGTTTGTTTGTTTGTTTGTTGATGGGAGATACTTGAGCATGTTTATATCTGAGAAGAGTCAGCAGCTAGGAGGCAAGAATGAATAATGGGGTTACCAAGACAATGGGGTAGCATGCTTTATACAGAAAATGAACACTTTTCCTCTTAAAATTGGAGAGAAATTTACGTGTAGGTGTAACTATAAATACATCTATGGAGTTTGTGGGGAAGGGCTGGGGGCTGGTTGCAAAAAGCTGGGGAAATACCTGTTCATTGGTTTTGGAGTCTCTGAGGGAGTTAACCAATAAATAGTGCCCCTTTCCAGAACCCAAGTTCTAAACAGGTGGAAACATAAATAAAATAGTAAATACAGAGACCAAGGAGGTTGCCTTATTTCTGAAACAGCTAAGCAGCAGGCATGGCTTTAGGTCTCTTAGCTGACATTCAGTCCCAGTATTAGGCAGCTGTGCCCATCCAGACAGGCAACACCGTGAGGCTTAGATGGGGGTTCTGCCCAAAATAGTTTTAACATGGAGGAACACAGGAAAACCCAGGCTTTTTGCTGGCAGCTTGCTCCCAGGACAAAGAAGGGTGGAGTTGAGCAGAGCCTATAGAGTTATTCTTCCCCAATTTACCCATCAAATCAACCACTCCCTTCTCACAGGAGTAGAGTGAGGAAGGGGGTAGAAAGGTCTGGAGTTTCACTCACTGGGCTCCCTGCATATAGAGGAGACATCAAAAGTCTGGAAGAAGTGTCCCCCACTAACAGTTTATGACCTCCAAATAAAAAAGAAAATAAAGTGATCTGTTTAGAATCAGATGGGGGTGGGTGAAGGAAGTGTTGGCTTAGGAATAATGACAATGTTTAGAATCACTATTTGGGTGACTAGGAGAACAAATCTCTTTGCAGCATTGAGGGGCCAGCCAAGGCTGAAAGTCACGGGTTTGCAGGAACATCCGTCTACACAGTTGCACGATCTTTAAGCAAAATCGTAGGTCTGTGGTTGGATTAAAAACCAAGACAGCCTGTGTTACAAGGTGAGTTTCAGGAAGTAGTCAGTCACCTGAAAGGTAGCTGAAAGGTCAGATGAGAACTGAATGATGTCCATTAGATTTAGTAACTTAGATGTAATTAACTTCTCTTTTGGTAGAGTAATGGAGTAGAAATCAGACAGGAATAGGTCAAAATGCGGAATATAAAGTGAGAGAAAATAGAGACAACATATATAAACAACTTCCATTTTTTTAAATACATTGCTATGAAGAGAGCAGAAAAGTATTGTGGTAACATTAGGGACATGTGTGGATAATTGAAGGTTTTAGTTTAGTTTTTAGGTCTGAAATGGTGAGCATTTCTGGGTTGTGAATGCTGGGGAAGCAATCAATATAGAAGAAAGAGCTGGCAATGCGGGATAAATAGATACCTACTTATAGTATTTTAGACTTATGTGGTCCTGCACTGAAATTGACTGACCTTCATAATAAGAAAGAATAGAGATTATCTTTTGGTGCCTAGGAAAAATGTTTTAAGTTCTTCTAAATTCAATTTATTTATTAAAATTTTTTTTCTTTAGAATGCATCAGGGATTTATGCAGAAATAGATGGAGCCAAAAATGAACTACAAGTAAAACTATCTAACCTAAGTAACCTCAGCCATGATTTAGTCCAAGAAGCTATTGACCATGCACAGGACCTTCAACAAGAAGCTAATGAATTGAGCAGGTAATATCCTGGTTTTAGAAATGCAAATATCTACATGGGGTGAATAAAATATTACTATTCAATTCCATATGCCAGAGCTACTGGGATACAGTTTTACCAGGTTGATTAAGGTTGGGTATGCTTATGTGTTGATATGTTGGTTGGTTGGTTGGTTGGTTGGTTGGTTGGTCCATCTGAGAGTCCATCATTGTTCATTGCAATTGTTTGGGGGAGCTGGTCTTTTTTATTTTTAAAAAAGTCTGTCATATTAAATGCCTGTGTTCTGGGGAGAGGGGGGCGTCTGTTCCACAATTATTAGTAGGATGATCAAAGACGTTTTGGTTAGGGGCATAAATGCTGTATAAAACATTATCAAATAAATCAGATCCCTTTAGAAGGTCTAATTCTAACATTACCTATTTATTTAATAGACAGCATTGTCTTTCCACACCCAAGTGTCTTAAGTAAAGCTGGTCGGGAACTGGCAATATAACTAACTTCTGATAAATACTCCACAGTCCCCAGCAGGAACTATTTGATTTCAACACCTGTTAAGAGAAAATCAATTGGCAATTTTCCTCCCAGCACCTAGAATAGAGTCACACACCTCTTGGACACTCAATTAATGTTAACTGAAAAGTACTGAAAGATCAGAATTGAATTCATGACCCTGAAAAAATAGGTAAATAATGAGATCATTATAGAGAAAGACTAGGAAAAAAGGACCAGTAAAGGTCATGAATAAAATAAGAACCAATATTAACTTCTGTTCAAAATATAAATCACCTTCTTATTCTTGATTGCCAAAATTTTCAAACACTCTTCCAAATCTCCTGTGAAGAGAGAAAAAAAGAAAGAGAGAGGTCATATAAAATCTTGGTGTGTCAGTAGGTGAGACAGTGCCATATCCCGCTCGGTATCATGGCCCTAGAAAAATGAGCTTTTGATGAAGGCAATACAATGGAGCTTAGAAAAAACACTATTTTGATAATATACTATATTAGCAGAATGTTGTTTTTGAGATCCATCTTGTGGCTCTCTTCATTATTCTTTTGTCATTTTATAACTACATCCCATTCACTGGGATTCCAAAATATAACTTCTGTGTATAATGCCACTCTGCAACAGTGTTCCAGCATGATTCTAAGACAGTTACTACATGCTTTACATGAAACATGATCCAAAATATCAATCACCCTCAAGTCCTTTTGTATTTAGAATATTTCTGACTATATATTCATGAAAGCATTTCAACTTAGAGACATCTTCATTCAAAATGTGAATATCCTTCCACATCTGTCTGGTGTACACAATGATTTACGTGCTATGCTCGAACAAAGATAAACAAAATTCATTAAGAAGCTTCCATTTCAATAGCACATGTTTAATTTGCATACTGAGGTAGTACTTGTTCTGTGCCTAGTAATTAAAAGCAAAGTAATAAAGGCTTTGTTTCATGCTCTTTGGTACATCTTACCACTCTCGCCAGCAAAATTTTAAAATATTAATAAATATTTGTAACATTTTGTTTCTTTTGTCCCTTTTTTAAAAAGTGTTTTCTTGTCTGCCTTCCCCAGATTTTGCTCCCTGAGGCCATTTTCTCAGAAGGGGTTGTGGGGAGGAACAGGTAGTGAGTATTTAGATTAGACTCCCCTCTGCAGAGCAGAGCCCCATGACTTCTATAGGCTCTAGGCACTTTTGCCTTGGTGGGTTCCTTTCTCCGTAGAAAAATTAAAGCTTTTATTTCATGTCTGCATTGGTATAAAGATTAATACCATCATTATTGTTATCTTCATTTTTTTCTTCTGATTGAAAAAAATTAAAATGAAAATGCTGTGCCTAATGGATGAGTCAGCCCTTCTGTAGAGGAGGTAGAATGATGATAGACTTGGTTAACAGAGAGGGAAGTAGCCAAAGAAATATAGAGAAAGTCCCTCTAAGGGAGCACACAGGGACTGGAACTGGATGCAGGAGATTGAGGAACAATTACCGAGCTCAACAGGTCAGGCGGTTTGAAGACAGGAGCCAGTGTGGGATCTGCAGTGTCATATACTGGGTCACAGAGGACCTTCTGGAAGTTACTCACAAATGAGGTGATGATACTAATCATCGATGTTTGGGCTAAGAAAAAAAATAAGGAATTGGTGGATTTACGACTGAATAAAATTAAGACAAAGGATTTAGATGAACTGCAGAAGTGGAGGTTAGAGTTTTATTACAGAGGCAGTAGAAGTATTTGTCAATAAAATAAATTATGCGGGTACACGTAGAGTTTTAAAATCCCAATTCAGGAAATGGTGTAGGTATAATAATAAACCCTGATGATTACCAGATGCCGGGCATGGTATACCAAGCATTTCTATATTTTATTCCTGTTATATCTCACATTATTAGTCCCTGTGTGCAAGTGTGCAAGTACCCTGTGTGATGGGTACTCGGTAAATGTTGGATGAACCTTACACAGGCCAGAGAGGGGCAAAGGCAGAGACTATGGTGTGAAAGGGCAGGGGTGAGGGTGGGCTGAGGTGGGGCTGTGTGCTGAGGAAGGGCTGGGGCTGTCTCAATCCTGAGGCCCAGGATGCAGCCAGGCCTCAGGAGTGAGACAAACCTTGACAATAGGTGCCCTGGCCAAGCTCTGCATACTCTCCTAGAGCCTTGGCTTCCTCTACAGAAAGGAAATAACAATGCTGATTTGGATAAGCACTAGGTAGTCATCATAATGGGTTCATTCCTCTGCCTGACCTCCATCACATAAACAAACTCCAGCTAGAAGAGGTGCAGAGGGCTGTTTTTAAATCATCATTCCCTTTTCCTGCTGCTACTGCCAGACAGGCAGCTGTCATAGAACCAAAATGCTGTTCAGCAAAGACAGAAGAATGCAGAGGAGGTGTGACCCTCAAGAAAACCTTGCCACACTAGGTGACTTTGAATAACAGGAAGGAAGTATCTGTGATCCTAGAAGTATTTAAAAAGCAAGTATTAAACATGGCCCCATTCCCCAAGAAGGTAAGAAGGAGAAATAACAATGTTTGTTTATTAACAGGAAGTTGCACAGTTCAGATATGAACGGGCTGGTACAGAAGGCTTTGGATGCATCAAATGTCTATGAAAATATTGTTAATTATGTTGGTGAAGCCAATGAAACAGCAGAATTTGCTTTGAACACCACTGACCGAATTTATGATGTGAGTATTCCCTTAAAGTTCTTTATACCTTGCCTTTCTCACTGGCTTTTCTGTTTTCTGATGTCATCTCTTGAACTTCCAGTGTGAAATCCAAATGGCAGAAAGAGTGGAAAGGGCAGGGGAACTAAGGAAAGACCATTTCATAAATACCTTGAAGGTTTCAGTCTGCAGATTCTTCGAGATGTGCTGTAGTCCAGTCAGCAAATGCCAGTTCCTTTGACAGCTTATTTTTTTTTAGCCAAAGTCCCTGAAAAAAAAAATATGTATTTAAAATTAGTTCCTGCTGATAGATAAGATACTTTATGCATTCATTTAGATTTTTTTTCAACTCAAAATTATTTATTGCGTGGCTTCTATGTGGCAAGCACTTTGGTGGGGTCTTGGCCAGGGCTTTGTTCTAGGTTCACTGAATCTTTCCAAAAAAAACATTACCTTGAAAATGCCAAAGGCATTACTTCCTCATGGTCACATATTTGACCTTAATTTTAAGCTGTGAAAATGAAGCTGAATGAATTTTGCTTGGTGCTTAGCAGATAAACTCTGTCATTTAAATCCTTCAACTATGAATAGCTGATTTCTTCTGCTGTCATTTTTACCCTCTTCTTTGAATTCCTTTGTAGGCGGTGAGTGGGATTGATACTCAAATCATTTACCATAAAGATGAAAGTGAGAACCTCCTCAATCAAGCCAGAGAACTGCAAGCAAAGGCAGAGTCTAGTAAATATCTTCACTTTCCTATCTCCCTTATAGCTGCTTCCCTCCTTTCATACGTGTAAAGAGAGATTTCCAAATCTAGGATTAAAGAATACTATTATAACTAAATAACATATCAGTAGTTCCTGCTTAGAGTCAAGTTACAAAAGAGCAAAGATTTGATACTTTAAATTGTGATTTAAAAAAAAAACTGCTATGTAGTAAACTACATGGAAACATATAGCTATCTCACATACTGTGGCTATTCCTGCTAATCAAATAGGCTGATTAATAGAAACTGACCATAAATACTAATTTTTAGGGGAAAATGTCATAAAATACACTTAACACTAAAACTATATTGCACAAAATTTCCTCTTTCTTGAACAATTTCGAAGGCCTTTTAAAATGTTTCCCATGAAGGAATGGGTCATCTCTGTGAGTCAATTAGGATGACAGGGTACCACAAAGCCATCTGGTTATTTGCTTTTTTTTTTTTTGTAGTTTGTGTTCTACATAGGTTACTGTATTTAGGACAGACCTAACAACCATATGGTAAGAAGCATTTCCAAAGGCCAGTGTTTGCATCTGCTAAAGTGTGCACATCCAAGGGTGAGGGAGGGAAGGAAAAATAAAAGCAAAATCGCATTAGACAATTTTGAATCTTGTGAATCACTCTTAAAAACAATTGAATGGACTAAGAATTTCACTAAACATTATTCATCTCTGAGATAATGAACTAATTCCTAAGGATTTTTGAACATTGACTAATGAGGTTGGAAATTCATCATCTAGCAAACTTCTACCTACCACCTAAAAACAGAGGCCAAGTTTGAAACTAAAAACCTCACCCAATTTTGTTAAAGTAATTAATCTCATTTAAGCATGCATTTTCTTTCTCTTTTGCAAAGAGCCATTACATAGAGAAGATAACTGCACTTTGCTTTTCATACACAGATACTTAACTATTTATTTCCCCTAAAACAACTGTTATTTTATTTTTCTGGGCAAACAAAGGCAGTAAAAAGTGTCATTGTTTCTCTAGTCTAATTATTATATGTCTAATTAATTTATTATGTAAGTCTATCCTGAACATACTCTATGGAAAATAATTAGAATATCAGTAGTGAAAAATTAGAATATTAACAGTAAAATATTTTTAAATAAATGTTGCTATATCTATGTATTGCTTTTGTTTCCTGTGTTGTGAAGATCAGAATGTGTCAGTCTTCATGACACAGTGACTTAAATATTTTATTCTTTTTGATAACTTGTAATATATTCTCTCATTCTTGTCATTATTGAGTTATTGAACCTCATAAAAGCAACTTTTCTATTTTAAATTTAACCATTAATCGATCCCTACCCACATCCCTTCAAAGTTCCATGTTTTATGTCTGAATAATCTCTCTGCATTAGCCTGTTTGAATATTTTGCAGACCTGTTCACCTATTTCATGATCTCATTTGGCCAAATCCCTTCCTGTATTTATTTGCAAAAGGAACAAAAACAGGGAGTTAGTACTGTGTGGCTTAGAACTTTATAGGACTGTCTTCCTTTGATAATACACACATTTGTGATGTACATTCAGGTTTTCAAATTAAACCATAGTCATCTACTGAATTACGTTTATAATTTCAGATTACCTTTTCTTCATTCCAAATTCCTTTCAATGATCAGTAATCCTTATTTCCCAATTTTCCTTTTCATTATATATCAAATAGTTGATAGTCAATATAATCTCAGGAAGCTGCTATTTAAATGAATCTTCTGCTTAACTCATTTGCAAAATGAAAAATATTTATGCAAGTCAGTAAATTCCAAATAGAATACACTTCTTATGAAACATTTCTTCTTATAAACATCAAGCCCAAAATAGATTTTCTTCCTCCTCTTTTTATCAAGAGATCCAAATATAGAGTTAAATATATTCTTTCTCAGTATATCAGGCAGTATTTTTTTTTGTTTTTGCAGTCATGAGACCCAAAATAAGAGCTAAAACATTGTTTGTATTATAATGTTTGGAAATTGAAATTAGAAAGAGGAAGGAGGCAGGGCACAATGCTAATTCTCCACACTACCCAGAGAAAATATGAAAGAAGTGCTTGTATTTGGTTAACTGTACTTCATGACACCACCACCCATTATACACATATTTGGGGGGAAAAGATAACAATAAACCAATCACATCAAGACTACCTAATAGAACAGCAAAAGGGTGCCGTCAGAAGTGTATATTTACAGTCCCATTGGAGCGAAAGAGAAAAGTGTAATTAGAAGTGATAAAACTATTTTTCTGTTTGTTAAGAAACAAAATTCTCAGTGCTTTGGAATTAAAGCACAAACAGAAACGAAGAATTACTGGCAAAGTTGATCCTTTAGTTCAGATGATGAGGTAATTACATCATGACCTGTTGGGATTTGCTCAAAGATAACCCCAGTCTAGTGACTGTGCCACAAGTATGCTTTCAAGAACAATTTTATAAGCAAAAGACTCTCAAAACTGATGCAAATACAAAATCTGATAGAATTGTATGTACATACATATGTATAATAAATTTAACCATTAATCGATCCCTATCCACAAAGAAATCTCAAGGCTCAGATGGCTGCCCCAGTTAATTCTTAAACATTTAAAGAAGAAATAACACCACTTTTATATGAACTCTTCTAGAAAATAGAAAACAAGAAAGCACTCTCGAACTTGTTTTTTGAAGCCAACGAAACTTGGTTACTTGAATCACATAAGGATATTATTAAAAAGGAAAATTATAAGCCAAATTCTCTTACAAAAAGAGATGAAAAATTCTAATCAATATATTAGCAAATCAAATCTAGCACACCTATAAAGTGCAATATATGATGTCCAATTTGAGTTTATTTTAGGATTTCAAGAATAGTTTAACATTTAAAATATCAATTGTAGTTTGTCACATTTGTAGGATACAGGAGAAATTCATATGATCATCTCACTACATGCAGAAAAATTATTTAACAAACTTGATAGCCATTTTTGACTTTTAAAAAAGACTTTCAGCAAACTAAGAATAGAAGGAAACTTCCATAATCTGAAAAATAAAATAATATTCAGCAATTAAAATGGAAATATTGAATGCTTTTCCACTAATATTAGAAACAATACAAGGACACCCTACATTACCAATTCAATGTGTAAAAATCCGGTTTAATTTTATATACAACAATGGGAAATTAACTTTTTAAAATAACAGTGTTTGCAATAGCATCAAATACATAGGAATAAATCTGATAAAAGAGGCTACACATAAAGATCTAAATAAATGAAGATCTAAACAAGAATTTGTATATAAATGATAAATAATACCATATTCATTGAGTAGAAGATTAAAATGTGTAAAAATGACAATTCTCCCAAATTCATCTACAGATTTAATTCAGTATTAATTAAAGTACCTGAACTGAATATTCTAGAATTTATATAGAAATGAGAGGGGAAAGCCGAGAATAGCCAAGACCGTCTTGAAGAATAAAAATACAAAGCTAGAAGATAAACTACATTATCAAGATGTATTATAGCTCTATACAGAAATAAGACAGATATAAAAGATTATAATACCATATCCTCTCTTTTGAATAATGTTTAAAAACCGACACAAACAGATGGAGACAGAATTCAAAAAAGTGATTATCTTCGGGTCATCACAGGGACTCTAGGGAGCTTCAAAGGTGATAATAAGTTTCTATTTTCTTGACTTGGATGCTGGTTATGTTTTGTGTTCATTTTGTGAACATTTGTCAAGCTGTGCATTTATAAAGGATGCCTTTTTCCAGATGTATGTTATATTGCAATTAAAATTTTATTGAAACAAATAAGAAAACAAGGATTATTTTTATAACCGGTCATTATCATATATATGTAGAGAGAGAGAGATTTTTTTCTTTTCAGCTCTTTAACAATTGTGCTGCTTGGTGTTATTAGTCACAGCAGGGCTATATGTTTCAAGCAAAGAAATTAACCATGATGGCATCCTAAGTCACTCACAAGCAGTATTACAAGTGTTCTGCAATTCTGTACCTCGAATTTTAAATGCTACTTTCCAGAATTGTTGATCTATGTTCAGAGTATTCAGAATACTGCAAATACTGCAGATGACTGCATCGTACAAATGAGAAGTTTCCTTGTTGAAATGGAATCCTTTCCGAGGCATCTTGGCTCCGCTAGTACTTCTGCTGCTTCTCCACAGGCAGTGATGAAGCAGTGGCTGACACTAGCAGGCGTGTGGGTGGAGCCCTAGCAAGGAAAAGTGCCCTTAAAACCAGACTCAGTGATGCCGTTAAGCAACTACAAGCAGCAGAGAGAGGTAAGCATCAGACAGAATTGAAGTCTCATTTGTTGGTTCACTGGAGTGTAAGGTAAACCTTCAAGGAAGGATTAGGTAATTCTTTATTTGTCAATGTTTTCATACATAAATGTTATTTTCTGATGACAAAATATGTTCATCACAAAAAAGAGTTCTAGAAAATAAAAAGAAGAAACTAAATATAAATGCTGTAATCACACCACATAGAGGTGACCTTTAGATTTGAGAGCCTTTTTTTCCAGCATTTCCTCTGTGTGTGTGTCTGTGTGTGTGCGTGTCTGTGTGTGTGTGTGTGTGTGTGTGTGCATGTGAGTGTCTTTTAATGGGATCATGCTGTTTATAGTGTTTGGTAATGGCTTTCTTATGAACATCCTTCCTCATAACAATATGCCCTAATTTGGTTATTGGATTTCTTTGGCCCAGCTGTAAACAGCTTCCCTCTGTTACATGTCAAGTCATTCTTATCATATAAGCAACAGGCCCAGAGACCAAATAGAAACCAGGGAGACCAACAAGCCCAAATAGAGAAACAAAAGCACACGTTTTGCTTAATCTGGGACTGCAGTGGTATCTTAGATAGATGCGATTGGAAGCAGATGTGCCTTCCTTGGCACAGTGAAAGTTAAAACACTAGTGCAGCATATGGGTGTTTTACTAGAATGAGCGAATCCTAGCTCCAGTGCTACAGTGCACCAAAGCTCTGGCCAGAAGAGTGGTCCTTCACGGAGAAGCCTCATCATCACCATCATCAGAATGACTGTTTATTGATGCTTAGTGTGAGCTGGGCACTGTCCTAAGTGTTCAACATAGATATATTAGTCCGTTCTCACGCTGCTATGAAGAAATACCCAACACTGGGTAATTTATAAGAAAAGAGGTTTACTTGACTAACAGTTCTGCATGGCTGGGGAGGCCTCAGGAAAACTACAGTCATGGCAGAAAGCACCTCTTTACAGGGTGGCAGGAGACAGAATGATTGCTGAGCAAAGGGGAAATGCCAGACACTTATAAAACCATGAGATCTCCTGAGAACTCAGTATCACAAGAATAGCATGGGTAAAACTGCCCCCATGATCCAATTATCTCCCACCTATCCCTCCCATGACACATGGGGATTATGGAGATTACAATTCAAGATGAGATTTGGGTGGGAACACAGCCAACCATATTAATACTTTATGTCATGGGGATAAGTACCACTATTGCCTTCAGGCTGATATGAACCCTGAGGTTCATGAAGGTTAGGGAACTTGCTGCAACAGGCACAGCCAGTAAGAAGCAGATTCAGGATTGAAACTAGCATTTATCAGAATCCAGAATATGTGAGGCTAAATGAAATATATCCTCACTTTAATAAATTATTTATTATTTACATATTATTAATTATTTTTATAATAAAAATAATTATAATTCACTTAGGTGATGGTATAACTTCAAATTTATAATTGTTTTACAGTTCTAATTACATTACAGTTGAGGCCACAGAAATCCAATATCCAAATTAGGGCATAACTTCAAATTTATAAAATTTGAAGTTATAAAGTCACCTAAATGAATTATAATTATTTTTATAAAAATAACAAGTAATTCTTATAGAAATATTAGAAAATGCAGATAAGAAAAAAAGAAGAAAATCACCTATAATCCCATCCCCTAGACAAAATTTTTTATTGTAAATTTACATCATGGTTATTTTAAAGATGTAATTTTTAACAAAAATGGGAATTCACTACTAAAACTCTTTGAAATTTGCTTTTTTTTCTATTAAAAAATGCCTTTCTTTATTGGTTAACTTTTGTAGAATCATTTTTATGGCAAAAGTGTTCCACAAGCCTACTTTTTCATAAAAGACAGTGATATTTGCAATTAATTTCAGACACAAACCTCTTATGAGTTACAATCTCATATGCATTTTCTGTGGCTTTCTCACCAGGTTTATAGGAAATACAATTACTCTTCTTTTTAAATTTACCTCTTAATTTGGAAATGTTTTCAGTGAGTCACATGGTTATCTAAAAATCTTACTTTTGCTTAAGAGCCGAAAATGTGAGATCTGTTTCATTAAAGGGTTAAAGGGGTGTTAATGTTCCCCAACAAATGTCCGGCTTCTCTGCAAAGTGAATGACCCTGTGCTCTGTGTGTAAAGGGGATGCCCAGCAGCGCCTGGGGCAGTCTAGACTGATCACTGAGGAAGCCAACAGGACGACGATGGAGGTGCAGCAGGCCACTGCCCCCATGGCCAACAATCTAACCAACTGGTCACAGAATCTTCAACATTTTGACTCTTCTGCTTACAACACTGCAGTGGACTCTGCTAGGGATGCAGGTATCACTTAGAAATTTCACAATTTGAATCTAATTAAGGAATTGGCCATTAAACTCTATACATCTTTTGTCAAAAAACAGTTTGCTTCATTTGGGTTTTGGATTTGAAAATTATAGAAGTTAGCTTAGAAAAAGAAAAGGTTTTGCTCTGTTCATCTATCTATACCTGTCTAAATACATATGAGAAACATACATATATTTCGCATGAACACTAGATAGATTGGTAAAGAGTCATAATTTTTTCTATGTGAAATTATGGTAGCAATTGTATCAACGTAAGACTTATCCTTTAGGGAACAAGGTTAATCAAATGTTGGGTAAATAATCTTAACAAAATACTGTTTACCTTTTAGAAAAAAAATTACTAAATGGCATTGCTTTTACTAGGCAACATTGCTTTTTCTTTATCTGAGGAAAGCAGGTTATTACCAACCAGTACTGAATACGGCTAAACATAACTCTAGCTTTCTATTAAGAACAGCGTGTTGGCCAGCTTGAATATACAGTTCTATAGAAATGAAAATGAAATATTTTCATGTCTACCTAACTTATTTTGTAGATATTAGAACCAGGCAGTACTTGTGAAATTTCGCTTTTTCCATTCTCACATTTTTATCCAATCCCTTCATAACCTCTTAAATAGCAATGTCTGTCAATATCATGACAAATCATGACTAGAACTTTTTCTTCTCCAATATGGTTTTGCATACAATATTACCTTCACTTGTATCTGAATTAAGAAAGGTCAGAAATCCATATATGACCTGCCACTACAAATTTTATTCCAATTTACAAATACGCATTCCCATAACAGTAAAATAGCTCTTTTATAATGATCTTTTAAGTATATGTTCGTTTCTTCCATGTAACCACTCATGGAAGTGCTTTTAAAATTTTGTCTTTAAAAGATTTGCCTATATGAAATTCAACTGTTACATTTATAATGATATTGCCTCGGGAATATGTACCAAATCTGTGTTACATTTTTTTTCCATTTTTTACCAGTCTTATCAAGTGATTCCAGTAAGCATCCAGAAGTTTCAAAAAATTGAAATCGTTTACTGTGCTTTTCTCAAATAGCATTTTGTGGTTCAAAACAAAGTAAATGAAAGAGGATACCATAACGTAAGAAACTTTATAAGTAATATAAGGTGGCTCCCTTTTTCTGAGAGAATTGATTGTAGGAAGCAGGGGGACTCTGTCTTATAAACATTTCCATAATCAATATCCAACATAATTCATTAAGTATATGATCTCTAGTTTTTAAAGACTAGTATACTCTAAAATAAATGTTGTCATCAGTGATCCAAACAATAAATATTTACCTCTGTATTAATCAATATAAGAAACTGATAGTTGCTATTATTTTACTTAATTCTATTCCTTGCGCTGGAGAAACATCGTGTGTCCTAAGTACAGAGAAGCGATGTTTACTTGATCTGCACTGACATAGTCTCCTGAATCTGAGTTTAGTTTTTCTCTAGGAAGAGTCTTGCTCTTGCTCAGCTACTAATGCTTAATGACCATGGCCCTGCCCTTACGTAAGAGAATACCTCAAAAGTATTTCGTCTCTGAGCCAATGGTTCTCAAATACTAGTGTGTATTAGAATCACCTGGAGGGCTTGTTAAACAGACTGCTGGATCCCACTCCTGGAATTGCTGATGCAATGCGCTCAGGACAGGGCCAAGAACTTGCATTTCTGACAAGTTCCTGGTGATACTGCTGCTGCTCGTCTGGGAACCACACTTTAAGAACCACTGTTCAGTCAATGAAACTCTGGAAAAATTTATGCCATTCTCTTTGTTTTGAGTTTCTCTCATCAAGCTGTATTCTTATGACTGGTGCTTTTTTTTTTTGAGACAGAGTGTCTCTCTGTCACCCAGGTTGGAGTGCAGTGGTGCGATCTTGGCCCACTGCAACCTCTGCCTCTCGGGTTCAAGCAATTCTCCTGCCTCAGCCTCCCGAGTAGCTGGGATTACAGGCATGCACCATCACACCTGCCTAATTTTTGTATTTTTAGTAGAGACGGGGTTTTGCCATGTTGGCCAGGCTGGTCTCAACCTCCTGACCTCAGGTGATCCACCAGCCTTGGCCTCCCAAAGTTCTTGGATTATAGGCGTGAGCCACCAAGCCCATCTGACTCGCACTCTTTTCTGTGTTTAAGTTATGCATTCAAAAAAAAATGATGTAAGAAGTAGTCAGTGGCAGCCTTGAGGGGCACAGCTGCACTAGACTGAGTCAAGGGGAGTGTTCATCTCCCACTCCAGCCACTTCCACTTTTGCTGTTTCCCTCAACCCCCAACACTCAGAGGTTGTTTTGTTCTCCAGCAAGATGTCCAAGAGTAAAAAGAAATAAAAGGTCACTATGATCTGCTTGTAGCATCACCCTTGTCTGTGCCCACAGACCATGGCCACCCACCCTTACCTTGGCACAATTGCCACTTTTCTGGGTGCTACCTGTTTCCTCCATCTAGTGCCGTCTTCTGAGATGGTAGCAGCAGCATGATGTGTGCATGGACATTCTGGAAAACAATCTTCCCACATTTTTTCCCAGTATTCCTCTTGACCTGTTATATCAGTTATATTAGAAATGCAAGCAGAACCTGTGCTATATGGTTAAAGGAACATTTGTATATATACCGTGGACTCTGCCCTTTAGAAAAAGTTAGCCTGCTCTAGATACAATTTTTAGATCAGTAAGTACTATAAATGTCACAAAAATAGAAACAAATTGTGCTTTGGGCTTTGTTAGGTCCACGACTATGCCAAATGTCATGCTCGGGGTCAGGTTCAAGCCCATACTGAGGTCTGAGTGGAGTGGGTGAGTGGCTGAAAGAACACTTGGGGGCTGTATACAGGTGAAATGTAGTTCTATTCAGCAGCTGTCTCATCAGAAGCTCTCTCACACTGTCTGCTCTGACTCAGCTGCTTGCTCTGGCTGCTCCCACACACAGCTGAGCAGTCGGCTCGCCCTTGCCTTCAGGGTCAGCAGCTTAACTTTCTCTCTTTCCAGGCACAAGCCGGTTCCTGGCTCCCCCATGCCTGCCTTCAAGGCAACTGGCTCTCCCCTACGGGGGTCAGTAGCGTTACTCTCTCTTTGGGCACCAGCACGCCTAAGCCATGTTGAGCCCTGGCTCTCCCTCTGTCCGTCTGCAAGACAGGCAGCCTTGGCATTCTCTCTTTTTCTGGGCGCAAGAGCACGCGTCCTGTGCATGGCATCAGCAGGGCAGTTATACCTTTTCAAACAATAGTGGCTCTGAGCCAAGTATGAGCTTACACAAACAGGTTATATAACAAATGAAGTATGCACCTGTGCCCTAAACTAGGTGAGTCCGTCTGGCCCAGATGTCTGCCTCAACCTATTCCCTGATCAAAGCACGTCTGTGTACCTTACAGGCTTTACTATTAATTTTGCAGGATTAAAAATAATTTCTCATAGTTCTACCATATGTAATCCATGTTTGTTGTCTACATCTGATTCTTGAAATATAATATTGAGATATTTACTTAAATGATTAATTTTTATTAACTGCAGTAAGAAATCTGACAGAGGTCGTCCCTCAGCTCCTGGATCAGCTTCGTACAGTTGAGCAGAAGCGGCCTGCAAGCAACGTTTCTGCCAGCATCCAGAGGATCCGAGAGCTCATTGCTCAGACCAGAAGTGTTGCCAGCAAGGTAACTGATGAAAAGACTCATCAGTCAGTGATAATAATAACACGAAGCTGAGCTCCAACTGCTTGGGCAGCTTCCAGAGCCTGGACCTTTGTGCTGTATTCTCCAACTCAGTAGTTCTCAGCCCCGTTTGCTAATTAGAAACACGTGAGGAACACTGAAAACGAAACCAATTCCTTGTCCCTACCCGAAAGCAATAGATCAGACCCTGTAGAGAAAGGGCTCAGTACCTGTATGTTCTTTAAAGCTCCCAGGTTATTCTAATGTGTAGCCAGGTTTAAAAACCACAGAGTTAAACTAGTCAATAAAGCTAATATAGCAAAAGAAGTAAAGCCTCAATAAAAGCCTCAATTCGTTCTTATATTTTATTTGTTATTTTAACAGCTGCTTTAGTGCAATTACCATAATGGAATAATCTATCCCATCTATCCTACCCCTTCAAGAAATTATCTGGTACAACACAAATTATGCAGAAGCTTTTACTGACCACCCGCAGGGTTGACTGAGGAAACACATACTGGCTAAGACGAATAAACTCAACAAAGACACTGTTTTGGGACACATTTAGAAGCAACCTAGCAGAAGATAACTAGAGCCGGCATGTGTAGGAACATCTCCTGACATAACAATTACTTTTCAATGTGGCAAAGTGGAGCTTGTTCTTGGACCTCTTGAATTTTTTTAATTGATTCATAGACCAGACTCACTTTTTATGACCAAAGTATATGGTTTTATTTTCTCAGTTAAGAATCGGCCTGAGCAGACTACTGGTCCTAATTACTGACAGAAAGAAGAGTTAGAAATCAACTATTTTGTAATGTAGAAGATTATTCTTGGTAAATAGACCTGACTTTTAAATGATGATAAATGGTCCCTTGTGACAAATTACCTTATTTAGATGCCCCAGTGAACATTTTCAAAAAAGATTTATCTAACGGTACATCAAGAAATGGCATTCTGAAAGCTAGGTTTTTATGAGTGCTTTCTTGTAATATTATTTCTATAAAGAGTATGACTTTGGGACCTTAATCACCTAAGACTATTTGCTAAAGACAGACTTAGCCCTACCTTTGGGAGTTGGGAGCTCACTCAGTGCCCCCAAGTCAGATGCTTTTCATGCAGACATTCACTATTCTCAGACTCTCACTTATTAATGTAAGACTTTAATCCCCCACACTTCTTGTTTATTAAGATGTATTGGTCTTGGCCAGGCACGGTGGCTCATGCCTGTAATCTCAGCACTTTGGGAGGCCAAGGTGGGCAGATCTCTTGAGTCCAGGAGTTTGAGACCAGCCCGGCCAACATGGCAAAATCCTGTCTCTACCAAAAATACAAAAATTGGCTGGGCATGGTGGCGCACACCTGTAGTCCCAGTTACTCGGGAGGCTGAGGCACGAGCATTGTTTGAACCTGGGAGGCGGTGGTTGCAGTGAGCTGACATTGTGCTACTGCACTCTGGCCTGGATGACAGTGAGACTATGTCTCAAAAAAAAATAAATGTATTAGTTTTTACTCAACTGGTAACATAGGACAGCTGCACTCCAGTCATTTGGAAATAGAGCCTTGAGCTCGCTGACTACCCACATTAGCCAAATCAATATTAATAAATTAATATAAAGATGCCTAATCATTTGGAAAGATTCAGATAAAAGACATAAGTATACACAATCCATCCACTTGTAAATACTCTAAAAATTACCCCTGAATCAGACCAGTTCAGCATATCATATTGGGCCTCTTAGAAGTGCATTTACTGAATTGTGCTTTGTTGTGATGCCTTTCTGTGAGCCATTATAAAAGGCACCTTATGAACTCATTATTACAGTTATTATAATGGTAGGGCCAGGCACTGGAAAGCACTTTTTAGTTATCGTATTTCATGCTCACAACAAATTTATTATCCTCATTTCACAGATGAGGAAACTGAAGGTTAAATGACTTGCTCAAGGTTACATGGTTAGGAAGTGGCAGAGCCCACCTGGTCTGAGACTACAAAGCTAGTCCAGACCCCTCCCAACTGTGTAGACAAGGGCAGGGATGTTGCTCACAGCCTCACCCCATGCCCCTTTTATGAGGACCCTAGGGACAAAGTCCCAGCTGTATTAGTAACCGAAATTAGTTCTACTTCTCCCAAACAATTAGTTTTGTATAAATTGTAGGAGCCTTGTGAATTGTACACTGACCAGACAACTTGAGCAAGTTGTTTAGTTCACCCACACCAAGTATACCGTTCATGGTGGAATTCATATTTATCCTCATTCTTGGATCTACTTAGTCACCACTTTGTTTTGCTTTCTTTCACCCCACTTTAAACTACTGTGTCACAGTTTGCCCTAAGTCTTCTCTTCAACTAGGGGAGGATGTGGTAAATAACTAAAGGTATGGAGGTGAGGAGAGCTTAGAGGCCCCTGTCACGAATGAGGGAACCACGGGAAAGCACTCTGCCATTTCTGCAAAGCACTTTTAATGAAACCGTTGTGTCACTCCAGATCCAAGTTTCCATGATGTTTGATGGCCAGTCATCTGTGGAAGTGCACTCGAGAACCAGTATGGATGACTTAAAGGCCTTCACGTCTCTGAGCCTGTACATGAAACCCCCTGTGAAGCGGCCAGAACTGACCGAGACTGCAGATCAGTTTATCCTGTACCTCGGAAGCAAAAACGTAAGCACATGAGTTTGAAAGGAGGGAATAATATTTACAAGGAAAGCTGCTTTTTCTCTTGCCTAAAATAAAGCCACCTAGGCAAACAAACCAAAACAATGCCCATTCTGGTAACTCAGAAGATCTCATTTTAATGGCAAAATTTAAAGAATGACTCAAGGACAAGTAATTTCTTCTCTGTGTGGGATATTGTGGGGATTGTTTCCTATCACCATCACACTGCTAACTTTGATGAGTCTGAATGGAACACCTCAAAGACTTTCGGAAAGACAGAAGCCTATTCTGTTTGCTGAATCCTGTTTGGAGATGCATAGTGATCGGTACTGTTAGGCTGTATTATATTCCTGGGTTAGTCTCACAAAATTAGCCCATTCCTGGCAGCCAACAAATTTCCACGAGCCTGAGCAAGGATGGGGCCAGCAGACTCTGATGTGGCCACAGGGAGGCTGGAAAGGAAGAGCCACTGCCTGCTCACAGGAGCTTTGGATAATAATTCAGGCCAGAAGTCACTTGTATATACCCAAGTATTTGGATTTCTGATTGTCCTTTAAAAAAGATGATGTTCATTCATATAAATTTTATTTAAATGAATTCTGACTTCTTGATATTTCAGGCCAAAAAAGAGTATATGGGTCTTGCAATAAAAAATGATAACCTGGTATACGTCTATAATTTGGGAACAAAAGATGTGGAGATTCCCCTGGACTCCAAGCCCGTCAGTTCCTGGCCTGCTTACTTCAGCATTGTCAAGATTGAAAGGTACAGTGAATCCATGACACAGGGCATATATGCACATTTCATAAGAAATCTGTTGAACGTGCACATGCACCCGTGCACACACACACACAAAGTCTTCCTGTGGATGTTATAAATAGCATTTTCCTCCCTTTAGTCTTGCTCTGTTTCCTTCCATTATTCTTGTATTCTTTCCCAAACCCCTTAGTAGAAAAGAAAAAAAAAGTCATTTCTAAGTCACGATCTGATTATTAGATTTTACCTGGTCAATCCGTGAATTATTTTCAAAATGGAATGTCTTCTCTTTGTCATTGATTGTGATATTTTATAAATACTTATTAGTGTCACAAAATTAAATTACACATTTTGTGATGAGGGAGCGTTAACATTTTGACATTTAAAAAGTATTTTCTATAAATTATATAATAACAAGTAAAAATTATTTATCTCAATAGAGTGGGAAAACATGGAAAGGTGTTTTTAACAGTCCCGAGTCTAAGTAGCACAGCAGAGGAAAAGTTCATTAAAAAGGGGGAATTTTCGGGAGATGACTCTCTGCTGGACCTGGACCCTGAGGATACGGTGTTTTATGTTGGTGGAGTGCCTTCCAACTTCAAGGTCAGCCATACAGCTATATTTTGACCTATTACAAATCTATAGTAATTGTTTTTATAAATCCATAAACCTATAATGACTTGGGGGTTGCTGATATCACTTTAAGAGCTTAGTTCATGGGGGAGTAGAATTCTGAACCAGAATCTATAAACCTGATGTGTAAATCTGGTCTATGCCACTCATATTTTCATAATGTCAAATGCTTTCAAGTTATAGCTAACTCCTGAAGATCAGTTCATGCATTCTGATACATGCATATGTAATTAATATTACCCCCACCTGCCACAGGAATGTCCATAGCTTGTGGTGTCACCACAGTTTAGATCTAATCTTCAGCTTTGCAGTGGTGGTTTCAAAAATTCAGTTATCTCTCCTAATACAGGTATGAAATAAAGTATCTGGGATGAGAGAGGGAGTGGGACCTAGGAGACAGTATGAAATCTGATGAAGGGGGATAAAGGAAAGGTCGAAGAAGATGGGAAGTCGATCTAGGGTTCCAATTTCAGGACTATTATTACTAGTTATGGGCACATAATTGGAATTTATGTGAGAATTATTTTCCCTCTCATTATATGAGAACAAGAATACCTACCTCACAAAGCTGGCGTAGGGACTGATTTTTGTCATGAATTCACTGTCCAGCCTATGACCAGCACATAATCTATGCTCAGTAAATCCCATTTTCTCTGCTAAGATTTGCACAACTGACAAGTTACTCCATATCTAAATGATTTGGCATAAACACACTCGGGTCTAGAAAGATATTTCTACGAAGGGGTAGGTCTCCTTGACCTACTATTAGTTGCATTTTCTGTTCTGTGATGTCTGAGTGAAATATGACCATGAGACAGGTGGTTTTACTTTTTCTATTGCATAGCTCCCTACCAGCTTAAACCTGCCTGGCTTCGTTGGCTGCCTGGAACTGGCCACTTTGAATAATGATGTGATCAGCTTGTACAACTTTAAGCGCATCTATAATATGGACCCCTCCACATCAGTGCCATGTGCCCGGTAAGAGACAGTTGAGAGTACTAAAGACTTGGATGTTCATGCAAGAGCAGCAGATAGAACAAGTATGAGTCAATATTCAGGTTCTCAAACTTTTCTTGGGGAAGCCAGTTTTGAAACTGTCATACCTGCAAAAAACTCTTCACCTGTTCTCTATCATAGATGAGCTTGCCCAAGTATCAAGTGTTAAACAACTTGTTTGCAGCCTTGATTTAGGATTCCAGAGACTAGGGTGTCCCTGGAGACTTCAGTTGTCTTAGCACACAGGATAGAGAAGAAAACAATCCATTTAACATACCTACAAATACCTTTTATCTCTTCCTTGCGGACAACAGGACTTCATTTAAATGTTGTAAGGTCCACAGAAGATGTTAGAAGAATGGGTTAAAAGGGCTTCACTTGAAAAGCATAACAGAAACTGTAGTGTTCAAATGACCCTTGTGTTTCCATTTCAGAGATAAGCTGGCCTTCACTCAGAGTCGGGCTGCCAGTTACTTCTTCGATGGCTCCGGTTATGCCGTGGTGAGAGACATCGCAAGGAGAGGGAAATTTGGTCAGGTGACTCGCTTTGACATAGAAGTTCGAACACCAGCTGACAACAGCCTTATTCTCCTGATGGTCAATGGAGTGAGTAAAAATACAAGTCCTACTACTTCTCCTTTATTTCCTTTACTTTCTGCTACTCATGTTTCCAGGAACCTTCCCAGGTCTAGTGTGTCATGCCATCAAACTGAAATTCTAGTTTAGAAAGTCAGATTGGATTTTCTTCTTCAGGAAAGTAATGACACCAATAAATAAAAGCAACCCTGAAATGCATTTCCCCACAGTGCATTTTTGGATATAAATAAACTAAGGGAACTTTGAGGAAATTAGAACCAAGATCTAGGTGAGCAGTGTGTCTGCAGAAATTTTGCACTGGGTTCCTAACTTTTCCAAATCATATGCCCTAATCAATTATAAAGCAAAGCTTGCATGCTTTGTATATATGTATGTGTGTATGTAAGTATATATGTATGTACACGCACACATATATTTGTTTATAAATGATATATGTGTACTATAAACAGATATAAATATAGTATGAAACAGTCAAAGCTTGCAATAAAGGACAAATTATATAAAGATAAAATAAAAGATTATATATATTTAAAATGAAGATTAAATTGACTTATTAATGATACAGAAATGTTTTTCTCTCACTAAAAATTATTTTTAATAGTACTTTATCTACTGTACAGCTCAAAGAAAATAGTTTTAGTGAGAAAATGTAATTAAGTATGCTAAATATTTTCGAAAATCCTTAAACTCTTTGTGACACAGTGATTCAAAAGTCTTGTCCTAAGTCCAGTTTATTTCAACAGTAATTTTATTGCTGGTGTAACTAGACAAGATACCTCACAAAAATAAAAAATGAAAGAAGCATATCATTAGCTGTGCCTACTAACTCAAATAGTTTTCAATCACATTCACAAAGTGGCAAAGGTTGTCTTTGAGATTTGACTGGTATATTTCCTTTTTTCTAATATTAGTTCTTATAAGCTAACCAGATATCATTTTGTAAACTTTAATAAAAGGGTTCAAAGCTATTGAAAATCTTTATTTGAAAGATTTTTCTAAAGGTTAGAAATTTCTTCCCTCAAATGTTTTAACAGAGCTGATAGGAGAGTTTTTGTGGGATTGCATTTACATTGTTCCCATCAACAAAAGCAACAATAGAAAAATTCTCAAACATATTTTTTAAAAACCATCTCTCCACAGTATAACTGTCCTCAAAAAAAAAGAGAAAGTTACTTTCTCATCCATTATTATGATAATACCCTTACATTGATGTGACAGTATGTTTCTTTTTTGAAATAACTAGTAGGTTTCATACTACTGTCAGACATTTGTCATCACAAATAAAGTTCAACAAATTTAGAATAATTCATGTTACAAAGAAAAATGTGTAACCCTCTATAAACTTGACAGCATTTTCAGAAATTTGTAGGAAGTAGCCAGCAAATAGCTGTGTTTTCAGCAAAATATTTTCACATCACTCTACATCTGAATACAAAATGAGTGTAAATATTCTATTATTTTGGTTATATCACCCTTAAATCCATGTAACTAGCCACATGTAAACTGCAATAAATTGCAATAGGCTAGAAGCAAAGAAATGGATGAGGAGCTACCTTCAACCCTTCAAGTGTGGAACCCCTCTTGGGAAGCCACACATATTATGTGAATTTTGTGAAAGTCTGACAAAAGGATAAAATGAAGGCCCACAGTCAATAATTCACGTATTAAATGTTAAAAGTTAGTTTCTTTCTCCATTTTAGATTTTTTAGTGAGTATAAATGGACGTTGAAATATTTTCTTCTCTATTTTAGGTTTTTTTAATTAGTATAAATAGAAGTTGAAATATTTTCTTCCTAAACTCCGGTAGGTTGCTTTCCACACTCCCAGGAATGTACAAACTCCACTCAGGAGATCACTTCCTATAGAATAGGGACCTTGCCACAATGCTTTATTTTTCAAATCCATTGACTTCTTGTATCTATGAACTATCTTCTGAAACAAGCAAACCTCCAGTAAATTATCTGAGTATTACAAAATTTCTTTGATTCTCAAACATCATGTGTTCCAAGTGCATAATAATTCTATATTTATTTACATAAATCCAGTGTTTCAAAACAATACAGCAATGGCCTTCTTTTTTTAAATCCATATTTGCTGATAATATGGAAGAATTCTTTTCAGTATACCTTGAAATTATTTTTTAATTTTACTAATTTTCACCTAAAATAAATGCAGACACATCTGTTGGCCTGCTATAATTTTTTAAAGTTTCCTAAAGACAAGGCAGTTGAATAAACATGGTATACTATACTCTATTTTCAAGATTTTCTTAAAGGGCAATAATGTAGACTTAAAACTTCATCCATTAATTCAGAAAGTAGAATGAAAACAAAAGAATAATTTAATTTTATGTTAAAAAAAGTCCCGATTGGCAATTTTTTTTTGAGTCTCGTTCTGTAGCCCAGGCTGGAGTGCAGTGGCACAATCTCGGCTCACTGTAACTTCCGCCTCCCGGGTTCAAGTGATTCTCTTGCCTCAGCCTCCCAAGTAGCTGGGATTACAGGTGCCTGCCACCACGCCTGGCTAGTTTTTGTATTTTTAGTAGAGATGAGGTTTTGCCATGTTGGCCAGGCTGGTCTCAAACTCCTGGCCTCAAGTGATCCACCTGCTTCGGCCTCCCAGAGTGCTGGGATTACAGGTGTGAGCCACCACTCCCAGCCGTTGTCACTTTTATTTCAGAAGAATTTCATGAGACTTTCTTAGTCTTCAAATGGCTCCAATAATAAAGAATACAGTCTTAATTCTCAAATTCAGCTAAATCTGACTCTACTCGAATAACAGATATTCCTATCTTACAACTTGTTTCTCTCCCCAGAGTATGTTTTTCAGACTGGAAATGCGCAATGGTTACCTACATGTGTTCTATGATTTTGGATTCAGCAGTGGCCCTGTGCATCTGGAAGATACATTAAAGAAAGCTCAAATTAATGATGCAAAATACCATGAGGTACAAATCATTGTAGTTTGGTTGGTTTTGTTTTTGTTTTTTATACTTAGATCTGTTGATCTAATCAGGCAGTCAAATGAGACAGGCAGGATAGTAAATAAACGGAGAACTTTCATATCTAAGGAGCAACTGAAGGACCCTCATCTTCTCAACCCCAGGAAAACATTTGCTTTAAAACAATGGATGTATTTGTCCTGTTGATGTTCCAATTTAAAAGTCACTGAAAGATTCCTTTTAATTGCTTAATTAACCAGAAGGCATCTATTAATCTTAAATATCTCAATTGGTATTCCTACAGAATACTTCTATACATTTGTTGAATGAGCCAGAGTGTAGATACAGAGCCATTTTTTTTGCTTATCCTTTGAGCCCCACCAAATGTAACAAGAATACATATAAGTAAATACAGAATTTCCTTTTAAACCACTTATCCAGAATTTAGAAAATACTAGCACAGTTTTCCTTATAAAGAGAACTCACAAAGAATCCCCTTTAGTTTTGAAACAGATGTGCAGACTACTGAAAATATACTTCATCCATTTTCATTAACTATTTTAAATATACAATTTAATAAAGTATATACAAGGCATAATATCTTTTAAGTTGAACCAAAATGCACGGGGTAGGAGACTGTATTTTCCTTTTCAGTTCAAAGTCCATAGCCTCATAAGAATGGTTTACAATAAAAGAATATTTTAACTATTTCTCTGACTAACATTTTTGCAGATTCATTAGAACTGCTCACTGTGTCACCAAAAAAATTACACCTGGTAACATGCAATCTAGATTCCAGAAGGCACCTGCTTGGGAATACAATAGGGGTCACCAGGGGTTAGGGGATGGGGGAAATAATAAATTGCTCTTCAATGGGTATAAAGTTTCAGTTGTGTTAGGTGAGTAAGTTCTGGAAATCTGCTGTACAGCATGGAGCCTATAGTTAAAACTAATTTAAAATTTATGGAGGATAGATCTCATGTCAAGTGTGCTTAACACACATGCTCACACACACCACAAAGGGACACAAGGAAATGCTGGGAAATGTGTGATATGTCTCTTACCTTGATTGTGGGATGATATGAGTGTTTGCATATGTCCAAGCTCATCAAATTGTATACATAAAATATGTGTAGTTCTTTGTATATCAACTAGACTTGAATAAAGTTGTTTTTAAAAAAGAAGAGAACGGTGGCACCTGTTTATAGTTCTTTCCTGAATCCTCTCAGAAGGAGCAGGAGGAAACAATAGGTCTAATCGCAAAATTTTTCTTGGGCTGGCTCCCTCTTCATACAGACCTCCTTTCCCAGGAAATGTGAACTTCTGCTTGTAGAAGCAAGAGTTTTCAAATCTGTGAGAAAAGAAAATCTATCCATTCCCCATTTTGTGAACAAACAAGCACAAAGGCATGGAAGAACAGCTAGTATAGCCAGGAGAATTAAAATATATACAAGTCATCAAATAACTGAATATTAAATAGTTAATCAAGGCTTACTATATATTATCTCTTCCAGATCTCAATCATTTACCACAATGATAAGAAAATGATCTTGGTAGTTGACAGAAGGCATGTCAAGAGTATGGAAAATGAAAAGATGAAAATACCTTTTACAGATATATACATTGGAGGAGCTCCCCCAGAAATCTTACAATCCAGGTAAGTCTTTTTGTTAAGTAGCTGTTTGTTCCTAGCAACGTACTGGGCTGGCAACATCCAGGAGAGGTCTAGTAACAGTGTACACACCCTTACTTGCTACTTTTACACACAGGGACAGGCACAGGCACACACATTCATGTACCTTCAGGCCCTCTGCAGTCAGTCCTCAGGATCCCCTGAAATTAGCATCGCATAGATGTAATCACAGATTTCTTCAATTATTGTATTACTCTTAGAATATGATCTAATGCAATATTTCTCATCAATAATAGGAAGGGTGGAACACGTGTACTGTGTGAAGACAAAACAGCATTTGTCCATTTACTTTTGCTTTAGCCTTAAACCCATTTTGAACTCTCCAATAGCATCTGAGCTACACAAATTTTTAAGGTTATCCAAATGGTTGTGTATTATGTATAATGAAACATTAAGACACTCCCCTAAACTTTCTTGATTACAGATGTGTTGGAAATAATGCCAAAATGGATTCATTAACGACGTGGATTAATAAAAGTCTGAAGACCTGTGTTCAAATCCTAACATCGCTTGTGACATAAGAGAATAATTTATTTCTTAGTTTCTTTTTATAGGTTAAACCCTGTGAAATTACTAAGAATTGATTATATTTACGTGTAACATGTCAGTTCCCTATGATTCAACCTAATAATCATCTGCTAAAGGGAAATAATAGCATCTCCATCTATTTCACTGAATTGTTATAAAGATAAAATGAGATAATGTAAGTTAAAGCATTTTGAAAACTATAAAGAACAAATTGGCTTGACTCAGAACAAAACTCTTCTATAGGCAAAGATTAGACGTTGCTGTGTGCCTATCAAAGAAAGCATGAGAATATGAATGATTATAAAGCCATTACAAATGACTATAAATAAATGCAAATTCCATAGCCTACATAAGCAGGGTAACATCATCATCATGGCTGTATCAGTGAGGCTGACTTTCTTTTCCAGGACCCTCAGAGCACACCTTCCCCTAGATATCAACTTCAGAGGATGCATGAAGGGCTTCCAGTTCCAAAAGAAAGATTTCAATTTACTGGAGCAGACAGAAACCCTGGGAGTTGGTTATGGATGCCCAGAAGACTCTCTTGTAAGAACTACTCAGTCAAAAGCTTTTTAATAGACACAATACTTACCACTCTCAAAAGCTGGAAAAGCTCTTTTCAGCTTCTCTCTGATCCTAGGTACACCTTGGGTTCCTTTCTGCCACCACCAGAAAGAAGAATCATTAAGCTAGAAGGGCTCTTGTGCATGGGGTTCCTCTGTGACTTGTTCATTTGCTTCAGTTTTCCATGGGTGGGGCATCTAACACCCAGAGAGGGTGTGCTAGCATCATCGTTCACTCAGGTTGGAGTCATCTCTCAGAGGAGCTCCTGGTGTATGCCTGAATTCCAACATAAACCAGCGTGGGAAAATAAACTATTTACATAGAAACTAACAGGCAAGGCCCTCCATATGTGAAACGTTGATAGTTTTAAGCATTTGATAATTCTCAAAAACACTACCTCCACTTGTTTTGGCACACAGATATCTCGCAGAGCATATTTCAATGGACAGAGCTTCATTGCTTCAATTCAGAAAATATCTTTCTTTGATGGCTTTGAAGGAGGTTTTAATTTCCGAACATTACAACCAAATGGGTTACTATTCTATTACGCTTCAGGGGTAAGTATTTGTTTTTCCCTGAGGAAACTTCTTTGTGATAATTGTTTTGCCCATTAAAAATAATTTGTAATACATGTTAGAAGTGATTTTCTATTCAGATTAATTTTGACTCACACGTAGACACACAGAATGCCTCATTTCAAACACTTTATAAAATATTATATGTATTGTATATCAGAAGTTCCTAATCTGGAATTCATAGCCCCACCCCCAAGGGTTCATGGACAGAATTCAGAGGGTCTGTGGACTTAATGGGAAAAGATTACATCTTTATTTTCTCTCAATGAAATTGGTCAATTTCTTTGATTATGAATCTAGGCAACACACCACAGTAGTATTGCCAGTACCTGCGACTTTGTCATTGATAGAAATCACGGATTTTTTTGTTTCACATTACAGTTGTCACAGAAATCTCAGAATGTCATTTTTGCTCATTGCTACTTCTAATGTTAATAGGTCTGCTATGGAATCTTATTATTTAATGCCTTAATAAAAAAGTTATAATAATATCACAGATTATTTATTTTAATATTTTGAAAACTGTATTTCAATATGATTGGTTTCCTTTGTATTATTATATGTTTTGTTTTATACATTTAAAAACATTATTTTGTGAAGAGGTCCCTATGTGTTACCAAAATGCCAAAGGTGTTTCTGGCACAAAAATTGTTAACAGTCCCTGTTTGTATGCTATGAACAAACACATTTGTGATTTAATTTATAAAAGAGTAAAAAGAACATACATACTTCTTAGATTTGCTACAGAGCATTTGAGCTCAGCCTATAAAGATATGTTATTTCAAGAATAAAATAAGGTCTGTAGAGGATTGGTGACCGTGAGATCCAACTGATGGGTCTCTGAAAAGGTCATCATCAGTATATACACTGATGTGCCAAGTCATCGTATAACTTCTGAAAGCAGCTTTCACTTTTTATGTATATTACCTGCATCTGACACATTTACATCGAATTTAATTGGAATCAGTAGAATTTGTGAGAATTTACCCAAAGCATTTTATAGAACTTCTGACCCAAACCTGCCTCAGACTACCCTGGTTAGTTAAATAACACTTTTTGCCCACAAAAAGTAGTCTATTTTGAGGGCAGACTTAAGAAGTTGGTGCCCATATAAGGAAAAAGAAGCAAGATTAACATTTGCCAAATATTTTAAGACAAGCAATAAGCAAATTCAGATAAGAAGAGCTAACTTGCTTTTAAAAATGTCTCTTCTGCCTCTAGATGAAAAAGTGAAAGATTTTAAAAAGCCAAACTAGCAAATTAACCCTTGCCTAGTCATCTAGCTACATCCCCAAGGAGAGCCAAGTATCATCTATTCGAAGGGATTAAAAGTGAGATTGAAAGTAGGAAAGTAAGACTGAGACTGGGTTGACAACTTTCAGCATGACAAAGTCACCAAAAATTTTCAGTTGGAAATATAGGAGATACATTTTTCTACTGAAATGTGTCTAATTTTATAAGCAATACCAGTACAAGCAATAAGGTATTCTTGGTTGTTACTTATAGAAATTATTTTACAAGCAAATTTCCTACACACTATATTGCCTTTAAGCAATACCATTCAGTAATGTTGAAAACGTTTCTGTCTTTTAGATCCCTAGACCCCCTACTTACATGCCTGTGCTTGCATTTCAGTCAGACGTGTTCTCCATCTCACTGGATAACGGTACTGTTGTCATGAATGTAAAGGGAATCAAAGTTCAGTCAGTAGATGAGCAGTACAACGATGGGCTGTCCCACTTCGTCATTACCTCTGTCTCACCCACAAGGTACAGCTCCTCACTTCATATTCTTTCCACCATGTCTATTTGTGGGACATGATTATGTCAAAAACCACTATGAATAATAGGCTCTCCTATACCTTTTCTAATGTTAAAACAAAAATGCTAGAAGGAACAACTTACCTTCCTCAAAAAAATATTGCTATTAGTTTCCAAGACATGTAAAATAAATCACTATGAAATTTCTTAAAATAAATATAAGGGTTCTTTTTCCAGTAAAACAATAGGTTATAATCTCCTTGAGGGAAATGCCTACTAATATTACCTACTGAACGGAGTGCAGTGTTTTGCACATAGAAGGAGCTCAGCAAATATTGGTCTTGTTTAGACCTTGAGTCAAACAATTGAGAATGCAACATTTATGGCCACATTTTAAAAGCTCGAACTTCATCTTTAAAATACATAATACTGAATTTATTTTTCATAATAAGAAAGTTTTCTGGAATAAGAAATGAACCTCTGCTGCTACCCTATGTCCACTTTTGTGGACATAGAAAACATGAGTAGGCTTTTTCTGGGCCCCACTTCCAGTAAGGATCAAAATAATCTAATGTGCTTTGCCATGAAAATGGTCTTCCACAAATGTGATTAAGTGATCATCATGAGGTATGCTCTGTTTCATACACACACACACACACACACACACATACACACAAAAATAATGCTGATGACTAGTCATCTGAATTTCTTGCCTTACGGGTTTAAATTCCAATCTTGGTTTGGAGGATTTTTTTTTTTTTTTTTCTGTAAGGCATGAGTTTATTACATGGCATGAGATGCTTGAATTAATGCACTACCTATATTCTCAAGGCTTTGAATACCATATGTCAAGTATATATTCTTATAGATTTGAACTTAAAGCATTCCTTCTGCTCACTTGACATTTCCCTGCATCTTCTATCTGTCCAAAACTAAACTCTCAATCTAACCCCTTCCCCTGCCCAGACCTGCTTACTTCAGCCATCTCCGTCTAGTTACAGCAGCTCCATCCTTCTCGTCACCTAGGCTAAACAACTTGAGTTCATCTTTAGTTTGGATATACAGTGTGTGGGAGAGAAGTCTGGAGCATCTTTTTTGCATATAGAAATATCCGACCATTTTATCCTGGGCCTCATGAAGAGTTTGGCAACTCGCTGTCTTTTCATTAACCACATGTTCCATTTCAATTTCATGAGAAAATCTGCTTATCTAACCTAGAGTGGGTCAAGGTAAAATGCTAGCTCTGTGGTGTGTAAAGAAGCCTTTTTCTTTTGCAGATATGAACTGATAGTAGATAAAAGCAGAGTTGGGAGTAAGAATCCTACCAAAGGGAAAATAGAACAGACACAAGCAGGTGAAAAGAAGTTTTACTTCGGTGGCTCACCAATCAGTGCTCAGTATGCTAATTTCACTGGCTGCATAAGTAATGCCTACTTTACCAGGTATAGTATTTTTATTATGAATGAATCTGCACGATTGATAAAATCAAGACAACAACAAAAATATTAAAACTGAGAACTATGAAATGTATCTGAGGCATTAGGGGATAGTAATTAAAAGCTTGTATGTGCTTGAGAAACTGTCATACTTGGGTTTCTGTGTAGGTTCTTTGCCCTTTAATTTCCATATGACCTTGACTAGGTAAGCCTTCATTTCTTCACCTGAAAATGCAGATAATAATAGTGCCTGCTTGGTAGGTTTGTCATGAGGAGTAAATGAGAAGATAATGCATATAAAGCAACTTGTACAGTGTCTGGCATACAGCAAGCTATAAATATTAGGTGCAATTATTTTTGTACTTATCATTAATGACAGAGTAACATACCCAGAGGTTTACAAAAGTCTTAATTTAATGCATGACTTTAAAGAAAGCTATTAATCTAGGTCCTTAACAAAGACAATAGGGGTTCCTTGAGTAAAAGAACAAGCAAGGGAGGAATTTAATATAGATTAAGAAACAGAGGCAGTTCCAATCATCCAGAGTGTGTTGAGGGAAAAGATGTTCATTATTATAAATGTGTGATGCCAGGCACATAGTTATTAACAGGTTGAATGTTAATTTAAAGGGTTCTGGTTAAGAGTGGTTGATGGGTAAGGACCCATCACACATACACACGCGCACACACACACACACACACATTTAATTGCCAAAGCTCTTTGACTTCCATAATTTTCATCATGTAATTCTGAACAATATTTTAAATATTTTTTCCTCTGTTACAAACACAGGGTGGATAGAGATGTGGAGGTTGAAGATTTCCAACGGTATACTGAAAAGGTCCACACTTCTCTTTACGAGTGTCCCATTGAGTCTTCACCATTGTTTCTCCTCCATAAAAAAGGAAAAAATTTATCCAAGCCTAAAGCAAGTCAAAATAAAAAGGTAAAAGATAATGCCGTTCTGACTTCCTAATTGTCATCATTTTCCATGCCCACAGTTCTAGACACTGCTGTTTTAGAGAATTTACTTGATACTTTGCAACTACGTACATAGGAAAGATGGGATTCTTGCAGTATCACATATTCTAGTTTACCAGCTTTGTTGCATTAATTCTTTGTTATAGAAGCATTTTTTATTTTTTATTGACATGTAATAATTGCACAAATGTATGGGGTACAGAGTGATCTTTCAATACATGTATATAATGTGCAAAAATCAAATCAGAGTGATAGCATGTCTATTATCTCAAATGTTTATCATTTCTTTGTGTTGGGAACATTCAAAATCATCTCTTCTAGCTATTTGGAAATATATAATAAATTATTGTTAACTATAGTCACTCTGCCATACTATAGAGACACAGAACAATTTCCTCCTATCTAGCTGTAATTTGGTACACATTAACCAATCTCAGCCTATCCTCCTCCCGCCGCTGCCCTTCCCAGCCTCTGATAACCACAGTTGTAGTCTCCTGTGAACTCAACATTTTTAGCTCCCACTTATGATAACATGCAGTATTTGTCTTTCTGTGCCTGCCTTATTTCACTTAACATAATGTCCTCCAGGCTCATCCGTGTTTGTTGCATCAGTTCTTGTTCCAATGAACAGTCTGAATCAGCTATTTATTCATACTTCCAACTTACAATGGTTTCCCTTACAATGGTTGAAATGTCTCTGTGCTTAACAGTTTGTATAAATAATACATATTATTTAGTACTATAATTCTCTAGTATCATTTGCTTTTGTGTAACAATTTTAGGCTTTTGTCACAATCATGGAAATTATTCAAGTTTCTGATCTTACCTTGGTTTTTCCCCTCCTTCCTGGACCTTCACTTCAACCACTCACATGCACAGTTGGTCTGTGACATCAGCTAAAGCTACTCCATTATCAAAATCTTGAGTTGTAAAATTCCATCCTGACTACTATTCTTTCTCATTCATTTACTTCAACTGTGTACACTATTTGCCTTCATTATAAGTGGGACCCTTAATCCCTTCTAATTCTATCAGTTTAACCCTCCCCACCTCTTTCCTGATCCAATTTTAAGAGTGTGCTCAGGTGTCAGTGTTCCCATCCTGGCCCATGCCACCAACAACTCTCATCTGAGTAACTGCATCACCTCCCAGCAGGTCTCCTTGCTTCCACCTTGTTCCCTGACAGCCTATTCTCAACCCTACAGTCAGATCCTTATAAACATAAATCATATCATGTCACTACTGTGCTCAAATGGCCCCCCGACTACACTCAGAGTAAAAGCCCAAGGCACCACAATTCATAAGAGGCCCTATGTGATCCATGCCTTACCCTGAGTTCATCTCCTCCTACTTGCCCACCTCCCTCACTCTTCTCCCCATACTGGCATCCCAACTATTCCTAGAATGGGCCATGTGTACTCCTACCTTAGGTTCTTTATTCAGGCTTCCCTTCTGCTTGGATCACGCTTCTCCCAAGTATCTGCACAGACAACTTCTCCTCCTACAATTGCTCAACTCTCATCTGTTCAATGACCTAGTGACCTACATTGACACCGTATTGAATACTGCAGCCTGCCTCCTACCTCCTACCAGTAATACTGCTCTTTTGCCTCTTTCTGTTCTTTTTTCATAGTCCTTATATTTTAATTTATTAGCATGCTTTCTTTATTATGTTTATTATTTATTGTCTGTCTCCTCTACTAAAATGCAAGCTCATTCATTTTGTTCCCTGAAGTATAATAAGCACTCAGAACAATGCATATAATAGGTGTTCAATAAATACACAGCTATCTGCATCATAGGGTTGTAACAAAAACTAAATGAGTTAATGCATGAAATGATATGCACTTAGCATAGCACAAGGAATATAGTAAAGATTCAGTGAATATTAGTGGTTATATCTCTATAGAGCCTTATAAGTATTCTGGAGGATTGGTTCCTAAAAGTAAAATTGCTTGGCTCAAGGGAATATGCATTTTCAATATTGAGACAATACCAATTTACACTCCCACAAACAGCATTTGAAAGAACATATTGTCCCACACTATTGTCAACAATGAAAATAATCAAATTTCTATAATTTTGCAATTCTGATGGACAAATTGAGGTTTTAGTTTGCATTTCTCTGAATGCTAGTGAGGTTGAACATCTTTTCAGGGGAAGAACTGATTGCCTTCCAAGGCTGGCTTCTGGACCATCAGCAAGAGGGAAGTGTCTCCACCAGCTTCTCCATTCTGATGGTTTTCACTGACCATTATATCTTGACATTTTCCATATATTTGAGCATATGTGGACTACTGTTTTCAATCCTCTTGAAATTTCTCCTTTGTTCATACATGACAGCTTTATCAATGTTAACAAAATAATTTTGTGTGTGTATAATTAAAACTTAGTAGTTTCTTAGGATCTCTTCCTGAGTTTGACATGAAGACAGATAATTTCATTGATTCTCATGAAGGATTTTGCTGGAAGATACTATGAAGGAGTTTCCAGAGTACACTATAAAATTCTAATAGATTCTTGCTGTTACCCTCATACATTGATGCTAAAAGATTTATCCTGCAAATTTTTTTATCTGGCACTTGAACACTGGTCAGAGGTTCATAGGCAGCAGATTAACATTACAGGCTGATGAGGGACATCAACCTTCTCAAGCATACACAGTTACCCCTTTAAATAAACACAGTTTTCTAAATTAAGTTGTCTATCAAATGTGATTTCCCAACAAACATTCAATCTCAAGGTTATAATCAACAGCCCTACTAACACAAGCTTTTCCATATTATAGGAAACTTGTTAACCTTTATGGTAAATAGTGTTAGACAGAAACTTGACTTTGTAATAACAAGATAAAGAATCACCATAGATTTCAATTATATTTTATGGTAACTAGAATGTCAACATTTGCTAATCTTTTCTTATATTGACCCTTGTTTCAACAGCTTCATAAATAGCTACCAAGAAAAATGTGTGGCCTCTGACCTAAATTTTCATCAAGGCTGCATCAAAGCAATTGGGATTGTAATAATTTATTTTCACAATCACTTCCTAATATCCTATTTTATTGACTTATTATATTCATTTAACCATTAATAGACTCAGTTGCTTCTAGTTTTCTCCTTTTATAGCCAAAGATCTTTGTAGGTAAATCTCTGAGTATATTGCTGAACAAATCTTTAAGATAGATTCCTAGAGGCAGAATTACTGAATCAAGGCAAATTGCCTTCCCAAAAGGTAACACTGATTTCTAGTTCCCTATGGTATTTGTGAATACCTGTATTATCACCTATGTTCCAGCCTTAAATTTTTTTAACAATGTTTATGTTTCAAATTTAACTGGGAAAAGTTTCTCATCTGGTGTTTAATAATGAACATTTCAGGTATTGTAACAGACATCATGCTAAGGTATCTGGCAAACCACTCTCTTCTCTAAGAACTGATTTCCTACCTAGCGGGCAGGCCCTGTGTTTTAGATGCACGACCTCACTTCCCTGGATATAGATCACTGAACCAGGGTAGATCACGTGCATGAAGCTGGGCTATCAGATTCTCTTCCTTGGAAACTTAGAACCTGGAGAGATTAGCCTGAGCTTGCCATTGAATAGAAAGCATGTAAACCTAAGGGCATTATGTTAATTATACACAGAGGAAGAAAAGCTCCTTCATAGAGTGAAAGGCAAAAAGCTATCCTGCTGTGAAAGAAAAATGAAAAGAGATGCTCTGAGAAACCAGAAACCTCCAGAAAGGGAGTGCCTTGATTCTTTCTAGCTTTCCAATTGATACTAGCCACTGCTGGGACACCACAATACTATCTTATCTTAGATTGTTTAAGATACCCTGGCCAGGTGCAGTGGCTCACGCCTGTAATCCCAGCACTTTGGGAGGCCGAGGCAGGCGGATCAAGAGGTCAGGAGACCGAGACCAGCCTGGCCAACATGGTGAAACCCCGGCTCTACTAAAAATACAAAAATTAGCTGGGCATGGTGGCGCATGCCTGTAATCCCAGCTACTCGGGAGGCTGAGGCAGGAGAATCGCTTGAACCTGGAAGCCAGAGTTTGCAGTGAACTGACATCACGCCACTGCACTCCAGCCTGGGCAACAAGAGCAAAACTGTCTCAAAAAAAAAAAAAAAGATACCCCTAGATCCTTATAACACATTGCCATCTTTTTCTTCAGTAGCTCAACTAGCTTGGCTGTTATCTGACACAAAAGAATCTTGCTAAATTGAACTGGTACTATCAGTGGGATTGCAACTAATAGGCCCACAGAGAAAACAAAAAATTACACTGGTAAAGCCAAAGTCTAGTGGAGTTCATTGAGAATCACCATACACATACCCATCTTAGGATAATAAACTGAGTCTCAGTGTTGTATGGTATAAAGTAATTAAGTTATAACTTGGCTATTTTATCATTATTAAGAGTGTGAATGTATATCTGCAGAAGAATTAACATATTTGGTTGCCATATATAAAGACACCTGAGTTGATTGATTTTTGCAGCAGATGAGAGACGCAGCCTACATAGTCATGTATTCCCACATTGAAGCAGAGTAAGGCAAGCCTGGTAAATTGAGATTATTCTGTTTCAAATAACCCTGTGCTTCACTGAGCACCTAGAGCTAAGTGGATACACTGACTAAGAAAGTGTGAGATCCTTTCCATCCAAATGGAGAAAACAGGGAGCAGCCAGAGTTGGGGAAAGTCCTCTACCCTCACTCTCACTCTGTTCTCTCACCCTCAAAGTATTTTGAGCACCTGTGCAAAGTATTTCCAGCTGGGCCTTTCACTGAGACAAAGGTGATCATATCTCCTATCATAAAGCATATTACTCCACTGGGATTGAAATAGAGCATGGATTTGGGGAAATTTTCCTAAGACATTAGAGTTAAAGAATCTCCTGGCAGCCCTACTCCAGCCCATTCTGCCCACCTACAGCTTGAAGCTATGGCCATTGTTTGTAGTTGAGAGCCTGGACCAAAAAGTATTGGTAGCTGGGTATATTTCTTCCATCCAAGAGAGAAACCTTGTTTCTGTGGCAGTAAAAATCAAGTTATGAGTCCTGACAACTGCATAAAGAAGGGAAGAGGGAATGGTGGAACCAGGTGGGCTTTCCTTTAGGACATGAGAGTCCATGAGCTCCCATCTCTCTCCAAACTAACCACCACTGTGAGAGTCTCCACTGCCAAAATCCAACTGCACGAGCTGCTGCCCTGAGAGCAAGAGACACTGGCACAGCTCGTCTGTCCTTTAATTAATTAACCTGCCCTCTGCCCAAAATCAGATCTAGATTTTGAAAGTAATTCTGAGATCTAGCTAAAACACTATTTTTTGTGTGTTGGGGGGGTCTTGTCTTTTGCCCTCAGGAGATTAAGGGTTTTATTGTCCATCTGTTCCAATCTACTTTATATCTTCCAGAAATTCCACACGGCTTGGTTCTGCCAGTAAAAACTCTCCTAGATTTCCAGGACTGCTGTGGATTTATTTTTATGTATATAGTTCTGACATTTCAATGGGAATAGGGAGGTGGGGACTAAAGGTGTATGCTCATTCAGTAATCCTGAACCAGAACTTTTCATATCTAATCCTCTCTCCCATCTTGTCTGTTGCCTGTGAGTGCACATTCAGTAATCCTGAATTTTCGTATCTAATCCTGCCTCTGTCCTCCCTGCTGCCACACATTTCCTCTTCTATCAGACCTTCCTTGTTACAAGCTGTCTTCCTAGGTGGGTCAGAGCAGGCCACTCCCTCCGCCCCTGCTTTCAAAGCCTGTGTGGCTCCTTATCACCTAAAAAACAAAACTTCCAGCAATCATCTAAGGTCCTATCTGGCACCAACCTGTTTTCCAATTTGCTATTATAACTGTTTCTCCAAATTAATTTTCAGCTCCTTAAAAAACAGGAATCATTTCTCATTCACTTTCTTTTCCCCACTACATGCCACCCATGGGAGGCACGTATAATCATGGAATTCCTTCCCCTTTACTTCTACCCATTCCATAGTCACTAAACATTTGCTTGAATAAATGACTAAATACTTGAATTTATTTGCATTTACTTTTATTTTGCTTCAGAAATTGAAACTAAATAATAATTAAATATTAGCCTATACTTGCACAACTCTAAATTTTAGCATCAGCCATGCAATTTTAAGAGCACAATGTGTTTAAAAATTGTTCTATATCCTGTCACATAAAATTCTGCTACATATCCTATCACCAAAAATATCCTTAAGTATTTTGAAGATGTTGCTATGTTAACTTTTTACACAACATGCATAAGTAATAATCTGTGTATTAAAGTAATGTTAATATTGTTTCTTATATGAGGATTTTGTTGATTGATTCAGGGTCATTTTAATTGCCAACTTGCCACTTTTCACTATTATTTAAGATGTGCACTTAATTTAAATGATAGAGCAGTTGTCTCTATAGCTTCGGTTTAACTTTGCTTTACTACCATGCAGAAGAATTTGGGGTTAGTTAACATGCTATGTTGTTGATGTTACTGCTGCAGCTACTGCTGTCATTTGCTCATGGTGCTAGAGGTAGGGAAGAGAGGGGACCTAATGTTCCATGAATGGAAAATGCACAAATAATATACAATTTTTTATCCTTATTAATGATAAGGACATCACAAATTATTTTTTGCTGCTAGTATGTCACTTTTATCACTTAATTTGGTTTACTTTTATAGGGAGGGAAAAGTAAAGATGCACCTTCGTGGGATCCTGTTGCCCTGAAATTCCCAGAGCGGAATACTCCAAGAAACTCTCATTGCCACCTTTCCAACAGCCCTAGAGCAATAGAGCACGCCTATCAATATGGAGGAACAGCCAACAGCCGCCAAGAGTTTGAACACTTAAAAGGAGATTTTGGTGCAAAGTAAAGTAACACACTATACTCCTAGACTCCTAATGACATGGCTGGGCTCCATCTTTGTTTGCCACATGTCATTGTTTTTTCCTATCTTTCCTTTCTGTGCCACCTTAATCCTATTATGTTGTCATCGAAATAAATACTAAATAGTACATGATTTATGCTATCAAAAGAATTATATTCTCTGTGACTTTCCAATTGTAAGGTTCATAAAACAGTATTCTTCCAGGATACTGTATTTGATCAAAAAGAAAAGCCAATCAAAGAAAGGAAGATGGAGCAAGTTTCAAATGACTCATCATCTAACCTTGATATCCCCCTCCCTCTCCCATACAAATTGCTTTCAGATTGTAAATGGGAGTACATTCGAACTGCTAGAAGGTTAATAAGGAAAGGCATTGAAAATACAAATATGCTTGTATGTCTATGACCCTCCAGCTATCTCCAACCCCATCGCCTCTTTCCAGTATTTCACAAATCTCCAGGTTATCTGATATTACTGAAGAATTCTTTTTACAGTTTTAGCACCCAAATATTTTTATATAGGTCTTACATAGCTCTGTCAAACATTCATAGAGGCAAAGTATTCAATAAGAAATCTCTAACACCTTATAATTTGCTACCTGCGTAATAGGCAGAATCAGTATTTTGTATTTTTCAGGAAGAATTTAGAGTTAATCAAACTAGAAGTTAACCTAATAAATGTATCTCATCCATAGCCTGGGGCCAAATTTCTAGAAGGTTTTGTTTAATTTCTACACACTCGGGTGGCTGCTTTTTACATGTGGTATCCATTAATTAATTTTTACTGGGAAAAAAATTTAGTCTGTATTTTAGATAGCACACAACTGATATTATTTGTATTACTCACTAGTATTTTGTCCACATGGAAAAGCTTCTTTAACATACACATTTTTACTAAATGGCAGCCTTTTTTTTTTTTTTTGAGACAAGGTCTTGCTCTGTCACCCAGGCTGGAGGGCAGTGGCATGATCATGGCTCACTGTGGCCTCAACCTCCCAGGCTCAAGTGATCCTCCCACCTTAGCCTCCCAAGTAGCTGGGACTACAGGTGTGCACCACCATCCCTGGCTAATTTTTAAAAATTTTTTGTAGAGACGGGGTTCCACTATGTTGCCCAAGCTGGTCTTGAACTCCCAGGCTCAAGTGATCCTCCTGCCTTGGCCTCCCAAAGGCCAAGGATTGCTAGAATTATAGGCCTGAGCCATGGCACTCAGCCTACAGCCATATTTTCAAAGCAAGACACAGTAAGATCCTTAACTGAAACAACATTTCCTCAAATGTGGGATACATCCTTGTTGTATGAGGAAGTAGAGAAGAATTTACATTTTTGAACTAGCCATGCTAATTTAATATTCATTAATAATACTAAGTGTGGAATAACGTTGCTTGGGATTAGATAGAATGGCTACTTATTTATTCTTCCTTACACTGTATTATTTTAAGAAGTTAGAGATTATCCTCAGTCTCATTTTACATATGGTAATCCCTTTCTTTTCATTTACCAGATCTCAGTTTTCCATTCGTCTGAGAACTCGTTCTTCCCACGGCATGATCTTCTATGTCTCAGATCAAGAAGAGAATGACTTCATGACTCTATTTTTGGCCCATGGCCGCTTGGTTTACATGTTTAATGTTGGTCACAAGAAACTGAAGATTAGAAGCCAGGAGAAATATAATGATGGCCTGTGGCATGATGTAAGTTGAAGGTAGAGAACAGCATTATCAGCAAATAGCTACCATTGTCAAATGGACGCTAATGGGCCTCCATTACTCTCTCTAGAAATATCCATTTTAAAATTCTGCTGCTGCACACTCAGAGTTCAATTTCAAAAAATTGCATTCCTTATAAAAGTCTTAAAGCATACTATTTAAAAAGAGACACAGGCTGAGCGTAATTATTTTAACTAAAGGATCAGTGGTCAACATAAACTGAAATTTGGTTTTTAACGATTTCTCACTTATTTTCTACTGCCAATAGGTTTTTACTTTTCAACAATTATTATTGAGCGTCTTTTATTGGCTAAGCTGTGGAAGATACAAAGTGAATAGTAAATCAGTTAGGAAGATAGGATACCACAGTGGGGGCAGATAAATATTGAAAGAAATTGGTGGGTATGTAATGTCAAGAGTAAGCAATGTAATATGCATTACAATTAATCACAAGAAGTTTAAGTGGGAGAGAACATACGGCCTGTTCTGGCTATATGTGGCCTGGTTAACTGGGAAAAGCTTCATAGAGAACATGGAAAAACATAAGCTATATTCAGAAATTAAGCTTTAAATCATTCTATCTAGAGGTCAGAAAATATATGGATCACTTCCTCTAATACATGAAGTGGTAAATGGAAGATGAGCAGGAAAAAAATACACCTATGCATATAAAGCAAAGAGGCCTGGAGACAACTCACAATAAAGGCATATGCTGTATAACAAAACAGAATCAAATGGGGGATAAAGTTTCTGCCATTCCAAAAACTGCATTGCCAGAAGCCTACTAAACAGAAGAGATAAACTCCTGACCTTCAGAGATGGGGCCATTTTAAAAATAAACTTTCTGAAGATTCCCCATAGCATTGCAATAGCAAAATTGGAAGAAGAGGAAACACAGCCTTTTCTCCAATCTTGGAATGTACCTGAGATGTGCTATTTTCCTTCTCTTCATCCAGGTGATATTTATTCGAGAAAGGAGCAGTGGCCGACTGGTAATTGATGGTCTTCGAGTCCTAGAAGAAAGTCTTCCTCCTACTGAAGCTACCTGGAAAATCAAGGGTCCCATTTATTTGGGAGGTGTGGCTCCTGGAAAGGCTGTGAAAAATGTTCAGGTAAGCCAGGCATGACCAAGTAGAGCCATTGACCATTAGAGCCAGAAGATCATCTAATTGAGGCCCTCGTCTCACAGATTAGGAAACTGGAAACTAGCACCAGTAAAACTGTAGTTTTCTGGAAATGGGATATCAAAGTAAGTACTGTCTTATGGGCTGCCTGTCTGCACTGTGGCATTACAAAGTCAGAAGTAATCTTTCGATTCTAAGGTAGATGTGAAATGAAAAAGTTTCAGACGCATAAATTATCATGAAAATTTATGTCTCAAGGGGATCTTATTTGTTCAGGAAGTACCCATACTTTTAATGTAAAAACATAACAAAAAAGAAAGCAAATCATTGCATTATACATTATTGAGTGAAAAAAAAGTTTCAGGTCATTATGCAAACTACAATCCCATTTTTCCTACACACACACACACATACACATACACACACACACAATTTGTAAATGTATAAGGAAATGTGGTTACCCTGGGGAGAAGTGAGAATATAGTAGAAAAATATCATTTGTGTAATTTAAAAATTAAAAATATTGCACTTATAAAAAATTTAGCAATCAAAGGAATGCATCAAAGGACTAAATTTTTCTTAACATAAATATAGGTTGGATTTTAGCAATGTTAAAAATAATTTCTAAGACCCATTAATATATGTAGATAAAGCAAAAAAGATGGTTTACATTATAATTAGATTTTAGGTAAGCAGCCCCAATTCCATGGCAATCTCTTTTTTAAAATGTCCAAATGCAGTACAAAATCAGTTATCTTAAGTGGCCCAAGTTTCATGTCCTGTGATATGATAAATTCTCAATCACAAAAACAGCTCATGAAACTGGAAATGAAAGCTTTCTGCTGTTTATTTGGCTTTGGTAGATTTAAGTAAAGAACTTTGCTAGCCCTCATCAGCCTTAGGTGATCTTGGCACAGCTGTCATTCTTGAGGGAAAACTAGGATACTTCTAAATATGCAGTTTGAAAACCACAGCTGCAACTTATTGTGTCAAAGTGTGACATAAAAATGTCCATAGCTTAATTACTACAGGTTGACATTATCAAATACAAAATTCCAGCTTCAAACAACCAGTTAAAAAGCAACTATCCAGGAAAGTACTGATCATTCAGACATCTGAAATAAATAAAACAAGTAATTACGTGGTTTCCCTCAGGACTCAAACCCCCTCATTTTGCTTCCCCTTGGTGCATCTGTGTTGAGAAAATTGATTTTAAGAAATATCTTCTTTCCTCAGATTAACTCCATCTACAGTTTTAGTGGCTGTCTCAGCAATCTCCAGCTCAATGGGGCCTCCATCACCTCTGCTTCTCAGACATTCAGTGTGACCCCTTGCTTTGAAGGCCCCATGGAAACAGGAACTTACTTTTCAACAGAAGGAGGATACGTGGTTCTAGGTAACATTAGTCATGTTAAAAATATGAGTCATGAAATGCTTCTTCCTGGAGATGGCTAACAGGGAATATCAGGCCCAGAGTTAAAACTTAAGAATGCCAAACTCAGCCCTAGAAGATGACCTCTTCCCACAAGAACCACCTTTCTCCCTCCTGCACTCCAAACCATACACGCAGTTCCCAACCCTGTATACTCTCCCTGACCAGGCTTCTCCACAGCTGCCAAACTTCTGGATGAAGACCACCTGGGCTCCTTTAGAATGTCTATGCTGCTCCGTGGCCTGATCCATGTCAATTTTTGGCCACCTTGCTCCTCGAGGTCTTGCTCTGCTCCTCCTTGGCATGAACCATTGTCCTGCTAAAGGAAGTCCCACTTTCTCCCCATGACCTACAACACCAGCAGACAACGTCAGAAATTTTTATTTCTGGCTTTTTATTATTCTCCTTGACCATTACTCTCTCACTCTTTCAGTTTTTATTGTGTGCCTCCCGTAAGGCAGTGCCTATGCCAGATGATGGGACATAACAGTTCTAAAAATAAATAAAATCCTAGCAGACTACACACAATCATCATCTAATTTATTCCAAGAATATTCTATGGAGCAATCGCTGGATGTGAGGAAGACACCAGAATAAGTGCCCGGAATTAGGATAGGAAAGGGTATAAAGCTGCATGTTCCCTGCTCTCAAGGCACTTAGGTACTTTGCACATCCCCTGAATAAAGAAATTACACTGCAGCCAAGTATACTTTTTAAACCACCACCATATCCAGCAGAACACCCAGAGGTAGTATTTCCTCTCTGTTTAGCTCATGATTTTACTTTCCTGCCTCACCCATCTTTACCCCCACACTAAAACACCTACACTTAACAATTCTCAGCCTTTCATGGAATTTAACGGTTTGGACGGCTGGGAATGCAGAGCAAACTGCACAATTTATATACTACTCCATGAGCATTAACTAATAACAGGAAAAAATTTTAAATGATTTATAGGATACATTAAATGAACATTATTTAGACGCCCTGGTTTGCAATGAGTCTCTTGGAGTAAACACAACTATTCTTAATAAGAATTTTATTGGATCACCTCAATAACAGTTCTTAAATACCTTCTCTGCTCTTTCTCCTCTGAAATGCTGTACAGCACTGGCACCAGTTAGGGTTTTGTTTAAAAATTATTTTAAAATACAGGTCTGATCAAGACAGCTCTCTTGCTCAGTGACTGCAAAATAAAGCCTAACTTCCATACTTCAGCACTAGAGCCCTTCCCAGTGTGGTTCCCACTCACCATGCCTCCTTCTCTCCTGGCAGGGACAGTCCAGCCACAATGGCCTTCACAGTGCTCTCCAAGCATTCCAGCCTCTGTACCTGTATTCAGTCTACTTCCTCTGCCCAGATTGCCCTGTCCTCCTTACTTGTGAAATACTCAATAGTGCTGCTGCTACTTGGAATTAATTTCTCCTCCCCTGAGCTCCCATAACACATATTTTGTGTGCTGTTGCCAGCCTCACACCCCACAACGGGATGGATGCATTAGTTATCTTGGTTCCCCACAGAGCTTTCCACAGTGAGTTTGACATGGAAAAGCCACTTTCTACTTATCTGTTAAAAAAAATGCATCAAACTTTCAAAAACAGATACAAAGATACATAATTACAAAATCACACCATAGTTGCAAATATGATCTTGCTGTTCTTGGGAGTTTATAGTATTTATCTCCACAGATGAATCTTTCAATATTGGATTGAAGTTTGAAATTGCATTTGAAGTCCGTCCCAGAAGCAGTTCCGGAACCCTGGTCCACGGCCACAGTGTCAATGGGGAGTACCTAAATGTTCACATGAAAAATGGACAGGTAGTGTCTGAAAAATGTTTAACAATTTAGCTCATCTGACCTTAGATTCTAGATCTGAAGCAGATTTATTTCACAGAATTATTTCATCAATCTTTCCTAACTGAAAAGAAAAATAGGAAAGCTATAACATGAAATGTAAATGTGAGCAATATTTGGATTCAGCTTCCTATGTTGAAAGTTGATTTGATTAAAACAAAGAGTCATGAAAATATGGCAAAATTATCAAAAAAATCACCAATAACAACATAGTTTTAACAGAAGAATGAGAAGCACTTTTTTTCACCAAATGGAATCAGCAAACATAACTATCAAAATCAACAAACACTAAAACATCTTTCTAAATATCTATAATATGTATGTATATCAGATATATGTACTTGTACTAGATATGTATATATACTATACATATTCTCAATTGATAGAAATAAAAATTATGTTATAATGCCACTTTCATCCTAAGATACTACTAAAGAATATTCATGGAAGTATTCAAATAAATATTAAGAAAAAAGTATATTTTCATTGATGCTGCTAACTTAATATAACAGATTTTTATTTGGGTTCTAGTACATTCTATTAAATTATATTTAGCCATCACAATAAAATGTAACCCTACTTGGTGCTTACTATTTGTTGGGTACTATTCTAAATGATTTACCTAGATTAACTCATTTAATCCTCCCAATTATCTCCATGATGTAGGTAACAGTATCGCTTTTAATTTACAAACGAGAAAACTGGGGCAGAGAGTAAGTTAAATAGGAGACTGGCTATCTAGCTTCAAAGTCCATGTTCTTCACCAATACTTCAACCTGCTTCGTATAACACACTCAGTCTTTAGAAATTAAAGGGATTTATTCTATTTCTTATTGTCCCTCTCTCGCTATTTTCTCCCCTTATGAAGTTACTTTGCTCTCTCCCCAAAGAGCACCCCCAGTTGAACCTATTTCTATAGGCTGCCAAAGAGTGACCCCTTGTGTTCAAATTGCAAAGCTAATCATGTGTGAATATTTGTTGAAGTATTGCTTCACTGTGGTAAATTATTTAAGAAATTCAGTTTTATCACAATGAGGACAAACTAAATCATAGAATGTGTCCTATCTTTTGCAGGTCATAGTGAAAGTCAATAATGGCATCAGAGATTTTTCCACCTCAGTAACACCCAAGCAGAGTCTCTGTGATGGCAGATGGCACAGAATTACAGGTGAGAAAACTGACTGCCCTGGGTAGCCTGCACACCCAACTGTAAGATTATGACCTGGCAGAACTTAGGCTATCACTTATATGATAGGTAACGCATGACAGTCTAAAAGTATCCAAGAAAAGAAAATCATGTTATTATACTATTATGTGTATACTGAATCCACATGTGATTTCAAAATATGAATGCTGCAAAATTGTGTTAAGGGGTTGCTTAAATAACGCATAGCTTATAGGGCAAAAAAAAGTGGCACAAAAATATTCTAAATATTCTCCCTTTCTAAGGAAAATGTTACAGTAATCTCTTGGTTAGACATTGTTAGATATCATTGATGATTTTAATAATATAGAAGAAAGTGTGGGTTTTATTCTGGGATAAATAAAAGCAATTGCTGTGATAGTCTTTCTCAGGTTAAAAATTCATCACTCCAGTGCCACTTATGACCAGTCTTTGCCCTGCATTTCAGTTATTAGAGATTCTAATGTGGTTCAGTTGGATGTGGACTCTGAAGTGAACCACGTGGTTGGACCCCTGAATCCAAAACCAATTGATCACAGGGAGCCTGTGTTTGTTGGAGGTGTTCCAGGTAAGTGCTGTTTAAAAAGGAAAAGTTTCCAATCCAAAAAACTGAGTTCTCACAATTGTTATTGTAGAATTGAGCCATGTGTTTTCATGATGCACCTAGTTACTCAAAGGATTTTACATACAGTGTCATTTAAATGGAAAAAGCACAATAAAGTGACATGTAAGAACTAGACCCCAGCATTCCAGCCAGTGGCTATTACTCTCCCTTGCCATATTTGCTTATTTTTTTCTTTCCTTTCCCTTTTAAGTACCCGCCACACACATATACACAGTGAAACACATACTCTTATTTTATCTCTAACACAAAGAAAACTCATTGACTAACACTACAGTAGGATCTGAGAACTTTGGAGGATTAAGTTTGCTGTTAGTTGCTCCCCTTCCTCAGTAGGAAAAAATGCACAGTTCTGTCCATGATTAGTCTGAACTGCAAAAACAGCTGCAGACCATAAGTTGTTGTCCATTGGTAGTGACATTCCCTCAGAGAGGTTCCCAGCTGCAATTCTGTAAACATCATCAGTCACTGCTGCTGTCATCTGCCAAGAATGGTGTATAATCCAGGATGGTGACAAGACACTTATGGACAACACACAAACACCCCAATTGTTTTAAACCTCTGAAGCAAGGACCATGTCCTCATATTGAATGCATTTGTTTTTATACATTTCACTAACTTGGAAAACTTGAATGCTATGGCTGGGGAGTGGGATTTAAAAGGGAAATAACCCAGCTTTTGCAGCTGGAACTTGGTGGGGAGTTTTTAACTGACATATCATTGTTGTACATATTTTGGGGGTACATGTGATATTTTGATAGCTGTATACAATGTGTAATGATCAAATCAGGATAATTGCAATATCCACCACCTAAAACATTTATCTTTTCTTTGTGTTGGTAACATTACAATTCTTCTCTTCTAGCTATTTTGAAATGTACAATAAATTATCCTTAACTATAATTTCCCTATTGTACTATGAAATTCTAGAAATTATTCCTTCTATCTAACTGTATTTTTGTACCCATTAACCAAGTTCTTTTCATCTCCTTCTTCCCCCTTCCCTTCCCAGCCTCTAGTAACTACCAACTACTCTCTACCTCTCTCCATGAGATTTACTTCTTAAGCTCATATATGTGAGTGAGGACACATGATATTTGTCTTTCTGTGCTTAGCTTGGTGGGGATTTTAATAATCTTCTAATAGATTATTTTTAGACTGACCCATAAAGACAGACAATGCTTTAAAGAAGAGAGCAAGAAAGCACAGATAAAATTAAGCATCTGACCTTGGGTACTCCAAAAATAGTAACAACTAAGCACTCTTCTTTGTCTGAATTTTTCAAATACCAGTATTGACAATAATGGTAACCCGGTGTGAAAAGAAATATTTGAGACCCTCGCAAAGCAACTCTTCTCCTCCTTTGTCTCCCGCTTCCACTCCCCTCTCCATTCCCCAGTCCTCTCCCTGTTCCTGACTTCAGCTTTGAAAGGATTCTGGCAAAGGCCAGCACTGCACTTCGTGCAGGTGCAGCATGAAAAAGTCTCACATCAGTGCATATTTCTGCATATTGCTTCCCTCCAGAAATCACAACACAGTTTAAAATGTTTCACAGGTTCCCAAGGGCCTCCAGGATTAAATTCACCATAGCATGCAAGCTCCTTGACATCTGTCTCCTCCTTGTCCCTGCCTTTGGGATCTCCCCACACCTTCTGGCACTTGCAGTTCCTAAATGTTGATGGTCTCTTTGCTCCAGGCCTTTGCATAAGGGAACTGGGCCTCAAATTCTGGGAAATGTTCTTCCTTTCCTCCCCTAGTACCTTTGTTAAGAAACAACTTCTCCTATTCCTCCCCAATCTAACTCCTATTGACCTTTAGGACTCAGCTCAGACTTTTACTTACAACACACCCCTTTCCCCCTGGGATGTATACACATACCGCTGTTATAGCACTTAGCACAGAATATTGTTGAAACTAAGAAGTGCATTCCTTGATGGCAGGGAACATGACTATATCCAACACAGAGCATGGATTGTCTATTAAGCACTGTGCTAGGCTTTGGGAGGCGAACAAAACAAGCATAGCCCTCCCTCATGGAAGCTGGAGTATTTGTCCTTCACTATGCCACCCGACGTGCTTACTACATCTTTCAAACAGATAGTTCTCTTTGATTTTTGTTTGTTTGTTTGCTTTCACAGTCTGATCCCAGCCTCATGCACTGCCATCATCCCTCACTACAAGAGTTGCTAAGCCCCCCAGACTGGACGGGCAAGATGTACCTAAAGCCAAATTCGGCCTGCCTGAAACAGAATGAATAGCAAACTTTAGCTAATGAGTCAGCATAGGAGCTAGCAGGCCAGAAGGGCGTAACCACCAGCCCACTGCACCACTGCGGCTTTTAAATCCATCTAAGAATTATGCCAGCAAGCCTAGAATAAAAGCAACTATAATTTAAGATGAAATGTAATTAATTATATCATTTTTAGCTGTTCAAGATTAATTCCACTAAAATCACATCAGAAACCAGGCATTAAGAGGGTAACTAAAGAAATTAGGCTGAATAAAACCCCTAAATGCACTGAATTCTCCAAGAATACCATTCAGAACTCTGGTGACTCATTATTTCTATCCATAAAAAGCTAACGCATAAAATTCCTAGAACTACACACCAAAAAAGTCAACTTTAGTGTGTGATAATTTTAAAATCAAAATTAAAAATTAAAGAATTTTTTTTCTGCCGGACATGGTGGCTCGCGCCTGTAATCCTAGCACTTTGGGAGGCCAAGGCGGGTGGCTCACTTGAGCTCAGGAGGTGGAGACCAGCCTGGCCAACATGGTGAAACCCCATCTCTATTAAAGATACAAAAAATAGCCGAGCGTGGTGGTGAGTGCCTGTAATCCCTCCAGCTACTCAGGAGGCTGAGGCAGGGTAATCGCTTGAACCCAGGAACTGGAGACTATAGTGAGCAGAGATCACACCACTGCACTCTAGCCTGGGCCACAGCGTGAGACTCTGTCTCAAAATAATAATAATAATAAAATAAAAAGGTTTTGTTAATGTAGCCCACCCATGGGTCTAACCATTCATTCCTCTACTGAAAATCCTACATTATTTGTATATAGTCAAGCATTCAACCTGGAAACGTTCTCTCTAAAAATTACACATTAATTTCATTAATCAATTACTTAGGACCCTAGGGCACTGTACTGTCACTACCTACAATTAATTGTGTGGTGAATTATTCAGACCACTAACTGCTACATGAATTATTACCTCCAGATGATTTCCCTCATAAGCCAAAGGATGGTAAGCTTGGGCAGAATCAAAACCCATGTTCTAAGTCTGGTCTCCAAAGTAAGCAGAAGTATTAGATGTTTCTACCTCTCATAAGCGTTCCTGTTCACTCATTTCTTACCCAAATGATGAAGTACACTGAGCAGGCTGGAAGAATAGTCACACTAATCTAGAGACAATAAAGGGAATTGATCTCTCAGGCCCCTTCCAAATCTAAAACTTTTATGATCATCATTCTAAATATGAAATGCTATTTCCATGATTTATTTTCAGTACATGGCTTCTGCATATTCTTACCCTACATTGCTTAGAAAACTTATTACAGCTGCTTGCTGATGTTTCATTTGCTGTTCTATGTTCTTTCCTGAATTACTGATTTCTAAGTGTTTTCCATCCTTTATCTGCTACTGCTCACATAGCTGTTTGTAAATAATAATAAGCTTTGGCTAAATGGATTTTAATTTTATGATATTTCTAAGCTCTCTAAATTGCTTTAAATTATATTGCTTCTATCATCCTAACACATTTAATTGTGTCTGTACAATTAATAAGCATAAGGCTTCTTCTAGATTTCTAATTAAGATAAGAGGAGAAAGTTCCCTTGGCATACCACAGGGCACTTGTGCCCACACAAAGACTAAGCAAGTTATCATTACCTATTTATAGTTCTTAAACCCTGAGCTCAGAAAAATTGAATTTTAGTTTATTTGAATTCATTATTTTCTCATTATATTTTATGAACAGGCAAAAATGTGGAGGCTTAAGGGTGAAGGGTAATGAATTAAACAGAAATATTAGCCAAGTCCAAAAATAGTGTGGAAGCTAAAATTTCTTTCCTCCTCCTTAGCAAAGCACACATTATAAGTGAGGCCTAGTGAAATTAGCTTTAAAAAACATAGGTAGATCATGAAAATTCACTGCTGAGGCTTTACATGTAAGTGGTAAATTTCAGCCTTAAAAGACAGCTACAATACACAGAAATCTGATCATGGAAAACATGGCAAAACATTAAAATTACCACAAGTCCATAGGACTTCACAAGCAAATAATGTTCCCGAGAAATGAGTCAATTATAACTATATTCTATTTTTGAAATGTAAATCATGTTGATGATATGAGCAAATATGTATACTTTTACCAGGAAGTAATATTCGGGCTTGGAATACCTCAATTGCAATCTTTGTTTTTATTTCTTGCTCTTTTCAGAATCTCTACTGACACCACGCTTGGCCCCCAGCAAACCCTTCACAGGCTGCATACGCCACTTTGTGATTGATGGACACCCAGTGAGCTTCAGTAAAGCAGCCCTGGTCAGCGGCGCCGTAAGCATCAACTCCTGTCCAGCAGCCTGACACGACAGAGCACAGCTGCCCAAGTACAAAGTTCTTTAGAGCACTGAAAGAAACACAAAGCCAGCCAGGAGGAACAGCAACTCTTCCTTCTGGTGGAAGCTTTCATCGAGTTGAACAGGACTTAAATGAATCATCAGGGACTGGATATTTCTTATTTCTCATTTGGATTCTTAACCTTGAGTCCAAAGTGTCTGCAATGGACAACAATCGAAGGAGTGGCAAACTTACTTGTATTGAGAGCACATGCAATTCCTACTGGTGAAATTACTGTTTCTGTTTCTAATAAAATAGAAGGGATTCTGAATAAACACTTGCACACATTTTTGAAGTGCGGCTAGATTCTCAGATTCACCTTTCTTCCAGGGAAGATAACTTACAATCTATATAAAAATCTCTTTGTCCTAAAACTACCTTTCTTTATTTTGAAGAGACTTACTAACTTACATATAATCTAAAATTAGATGATAGATTTGTTTTTAGCCCTTTTGTTTGGTCTATCAGTATAAGAAGAATATTTTAGGTTTATAGCTGAAGTTATCAAGGTTTAATAAAGTAAATTTCTAACAGAATACTAGAAAAATGTAGTATAATTTAATTTTTTCTAAATAAGAAACAAAGGAAATAAACTACTTTTTCCCCTTCCTTATCTCCTTAAAAGAAAAATAAAATTGTACATGAGGGGAGGCTTCTGTAGGTTATTATTACTATTATTGTGTGTTCTATAGGAATCATTGAGGATATCACAGCAAAAACAGTAGGACAAAATCATAAAATTCAATTTAAGAGTACACAAGTCCTTTTATTAAAAGTTTGCTCCTAGCCTGGGCAACATAATGAGATCCCATCTCTACAAAAAAAATTGTATATGGGCACACAACTGTAGTCCCAGCTACTTGGGAGGCTGAGATGGGAGGATTGCTTAAGCTCAGGAGTTCAAGGCTGCAGTGAGCTATGACTGCTGACTGCACCTGCACTCCAGCCTGGGCAACAGAGTGAGATCCTGTCTCAAAAACAAAGTGTGCTCCCCACATACCTGCAACACAACTAGTCTTATTTCTAAAATGTTATAATCTTTTTTCCAAGTAGCTACATTAATAAAGTCTAGAGAAAATGGACTTGAATAGCTGGTAGAATATTAAAATATAGAAATGAAAAAAAGAATTATATCTAAAAAACTCACCTCAGAAGACAGAAAAAGAGAAAATAGGCCCTGATATCAACAGAATTAACAATACATAAAGGGAGTAACTTTTGAGGGGAGAGGATATAAAATATTTTGAGGAATTACCAAGGGGAATAAAACAATGTTACCTTGAAATGATTATATATATATTACATATTGGTATATATGTCCATACCTACCTATATCCTCTGCTACCCTTCTGTCTGAAATATACAAATAATGATAATGTTGAAGATATCGATAAACGTAGCTAATGTCTGTTCACAGAGGACTTACTAAGTGCCAGCCATCATGATAAGCTAAAGTTAATTATTTTATTTGTTCATTCCACTAATCCTTTGAGGTAATATTTGCAGCTCAGATAACTTGCTCACTGTCATTCAGCTGGACCAAGAAGCCGGTAGTCGAAACAAGACTGCCTGCCTCCAGGGGCAGCATGATTGTCACCTTGGTTCCCTGCCTCCAAAGACTATCTGCCTTCCAGCTGACCAGAGCCAGAGAGGTACCAGAAAGTAGTGAGCTGGCAGGGTCTCACTGTGAAAATCAAGAGGGCACTTGCTTTGACTCATCTAGAAGGGCAGCAGGTTTCTAGGGGCCAATCCCTTCTTTAGGACTGGATGAGAGAAACCATTTCAGCACAACTGGCAGTGCAACACCATGATGGCCCCAACACCACACACACAAACCTGCAGCACATGCACACACAGAGTCTATGTAGAGTATAGAAAGCCAACTGAACATGCCCCTGTCCAAAATGTGAGCACCACAAATTTTCATCTGTGTTATTCACTGATGTTGTAAGAGCTGAGACCAGTGCCTGGCAGGTAAGTATATGCTCGTAAGGAGTGCATTTAAAGGAAGCCTAGTTTCCATAAAGTTATCCCCTCACTTCACCTCCTAAGGCAATCACCTGACTTGTAAATTTCCTGGAAGTCTGAGAAAAGGGAAAAACGGACAGTGACTTCTCCATGTGAGTTCGACTGAGCTCCAGAAATCTCTGGCTTGCCTGAGGGTGCAGGGAGAAGCCTGAGGGAGAGAGGGAGGTGCAGGAGAGAAGCCTGAAGTCCTCAGAGAGACAAAAAGCACTCCCTCAGGTCTCTGATAACCTTTCAAGTCCTGAAAAGTAGGTAAGAAGTTTGACTACCATGAATAGGACCACTCAGTTTCTAAATGTCACAGCACCCAAGGACACCATTCCCAGAGTAGACTGCTAGAGGGCAGGATGAGGTGGGCAGAAGGTAGATGAGATTAAGGGTGAAAGCCTGATGATCTGCCAAAGCATGGGACAGGAAGGCAGAAACATAAGTGGAACGTAGCATGACCCTAGCAGCTGGAAAAAACAGTTGAATCTCTCAAGGAACTTCTCAAGTGTAGTGATGGTGGCTGCTCAGGCTTGAGTCCCTCACCAGCCCAGCCAGACCATAGTTTACAAACAGAGAGCTAAACCAGCAACCTCAACAGAACATGTTGTCAAATGATCCTGTCTAAAAACTGTTGATTAATGAGCTGATGTCAGCCAGATGGTAGGTTATGAAAGCATGGTGTCACCAGGTTGCCCTGGGACCTATTTGTAATATTCCCTTACAGAAAGCTTACACCTGGAAATGTAAGAAATGTGGGAAGGCAATTTATTCAGGGTAAAGGCCTTGGAAGACTAAAGAATTCATACTGCTGAAAACTCTATTTATCCTTTTAATGTCTTTTTTTTTTTTACATATGTATACATGTGCTATGTTGGTGTGCTGAGCCCATCAACTCGTCATTTAACATTAGGTATATCTCCTAATGCTATCCCTCCCCCCTCCCCCCTCACCACAACAGGCCCTGACATGTGATGTTCCCCTTCCTGTGTCCATGTGTTCTCATTGTTCAATTCCCACCTATGAATGAGAACATGCGGTGTTTGGTTTTTTGTCCTTGCGACAGTCTGCTGAGAATGATGGTTTCCAGCTTCATCCATGTCCCTACAAAGAACATGAACTCATCATTTTTTATGGCTGCATAGTATTCCGTGGTGTATATGTGCCACATTTTCTTAATCCAGTCTATCATTGTTGGACATTTGGCTTGGTTCCAAGTCTTTGCTATTGTGAATAGTGCCACAATAAATATACATGTGCATGTGTCTTTATAGCAGCATGTTTTATAATCCTTTGGGTACATACCCAGTAATGGGATTGCTGGTTCAAATGGTATTTCTAGCTCTAGATCCCTGAGGAATCGCCACACTGACTTCCACAATGGTTGAACTAGTTTACAGTCCCACCAACAGTGTAAAAGTGTTCCTATTTCTCCACATCCTCTCCAGCACCTTTGTTTCCTGACTTTTTAATGATCGCCATTCTAACTAGTGTGAGATGGTATCTCATTGTGGTTTTGATTTGCATTTCTCTGATGGCCAGTGATGATGAGCATTTTTTCATGTGTCTTTTGGCTGCAAAAATGTCTTCTTTTGAGAAGTGTCTGTTCATATCCCTCACCCATTTTTTGATGGGGCTGTTTGTTTTTTTCTTGCAGATTTGTTTGAGTTCATTATAGATTCTGGATATTAGCCCTTTGTCAGATAAGTAGATTGCAAAAATTTTCTCCAATTCTGTAGGTTGCCTGTTCACTCTGATGGTAGTTTCTTAAATCTGTAGTGATGCCCCTACTGTCATTCCTGATTTGATAATTTGTCTTTTTTTTTTCCTGATAATTCTACCTAGAGGTTTATCAATTTTATTGATCTTTTTTATGAAACAGCTTTTGTTTCTATTGATTTTCTCTATTATTTACCTGCTCTTATATCATTGTTTCTGCTCTTTATTACTTCTTTCTTTCTGTTTATTTTGGATTTAGTTTGCTCATTTTTTTGTGTTTTCTTAAGGTAGAAGCTTAGATCATTGCCTTGAGATGTTTCTTCTTTTCTAATGAAATAATTTATTGCCTTAATTCTCTCTAAGCACTACCCATGCATTTTGATACGCTGTGTTTTTTTTTCATTCAGTTCAAAGCACTTTCTGATTTATTCAATCATTTCTTCTTTTATTCATGGGTTATTCAGAAGTGTATCATTTAGTATTCCAATATTTGGAGATTCTCTAGGTATCTTTCTGTTATTAATTTATAATTTAATTCTACTGTAGGACATATTTTGCATACCCTTCCATACTTTGAATACTTTTCAATTTATTGAAACTTGTTTTGTGGCCTACAATATATTCTACTTGGTAAATTTTCCATGTGCACTTGAAGAGAATATACAGTATTCTGCTGTTCCCAGGTAAAGTGTTCCATATCGGTTATCATGTCCTCTATATCCCTACTGATTCTGTTTACTTGTTCTACCAGCTTAAATCCTGAACTACAAATGTGGAGTTAGTTCTCCTTTCAATTGCATCAGTTTTTGCTTCATGTACTTTGAAGCTCTGGCATAAACATTTAAGACTGTTAGGTACTCTTGATGTCTTGACCCCTTTATCATTATGAATTGTCTCTCTTTACCTCTGTAAATTCTTTGCTCTGAAATCTTGTCTATTATTAACATAGCTACTCCAGCTTTCTTCAGATTACTGTCTGCATGGCATATCTATTTCTATCCTTTTATACTTTTAATTTATCTAAGTCTTAGTATTTAAGGTGGGCTCACGTAGACAGCTTATAGTTGCATCTTCTTTTCTAGCCAATCTGACAATCTCTGCCTTTTAACTGAAATTTAGACCTTCTGTAATTAATGCAAATATCAATATGATATGGTTTAAATGTATTATCTTTGTTCCTTCTTTCCTCTTTTCCTGTCTTCTTTAGAATTAAATGAGTAATATTTATTACATTTACTCTCCACCATACAATAGTTAGAGCTACTATATTAGCTCTAACTCTGTTTGTTAGGTTTTAGAGATAACTCAAGTTTTACTTCATCACAATCTATTGTCAAATACCATTATGTCATTTCACAAATAGTTTACGAATTACAAAAGTAAATTTCTATTTTCCTCCTCCTTTGTTTTTTTGCTAGTATTATACATTATACTTTTACATAAAATATCATTGCCATAGTTTGCCTTAAACAGTTACCTATTAGTGCTTAAAAAATTTTAAAGCCTATATATTTATCCACATATTTTCCATTTCTTGTGTTCTTTCTTTCTAAAGATCCAAATTTCCATCTAGTACTATTTTCTTTCTGCCTGAAAAACTTCCTTGAACATTTTTTATAGTGTAGATCTGCTAGTGATGAATTCTCTCAGCATTTGTTTGGCTGAAAAGTCTTTACTTCACCTTCATTTCTGAAAGATACTTTAAAGATATTGCTCCATTGCCTTTTTGCCTTCATATCTTCTGATTAAAAGTGTGCTCTCATTCTTATTTTTATTTCTCTGAATGCATGTGTCATTTACTATCAAGTTTTAAGATTTTTCTCTTCAATTTAATTAGGACATGTCATTGTTTTGTTTCATGTTTCTTCTCCTTGGGGTTGGTTAAGATACTTGGATCTGTGAGTTTAGAGTTTTCATCAAATTGGGGGAAAATTTGACCATTATTTCTTCAAACATTTTTCTATCCCCCTCCATTCTTCTGAGAAGCCACTTACATATATATTAGACTGCTTGATAATGAAACACAAAACTTATACTCTTTTTTAATTGCTTTTTTCTTTGTACTTAATGTTGGATAATTTATATAGCTGTATCTTCAAGTTCATTAATATTTTCTTCTCCAGTATCTAATCTCTTAATCCTATTCAGTATACATTATTACTTCAGATATTGTATTTTTCATCTCTAAAAGTTCTATTTGGGTCATTTTTATACCTTCCATTTATTTCTTCATTATGCTTTTATCTACTATTTGAATGATATTTATGGTAGCTGGTCTACTTTGTCCATTTTCACACTGCTATAAAGAACTACCTGAGACTGTGTAATTTAGGAAGAAAAGAGGTTTAAATGACTCAGTTCCACATGCTTAACAGGAAGCATGGCCAGGAGGCCTCAGGAAACCTACAATGGCAGAAGGCAAAGGGAAGCAAGCACATCTTACCATGGTGGAGCAGGAGAGACAGAGGGAAAAGGGGGAAGTGCTACACACTTTTAAACAACCAGATCTGGTGAGAACTCACTCAGTATTATGAGAACACCAAGGGGTGTTCTCCATATCCATAGAGAATACTCCATATTCATATCCATATAGGTGTTCACCATAATCCAGTCACCTCCTATCAGGTCCCTCCCCCAACACTGGGGGTTACAATTCAACATGAGATTTGGGTTGGGACACAGAGCCAAACCATATCATTTACTAATGCCGTCATCTGTCATTCTCAGTCTGTTACCATTGACTAAAGATTCTCTTGACTGTGGATTGCCTTTTCCTTTTTTTTTTTTTTCATGCCTGGTAATTTTTTATTAGATGCTAATCATTGTGAATGTTACACTTTTGGTGCTGGATTTTATTGTAGTTTTTATTTTTATTTTGATGGGTTGTCTCCCCTTGAATGCAGTCAAGTTACTTGAAATCAGTTTGATCCTTTCAAATGTTGTTCTTAAATTCTGTTAGGGCAAGTCCAGAGTAGTCTTCAGTCTACTCCCATCTCCCTAACCTAACCCTAACCCTACTTTGCCAATATCTTGCTGAAGACTGTACTCAATAATCCATGTACTATATTAAAAGATCCACTATTGTTGAAACACATATTCTACCCAGCCTTGTACGGGCTCTGAGGAATTTTTCTTTTTTTTTTTTGAGACAAAGTCTCACTCTGTTGCCTAGGCTGGAGCACAGTGGTGCAATCTCAGCTCACTGCAACCTCCGCCTCCTGGGTTCAAGTGATTTTCCTGCCTCAGCCTCCCAAGTAGCTGGAATTACAGGTACCCGCCCATCATACCTGACTAATTTTTGTATTTTTAGTAGAGTCGGGGTTTCACCATGTGGGCCAGGCTGGCTTCGAATGCCTGACGTCAGATGATCCATCCACTTCGGCCTCCCAAAGTGCCGGGATTACAGGTGTAAGCCACCAAGCCCGGCCCTCTGAGGAATTTTTCATCACTCCTTTCTCCTTCCTGTCATTCTTTCTCCAGCCTCAGGCAATTTCCTGCCTCAATTTTGTTTTCTTCCTTTAAGGAATGTTCTATTTTTATTTGGCAGATAAAATGAGGTGACTTAGAGATCATCTTGAGTCTCTCAAGGCTTATTTTTAAGCTTTCTTAAAGTTGGTATACATTAGCCTTTAGTCTAGCTCCGGTTTGGATCTCTTATGAAAGTACGACCTTTCTGAGTCTCTACTCAATGCCCCACATGTTCAAGATCTTTCCACTTTAACTGGTTGGCATTCAAACACCTCCCAGCTCAGTGTGAGCTCTGAGAGTTTTTCCTCTTATAACTCCCTGGCAGTTTTTCTTTTCACCTAATGTAACACATATGCATCTATGTCTATTTAATTATAAGTTAATAAACTTTTCATTTTAAAAGGCTTATATGTATATTTTCAGAAGCAGCAAGGTAGACAAAAAACACTGGTGAAAATTGTATCTGATCCTAAAGTCAGTCTTTTGGAGAAGACAATTTCATTAGACGGATGCTGACAGCCATCAAGAGGAAAGGAAAGCAGGCTGAGTTTCTCGGGACTACTGCAAGAAGAAAAAGAGAACATAGAGAGCTGGCCTCAACCTCAAAAGTGATCCTACATCTAACCAAATTAAAAAATCCACATGAGGTTTCTCAATACCTACTGTAAACAATTTATCAAGATACCTGGTCAGCACTTCAGGTACAAAGTGATAACCGGACATCATTTTTCTTGGAAAAATCGGGGTTAGAACCACAGCTTTGACTTCATTATCAATACATTTAACCAACAATCTGGGCTCCTCTATGGAAGTAGCTTAAATGCCTTGCAGATTAACCATGGACTAAGAACTTTCTTTGATCTTGAATACTCTTCCAAAACACACAACCCCAGGTCTCCATTTCTCACCCAGTATAATTATTCCTGAGCAGAGCATTATCAAATAATATCAAGCCAGGAAACTGGCTTGGGGTACTAAGGTGAAAGGATTTAGCCAAGTAGCAACCCAAATATGAACAAGGAAATGAGCTTAAGACACATTAAGCATTTAGAATAAGCCCCACCTCACTGATGACCATGGTGGATTAAGCTTCATCTTTAATTATTGATATTAATGATCTACTGTGAGCAAGATGATCTCTAAGGTACTTTCTAATTGTGAAATATTATTCTGTCTTATGTATCAGACATAAATGATAGCCTATCACTACGTGTGCTTTACTGACTACATTTCTGTCGGTCTTACTAAAAGTAAATAGCTCAACTGTTGTCATCATCTAAAGGTGCCACCACTTTTATTTGTTTACCAGATCACCAGATGATACTGGTCCATTACCCTTGACCTAGTCAGACCTTGACAAAAGACTTAATGGTGCTATTTAGGATGCATTTCCTTGCTGCTTTGTGCAGGTGGCTTTCTCATTGTTGCATAAACAGTGACAGGAACATCAGTTATTGTCAGGCAATGACTTCCAGGGCACCTCCGGAGTTGCCTGAATAAAAAAGCAGATGACATGTAGTTAGATACTAAAAAGAGGAAATATTTTTTTTCAGAGCACCAAAGTTTGATTATATATTTAACTGTTATAATCACTCTGAAATCTCTGAATGTCATAAAATGAGTACAACATGGTGATGCTGATGAGGCACCCATTTTAGATGGATATAACAAAGAAATTGTGGCCTCTGACATATATTTAATCACAGGAAATTCATATATTCAAAGATAATCCTCCAGATATTCATTTTGAAAGGTATGCAATGATTGCTAAATGGCAAAACAAAAGTGCATAGTTACAAACATAAGTGATAATATTGTAGCAATTAATGTGCATACACACCCTAAATCACCTCAGTTGAGTGATTTCAAAACAAGAATGTTTGTGGTAAAATACAAAACTGAACATAGTATTCCACATACTGTTCAAATGTTGATAGAATCTCAGATTTGAAATGGCCCTTAAATGACACCTAGTCCAAAAATACATCAAGTATATGAATTTCCTTTCCAACATTCCCACCAAATAGTCATTCAGCCTTTAACATTTCTAAAGATCAAGAGCTCACTACTTCCCAAAGCAGCCCATTTTATCCTTGACTAACTCCGATTTTTAAATACCTACACCTGTTAAACTTAAATCTGTGTTCCCAAAATTTCCAAGCCATGAGAATCTAACAGTGTAGCATCTAAGGTTTTGCTATGGTAAACATCAGAGAAGTGGAACTAATCATTCTGCAAAAACACTTTGTCTCACAGAATCTTCATATTCTATATCACTCTTTCTGCCAAAGGTCACAGCAAAGCCAAAGTGATACTAATCAAAGCCAAAGTGACATTAAATCTGAGGTCTAAGTCTTTTTCATATTTTTAGCCTTATGCCTGGCACAGTGCCCTGTACACACTAGCACTGAAGTTTTGTTTGTTTAATTGAATGTTATCTAATCGTGAAGCTATCAACAAAACAATCTATTAGGTTGGTGCAAAGGTAATTGTGTTTTTGTTGTTGTTGTTAATAGCTAAAAATGTACCAGAAATAGAAAGAATGAATTGGTCTATCATCAAGACTTACAGAACTACAAAATACAGACTCTACACTAAGGAAAACTGGGCTCTGTTAATACGAATTTAGAAACAACAATGTTTTTGAATTGCTGAGGGTTTTTTCTTGCTAATACTGAATATCAGCTGAAGGTTGTATTGATGATAGCCGATACATATCTCCTCACTTGTGAGGACAGAAGACTTTACCTGGTTGGTGACATCTCCTTCCCATTACAGGCAGCACTGGAGCTCAGCCCCGATTCCAGCTCAATTGAAGAATCTCCTCCTTCCACTGGAAACCTCCTTGGCTGGGTTCCAAATCGAAAAGGCATAATTCACTGAAAACCTAGATCAGAAAGTTAAAATATTGAAAACCTAGATTAGAAAATTAAAATATTGGGGGTAGAGATAGATTGTCTTCAAAGACTTGTATGGAATGTTTTAAAGAGTCAGAGTCTCACTATGTTGGCCAGGCTGGAGTGCAATGGTTATTCACAAGTGCAATCGTAGTGCACTACAATTTTGAAACCCTGGGCTTAAGTGATCCTCCCGCCTCAGCCTCCTGAGTAACTGGAACTACAGGTGCACACAACGTGCCTGCTCTTGGAATTTTTAATATTACTATTTTGTTATAGACATACAGAAACATTCTGAATGTTATTCTATTTTTAAATAGCTAAAAATAGTGTTTAAAATACTGTATTTCACAACTATCCCTTATGTACAATTTAAGTCTTGCAAAAAATACAAAATAGCCACCAAGCAATGCAAGGAAAATGTACTCTATGGTTAACATAAACTGAAGACCATTTCTGCTGTGTGAAAACAAGATTCTGTATGCCTTTAAATGGTTGTTCCAATCAACAAGCACCTCTCTATCTATCTATGCCCTCCTCTTCCTTTGGAGCACAGTTTCACATTCACCAAGATATCTTCAGCTAATCCTTCAGTTCCAGGTGATTATTCATTTCCCCTCTGCTTCTCTATAGTCACAGTAGAGTCCCTGGCTCTGGCCCTTCCCAACTATGTGATCTTAGTCAAGGTACTTATCTATATTTCTCAAAGGTACATTGGTGATAATATTTTCTACTTCTAGCATAATAGTGAGGATTAAGTAAGGTAATACACGTAAAGTGCAGTGCCTAACACACAGTAAGTGCTCAGTAAATGTTAACTATTATTATTTAGCAGGTACTACTGAGCATTAGTAAATATATATAAATGTCTGCAAGTATACCTGAGATAGGAAATTTATTACGAAATAGATATGATACATACACACAAACACACATAAATGAACTCCTTACTGCCCACCTTGGAACTCTTCCCTACCCCCTGCTCCCACCCTTCACTTGCTATGGCCAATGCAATCCATTAAGTCTGAATTTACATTTTACTTACTCTATAACTTACTTTTATAACCCCCATTATCTAAGTTTTCATAGCAACCTTTATTTCTGCAACGTAACAGTTATCCTTCTAATTCAGGGTTTCTCAACCATGACACTATTCACAGCTGGGATCAGACAGTTCTTAGCTGGGGAGGGAGGATACTGTCCTGTGCACTGTAGGATGTTTTGCAGCATTCAAGGCCTTCACCCACTGGATGCAAAGAGTACCCCTCTCCCAAAGTTGTGACAGTCCAAAATGTCTATAGACATTGTCAAATGTCCCCTGGTGGGAGAGAGAGGCAAAACTGCCCACTGTTGAGAAACACTACCCTCATTTTTTGTAAATGTTTAATATCCCCCCTCATTCCAAGTCTGTCTTTGTCATCCCTGAATGCTTAATACCTAGAACAGTGCTTGTCACACAGTGGACATTTAATAGCTCTATCCTGAAATAATTTGCATGTATTCAACTATTAGTACACAATGTATTCAACTATTCGTACACAAAGGGTAGGAAAAATTTTAAATGGTGCAACTATTTCTTATGCCTAGTACAGTATTCTATGCCTAAAAGTAAATGTTTATTGGTGGTAATAATAAAACTAAATTAAGGTTTAAAAATTCGAATGATAACTTTTATAGGCTGTGTGTCAATATCAAGAAAAAAGTGCTTTGCTCATTGATGATTTAGTGAAACCATCGTAAACTCTGTGGTTTAGTATAACTACCTATCTATGCAGGTATTAACATTTAGCTAATTTGATCAAGGATAAATAGACTTACCAAAAGAGGCTGAGTCTGATTTCTGCAGAGGTGAATAAATCAATGCCTTCTACTGGCCTTCCATAGAAGGCTGGAATTGTGGAAGGAATGATGATCAAATGTTCCAGTGACACCCAGAAATTATGACATCAGGAGATTCTTTCACATAGTTTCCTACCTGCTAAAGAATCAAGTATCTCAATGCATAGCTCCAACAACAAGCTGAGGCTTAGCTAAAAATTTTCTCTAAAGCTTTTTGGAGGGTTTCATTCTTGTTTTTACTGGCTTATTTCCCTATAATATTAGTATTTTCATCCATGAATGGGGACCTACAGTCTAATCCATCTGTACTAAATCAGAATTGAGATTCTTCTCATTTTATATCCTGTTTTCCTCATTCCATTTCTCTCCTAGACCTTCTCTTATAATATCTCAAATAAATCCAATCTCTCTACATCCTCATCCCACTCCAATATCCTTAAACCCAAATTGTACCTTTACAAATTTCTCTATAACTCTTACATGGGATTCTTTACACCCTCTCTCTAATGCCTGGACTAACCTTATTTTTTTTTCCTGTTTCTTCAAGAGAGTCTTCAAATTCCCAAAATGGCTGGAATAATTACAATTGTGAAAGGAAGAATACATCTTTTTTGTTGTTGTTGTTGAGACAGAGTCTCGCTCTGTCACCCAGGCCGGAGTGCAATGGCGCTATCTTGGCTCACTGCAAGCTCTGCCTCCCAGGTTCACACCATTCTCCTGTCTCAGCCTCCCGAGTAGCTGGGACTACAGGCACCCGCCACCGTGCCCGGCTAATTTTTTGTATTTTTAGTAGAGACGGGGTTTCACCGTGTTAGCCAGGATGGTCTCGATCTCCTGACCTCGTGATCCGCCAGCCTCAGCCTCCCAAAGTGCTGGGATTACAGGCGTGAGCCACCGCGCCTGGGCGAAAGGAAGCATACATCTTGTACTGTCCTCATTATTCTGTTCCCTGGGCCCTGGGCTGCCTCTCTGCTCATTTCTCTAACTGCTCTCCCTCTCCCAACTCATTCTTGGCTTCTAGATTAATAGCTCACCTCATGAACATCTCCTCTACTCAGTAATGTTTAGTTTAACCCTTATACCAGAACATAACTCTTCAGCTAAGCAGTTTTTCAGGTTTCATATCTGATGACTAAACTATTAAACATTAGTGAGCATTTTTACCACTGTTGTGTTTTCATATGACTCATGTTACAGAAAACTGGCATTTTACGTAAGAATTAACTTGATGTTGGATACAATCTTACCTCTACCTTCTTTTTCTTACTAGGGTACTATCTGTGAATAAGTTGATCACCATTTTAGCTTGGAAAAATAACTGACGGTGTCACAGTCACACAAACAAATCATTGCTGGCCATTGTGAGCTAAGGTATCATTAGGACCTAAACATGTGGTCCTTAGGATGGCAAAAAAATGTAATAGTTTACATGTCTGAGAGGTGGTAGCAGTGGGAGAATGATAGGTTTTAGCATCAGAATTCAGTTAGAATTTTTTTTTCTTTTTCTTTTTCTTTTTTTTTTGAGACAGGGTCTTCCTCTGTCATCCAGGCTGGAGTGCAGTGGCATGATCATGGCTGACTGCACGCAGCCTCAAGCTCCTGGGCTCAAGCAATCCTCCTGCCTCAGCATCTCAAGTAGCTGGGACTACAGGTGCACACCACCATGCCCAGCTAGTTTTGTATTTTTTTGTAGATACAGGGTTTTACCATGTTGCCCAGGCCAGTCTCAAATTCCTGGGCTCAAGTGATCCACCCACCTTGCCCTCCCAAAGTGCTAAGGTTACAGGCATGAGCCCACTGTGCCCAGCCAGGTTTGAATTTTGACACAATGTTAGCTCTGAGATTTTAAGCAAATCATTAAAAGTTTGTCTGTAAAATGGTATTAATTCTTACCTTACAGAGTTGTCGTGAGGAATTAAAAACAATCTAACATGTATAAAGCCAATGACTGGGACACAAGAATTCAATCAGCACTACTTCCTACATATTTTTGTGTCATTCTTGAAATCAGAGTATTGAGACACTGATTTCACTTTTTAGTCACGGATATATACGAAGTAAAGTATCTGTAAGTGGGGTATTCTTAAAATCCTGTAATTTACCATTTTAACTAGTCCATTTGGCATACCATGCTTCTTTAGAATGGGTGATACAATGAAACAAACCAAACAGTAGCCTTAATGATGAAACTTTACAACATTAGAATGATACGTCAGAAGACAAAAGGAACTTGAGTCTCCAGCATATTTTCATAAAGCAATAGATAAACAAGAGCAATACAAATGGTGAATAAAAAGATGGTGAAGTATCCAAATACCCCCTTAAGTATCATAAGCTTAAGAGCAATAGTCTTTCAATTCTCAAGATATTAATTCATGAGATGCAGAAAATGAGTGATATTTGAACTTGTCATGTTCTAAGAAAAAAAGACCCATGGACTTCATTCATTCATTTAATGAATATTTGCTGAGAATCCACCATGAGCCAGGCATGTGTTAAGTGTTAAAGATAAAAGATTAAGCAAAAACAAACACAGTTCCTATTGTGGTAGAGTTTGTAGGTTACAATAGGATTTGTTTTAGTCTAGTATATTTAATCTAAATCTAAGAGACGAGGGGGCATTAATTAGGTGGAAATGAATGGGAGAAAAAAAACACCGACACAGTTGAGGAGGGGACAAAGAGGAAAACAGCATGTGCAAAGGTCATGCCAGTAAAGACAATAAAAAATCTCAAAGGCCAGCATAACCACAGCATGGAAAACAGAAAATAAATAGAGTCTGAGACATAAGTACAGGCCAAATCATGCAGGAGCAAAAACTCAAGTTAAAATTTTAGACTTTATCTTATGAACAAGGAAGCCCATCAAAGAATTTTAATTTCTCAGGACACATATTTAGGTTTCATTGATTTTTCTCTATTTTCTATTTACTATTTATTTGATTTCCACTCCAATCTTTATTATTTCTTTTCTTCTGTCTATTTTGGGCTTAATTTGCTTTTCTTTTTCTAATATCTTAAGATAGAAGCTTAGGTCATTGATTTTAGTGCTTTCTTCTTTTCTAATGTAAATATTTAATTCTATAAATCTCCATCAAAGCACTCCTTTAGCTGCATTCCACAAATTTTTTAATTTTGTATTTTCATTTCCTTCAGTTAAAATTTTTCTTTGTTTTTTTTCTTTGACCTATGAGTTGTTTACAATTACATTGTTTAATTTTCCAATATTTAGGAATATTCTACTTTTCTGTTACTGATTTCTAATTAGGTTCCATTTTTGTTAGAGAACATTCTTTGTATCACTTGAATCCTTTTAAATTTATTTAGGCTTGTTTTTATAGCCAGAATATAAACTGCCTTGGCAAATGTTCCACACATACTTGAATGTATATGCTGCTATAGTTGGCTTCAGTGTTCTATATAAGTATTTTCCAATATTTAGGAATATTCTAGTTTTCTGTTACTGATTTCTAATTAGGTTCCATTTTTGTCAGATAGTATTTGTTGTATGACTTGAATTCTTTTAAATTTATTTAGAGTTGTTTTTATAGCCAGAATACAAACTGCTTTGGTAAATGTTCCACACGTACTTGAATGTATATGCTGCTATAGCTGGCTTCAGTGTTCTATGTAAGTAATTTGTTGATTGACAGAATTGTTCAAGTCTTCCATATTCTTACTGATTTTCTATATACTTGGTTTATCAACTACTGACATAAGGGTGTGAAATCTCCAACAATAATTGTAATTTTATTTACTTCTCCTTTCTATTCTGCAGTTTTTACTTCAGGTATTTTGAAGCTATTATTCGGTGCATAAATATTTAGTATTGTTACAGCCTCTTGATGAAATGACACCTTTATCATTATGAAATATGTCTGATATCTTTGCTCTATAGTCTACTTTTCTGATACTTGTATAGCTACTCTTCATTCATTAATTTTAGTATGACATATCTTTTCCTATTCTTTTATTTTTAACCAATTTGGTTATTATATTCCAAGTGGGTTTCTTGTAATCAGTATATATTTGAGTCTTGCTTATTTTACCCACCGTGATGACCTCTATCTTGAAATTAGGGTATTTTTATCATTTATATTAATATTTAATATGATAGATATGGTTGAATTAAAATTTGCCATCTTGCTTTTTGTATTCTATCTGTGCCATCAGTTCTTTGTGTCCTTTTCTTCTTATTCCATTCTTTTGGATCAACTCAATGTATTTTATGAATCTATTTTATTCCATTATTGGTTTATTACTATACACCTTTGTGTTTTGTTTTGTGTTACTTTAGGGTTTATAGTATACATATTTAACTTTTCATAGTCCGCCTCCAAATAACATTATACCACTTCACATATACTAGAAGAACCATATAAAAGTATATTCCATTTCCCCTCTCCCACTATATATAATTTTGTTGTCATATATTTTAATTCTATCTATAGTACAAACCCCATGCATGTCACTATACATTTTCCTTTAAGCAATTGTCTTTAAAACAAGAGACATCTTCTATATTCATCTACATTTTCATCATTTTCAGTGCTCTTTATCCCTTTGAGTAGGTCCAGATTTTCTTACAACATAATTTTCCCTTTGCCTGAATGTTTTCATTTAACAGTGCTGGTCTGTTGGTGATTAATTAATTTAGCTTTTATATCGCTTTTTTTCATACTTATTGTGGAACAATATTTTAACTGGGTATAGAATTCTCAATTAGCAGTTTTGTTTTCTTTAAGTACTTTAAAGATTTGGGTCCACTATGTTCCGGCTTGCATTGTTCCCAACAAGTCTGTTGATTTTTTTATCTTTGTTCCTCTATATAATATGTCTTTTTTCTCTGGCTGGCTTTAATATTTGCTTTTTATCACTGATATTAAGCAATTTGATTATAATGTACTTGGCATAGTTTTCTTTCTGTTTCTTGTGCCTAAGGTTCACCGAGCTTCTTGGATCTGTGGATGCATAATGCTTATCAGATTTGAAATTTTTTTAGGCATTGTTTCTTCAAGTATTTTTTTGTTCCCTCCTCTGGCATGCTAGTTACATGTATATTACACTGTTGAAAGTTGTGCCACAGTTCACTAGTTCTCCTTTTTAAAAAAATCTTTTCTTCTCTGTTTTATTTTGTACAGTTTCCATTGCTACATCTTTAAGTTTGCTAATCTTTTCTTTTGCCTAATGTCTAATCTGCTCTTTACTCCATCCATTTTTCACCTTAGATATTGTACTTTCCATCTCTAGAAGTCTAATTGGGATCTCTTTTTCGTATTTCTTTGTCCCTTCTCAGTCTGCCTGGGCTTCCTTCTGTCCTCTTTAACATATACTGCTTTAATGTTCTTTTAATTTTATGTAACTGTTATGTTTACTAATTCTTTCATTTCTGCCATTTCTTGTTCTGTTTTTAACTAATTTTTCACCTCATTATGGGACTCGTCTTTGCATATCTGGCAATTTTTGACTTGAGTGCCAGGCATTGTGATTTTACATTGCTAAACAATTTTATTTTTATTCCTCTAAGTATTTTTAAGTTTTGGTCTGGGACACAGCTATTTGGAAACAGCCTGGTTCTTTGGAGGCTTGGTTTCATGCTCTCTTAGGCTAGATCACAACAGCCTTTCATCCAGGGCTAATTTTTCTCCACTACTGAGGTACCTTTCTGAGTACTCAATGTTCCAGCTATTTTAAGGTTTCTCCACTCAAGATACGGGGAATGCGAATTAGTCCTAGCCCTATGTGAACCCTAGGAATTGTTCTGCCCGCTTATTTCCAGTGGTTCTTTCCTCAGTCTTACATAGTTTCCATGAATCCATGCAAGGATCAGCACTCAGTTTAGGCTCATGAGGAACTCCCTAAAGATTTTCAGAGCTTTCTTTTTGCATACTCTCTCCTCTTTGGCATTCTGCCCTGCAAATTCTAGCTGTCTGATCCTCTAAAATTTCTAACTCTGTCTCCTCAACTCAGTGTGGCCATTGGGCTGTGTTTGGACTCTATTCATTAGAAAGGTGTCATTAGGTCTAGCCTACACTCAAGGAGAGGGGCTTACACAAGAACAGGAGACAGAGATCATTGGGTGCCATCTTGGAGGATGCCTACCACAGATGCTGTATTCTGATGTAATGTCTCAGAATGCTTGTGTAGTACACACAAGTGTTTATCAAATATTTCTGGCTTTCTTTTTTCCAGAAATTGAAATTCCTGGCCACCTTATGATTACTTGGAGCCCATGTGATTAGTTTTAGTCAGTGAATTATGAGCAACCATTAATTGCTAGTGTAAGACCCTCCTGAGTTTGTCTCTACCACAAAAACCAGAAATGTATCTCACATCATAAATAAAAATCAACCAAAATTAACTAAAGACTCAAACATATGACCTGAAATTAAAACTACTAGGAGAAAGCAGGAAAATGTCTCCACAACATTAGTTTGGGCAATGATTTCTTGGATATGACCCAAAAAGCACAGGAACAAAAGCTAAAGTAGACAAAGGGATTACATCAAACTAAAAAGCTTCTGCACAGCAGAGGAAACAATTAATATAATGAAGAGACAACTCACAGATTAGGAAAAAATATTTATAAACCACACATCTGCTAAGGGGCCAATATCCAAAAATACATAAAGAAGTCAAACAACTTCACAAGAAAACACATAGCCCAATTAAAAATGGGCAAAGAACCGGAATAGACGTTTCTCAAAAGAATACATACAATGGCCACAGACACATGAAAAAATACTCAATATCACTAATCATTAGGGAAATGAAAATTTAAAAACATAATGATATTTATCACCTCACACCTTTTAGAATGGCAGCTATCAAAAAGATAAAAGATAAATGTTGGCTAGGATGTGGAGAAAAGAGCCTTTTTAACACTGGCAGTGGGAATCAAATTAATACAGCCATTATGGAAAACAGTATGGATTCCTCAGTCAAAAATAGAATCACCATATGATCCAGCAATCCCACTTCTGGATATATATCCAAAGGAACTGAAACAAGTATGTCAAAAAGATATCTGCCCTCCCATGTTTACTGCAGCATTATCCACGATAGCTAAGATATGGAAGCAACCTAACTATCCATCAATAGATAAACAAATAAAGAAACAGATAAAGAAAATGTGGTATGTATACACAATGGAATACTATTCAGCCTTAAAAAAGAAGGAAATGCCGTCATTTGTGACAACATGGATGAACCTGGAGGACATTATGCTAAGTGATATTAGCCAGCCACAGAAAGACAAACACTGCATGATCTCACTTATATGTGGAATCTAAAAAAGTCAAGCTCATAAATGTAGAGGGTAGAATGGTGGTTACCAGAGGGTAGTAAAGCTGGAGGGTAGGACAGGGATAGAGAGCAGAAACATGTCCAAAGGATACAAAGTTTCAGTTAGGAGGAATAAGTTTTACAGATCTATTACATAGCATGGTGACTAGTTACTAATAATATATATTTCAGAACTGCTAAAAGAGCAGATTTTAAATGTTCTCAAGACAAAAAAATTCTGAGTATGCGAAATGACGGATATGTTAATCAGATTGATTTAATCATTCCACAATGTAAATATTTATCAAAAAATCAACTGTACCCCATTAATATATACAATAATTAATCAATTTAAAATCAAATAAATCAAAAATGGACCAAATAATGGCAGATCATCAGCCTGAGTGCCAGAAGGGGGATAACATAAAGAATAGCCCCCAAACACCCCTCAATAGTCACGTATCATGTACAAAAAAAAAAATTGTTGTTTTACACCTCTGAGATTTTGGGGTTGATTGTTACCACAGCACAACAAAGTTTATGCTGAGGTATACAGACTTTGGTCCAGACTTAGGTACCACTATGACAAAAATCTCAAATATAAGTCACCATACCTAAGTGGTCAAGCAGCAATTAACAAGGAAACTGTTGTGGAAAGCTAAAAGGATAGTGATCTATGTCACTCAGGAACAAACCTATTGGGAAAAACCTTTGGAAAACTGTGATAACCTAGAAGGCATGTGATTTAACTAACGAATTTAAAGGTTGGGAGAAGAGGCTGGAAAACAATAACATGTCAGTTGCTACTGTTTGTCAAGCTATATGTGAAAGAGATGAGCTCAGAAATGGCGGTGTGCAAGCAAGAATAAAAACAGATAGACCACCCACAAATCTGAATTATATCTTAACGATAACTTACAAAAGCTATAGAATAATTTTCTTCTAAAACATTTTATTCCCCTTCAGAACTTTGCAGCATGTTTTCAATGCCTTCCAGTACTGAATGTGCTATAGATGAGTCTAAAGTAGTCTAATTAATTGTTTTTTCTTCATCCCACTCCCCTGTTCATTTCATGCCTAGGAACCTAAAAAATTCTCTCTTTATTCTGAAAAGTTGAATGACTTAATGAGGCTACATGTCTTGGTGTTGATTTTTCTATAAATTGTCCTATAGAACATAGTGTGTATCCTTTTAATCTACGTGTTTTTCTTCCTTTTTTTTTTATCAAGTACATTTTTTCCTCCATTTGCTGTGGGCACGTGTTAATCTTATGTTGAGCCATCTTTGTCTCCTCCATACATATTATTTTTAATAACTTTCATATCTCTGGGTTTTGCCTAGTATTCTGTTATTATTTTAAGACATTCCTCTACATTATAATTTGATGTGCATCTCTCTAGCCTGCTTCTTAATGCTTTTAAAAATTATTCCTTTAAGTCCTTTAAGGTGGATGTTGTTGTCTTCAGTTAATTTCCTTAGTTCTTTTATCTCCATTTTATTTCATTTATTCATCAAATATTTATTTACTATCTACTATATGCAAGGTACTATCCCTAGTAGTGGATAAAATAACAAGACTCAGCCCTCATAGAGCTCGAGTCTTATTATTTTAGTATCTTGTCTTTAAGTTCCTGTTTTATTGCATTCATATTCTTAAGTTCTTCTTCAGCACAAGGTAGATATGATGAATTTTCTTTTCTCCCCTCTTAGGCTAGGTTTTACCCCAAGGTCTTTTACTTTATCCATCTTTAAAATCTTTCCTTCCTTCCTCTCCCCCTTCCTTCCCTCTCTCCCTTCCATCTTTGTCTTCCTTTCTTCCTTCAATTTTAGGAGTCCATAGGATTCCCACTAATTTTTTTCTTTTTCATTTTCAGCATGTGGAATTCTGTTCACTCTATTTGCTCTGTATGTTAGTCAGCTATCACTACAATAAAACTGCACCCCAAAATTTCAGTAGCTTCAACCAAAAACATTTCTCTTGCTTATAATATTCTGAATAGCCCGTTGCAGTTCAACCGATCTCAACTTTGGCTAACCTGGGTTTGCATATACGGAAGTTTTGGAGTGGCTGGCATGTGAGGCTCTACCTTGCTTGACTCTTAAGAAAAACTGTCTCTCAGTCTGATTCTCTACAGACTGAAGTTATTAATAAGATGTGTTAGGACTTTTGCTTCCTGTGTGGGGAATAATGACTGGGACTGCATGAAGGGTAGGGCTCTGCAAAGGCCAGTGTATCATCTCACCTAGCACTGATAACACACTGATACAGACCTATTCACATCACTGCCTACAAACTGGACCAAGACTTGCGAATTTTGGAAGCCCCAGACTTTGGGACTTTAGCATCAAGACCTAAAATGCCCAACTCTACCTCTACCACTGATCCCAGACTCAGTAAGAAGTTAAGAATAAATCCAGCCTACAAAAATTTACTGACGAAAAGCCACCTATTACCAAAAGATATAAAATCCATTGCAACTTTAAACCTACCAGCTACCAGAGAAATTTAACAGTTACTACTACGTGTCTTGGTGGGACAATAAAATGTTCTAATCCATTGAATATTACAGTTCATATTAGCACATATTCATAGCACATACCATATAACTTTTTATTAAACGAAGAAGACTTCTTAGAGTTTTGTAGTTCTTCAGAATTTTTGTGGAAAATATTAATTTCATTAAAGAAGTACTTGAGTTCTTAATTAAAATCTGGTCTAATTTGATCAATAGAAGTTTACATATTTTAATGTTTGACAATTTTAAGGAGTTGGTAATTGTCATAATGCCTAACTTTTTAATCTTCTCCTGCTCTATCCCATCTAAATACCCATCTAAATGCCTAGCGTTAATCTCGTCTCTTCTATCAGACTTCCATATACTCATCTACATCCTCAACCACTGAATCCTATTGCACTTATAGTCAACGCCACACAATTCTTTGAGTATTTCGCTTGTATGTCTTCAATTAGATTGTAAGCTTCTTGGAACTGGATCTATGCCTTAATTTCTTTCTAATCTTCCCAGCGAGCCTACAAGTTAATTTGGGGAGTATACAGCGTTCAACAAATACTGGTTGGGTCTGTGACCTTCCTTAGCTTTGCCATTTTTGTCAAAGCGTATAACCATCTAGTTTCAACTGTGCCCTGACATGTCTATTTCTCTGGGATTTCTCTTTGCTCGACGCCATTGTTCATTTTCTATTAGAATAAAGGGCTTGTTGGACAGAGATGCTAACGCAGCGTCCCGTGCAATCTGAATAAACGGACTGATCCACCGCCCAGGGTGTTGAGGCTGTGAACAAAAATTAAACCTCTGATAGCCTACGAACAGCTTAACGACACATATTTAAAAATACCACTCCAAAGCCTAGTTACCCGCCAGTTACCCCGGCCTCCGGAGCTGCCGATGCTCGAAGATGTTGACGAGGCAGCTAGGATATGCAGTCCGGAAGCCCAGTCGCTATGGTAACGGTGAGACGCAAGTGCACTTGCGCGGCCTTCTGACGGAAAACCTTAGCCTGAACCTACGGACGTGCTTAGCGACGGCAGAGGCTTGCGGCAGTAGCGTGACTTACGGCAGCCCTCTAGTAGAGCGCCGTTGCGGAGGGAATGCAGAAGCGGCCGCGGGCTAGCAAGCTCCCGGAGCAGGCGGCGCTCCACCATGACCCAGTCGGTGGTCGTACAGGGTGAGCTACGCCGGGCGGTTAGAGACCTGGTCGCCGCAGAATCCAGCGGCCATGTTTCCTGCCTAATGTCCTATTCTCTTTCCTTCCTCTCCTCCGGTCGCAGTCGGCCAGTGCGGAAACCAGATCGGCTGCTGCTTCTGGGACCTGGCACTAAGGGAGCACGCCGCGGTCAACCAGGTACCCGCCCGCCGCCGGGAGCCCCCCTCGCCTGTCAGCTAGGTCTTCCAGCCCATACGCAGGAAATAATCGACTTGAGCTTTCATCTGACTGGTTTAAGATGCATGGGATCTTCCCAGTAAAGAACGTACTGGTTTTTAAACATGTTGCTGTCAGACACACACTAAACTAAAAGAACACTGGCCAGCGACCTTAGTCTTAACATTTTTCCTGATTCTCAGGGTCTCCTCTTTATTGGTGTTCGTGTGCAGAGCAGTGAGACTTGTATATGGGAAAGTACTTTGTAAAATAGATAACACGTGTGGTTATTGTATTCCTTAATTTAACCGGTCAGCTTTTAAAAAGATTACCAAGAATCCAGAGAACGCTCATTTGATGGGCCTGTCCTACAGTCCTATGGGTGAAATCCTTTCTTTAGTACCCCCTGCTGAACTTTATCTGTAGATCTGGCATTTACTCTTCTAAGGAGATTGGGAAGAGTCAGGCTCTGCATTTTGTGATACTTGCTTTTTCTTATCAGAGTCTCATCCTAGCCATTACAGTATTATGTAATTAAAATTGAAAGAACTTGATTTGGGCGAGAAGCAAAACCTAAATGCTATTAACATATGTTTTTTTTTTTAGAAAGGAATTTATGATGAGGCAATAGGCAGCTTCTTTAGAAATGTGGACACCAGGTAAGATGGGATTAAAGTCTGTCACAGTGTGATACTTTAAGTTTCAATAGCTTGGGAGAGAATTCTTCAAAGGACAATAAAAATAGCCAGTAGCTGCGAAGTTGTGTTTTTTTTGTTTCATTATTGAAAGCATATTTATTCTATTAGATTATTAATATTCTCATATCATTTTTCAGAACAAGACAACAGGTTTGCCTTTAGTGTGACTTCTTTTAACTTAACCTTGAAATAAGTTTCATTAAAAGAAAGCTGAAATTTTCCCAGAGGGCATCTTGTTAATGCATCCTGTAATAACTAACTTTTGAAAGAAAAATATATTGTTTACATATATGCTGTAAATATAAAAATATACTTAAGAAAGTGACAAGCAGTTGTTGGATTGTTTTTGTTTATTTAATAAAGAGTATATGTAAGTACCATATATGTTTTATCTGGAAGAGTAATTTAAGTTGCCGTTCAGGATATCTCCATAAGCTTTTAATAGTAAATCATTAAGTTCATGCATTTTCAAAATACTTTATAAAACTAACTGCTGTGCTTAAACTGAAAAATATATACTTCACGTCAGGCTTTAATCCAATAGGAACATCAGTTCTAGTTTAAAATAGTTGGCTGGGTGTGTGAGCAGTTATCTTCAGAGAAAGCTGATTAGTCCCCGCTTCCTGGGTGAATTCCAGAGTCTATCTAGGGCACTGGCTTGCAAACTCAGAAGTGTCATTGGCATCTCGAGATGGGTTCAGTGCTCTCCGGTACAGCCAGGTTAACCAAAGACCAAATTCTCATTTTCATGGGAACATTACATTATCTTTTGTAGGAAATCTAACTGAAAAGCTATATAATAATCTGAAGGTTGTAATAATCTAGGTGACCATGGAATCAGACCAAAGGAAGTTAGGTGTATTACCTTAATGGCTCGTATCATTTATCTTTATCTTATGGAGATATCTGTCATATAGACTATAGATTCCCTCTTATTTGTAGCCCACAATATCCTCACCTCTAAATTCTCTTAGGAGACTCAAATTTGCCTCTGTAATACTTCCTTTCAGGCGCTTCTCTTGCTAAGTTCCTACACCCACCTCTTTACTTCTTGTTACCCAACGCTTAACATTGAGTATTACAGAGTTGAGACTCAGCCTGGGAGCTTTTCTTTCTTCATAAGGTGACTCTTCATAACTACACTCTCATCTACTCTGTGTGTTTTATGCTTTAACCTGAGAGCACTATTATTTTCCCGGTAAGTTTGGGAAGCAGGGTTGTGGCATCTTGCACTTCTTACTGTGTACTATCAACATATGCAGCATCTGTTCCACAGCTTAGTACAAAAAATATTTTTCAAAGTAAAACCATATCTTTGTGTACTATTCTTATCAAATTTTTATACCTTTTGAGTAGCATGATAGGAATTTACCTACATCATGGGTTGGCATGCATATACTTTCTGTAAAGGACCAGGCAGTAAATATTTTGGGTTTTGTGAACCATAAAGTCTTTTGCACCACTACTTGATCTGTAGCATGATTGTGGGCATAGGTAATACATAAAGGAATGGGTGTGTCCATATTTGAATAAAACTTTATTTAGGAAAACAGGCAGCTAGTTGAATTTGGCCTGACGATTGGCTACCCTTCATATATTCTGTCTTGTGAACTGTCTTTATTGACCCATATACTGCGTTAGATTTCGGTACTTTGGCAACTTTTCCAACGTGAAATTCTGAGAACAACCTTAGATACTCAATGGTAAATACCAGTTATATCAGTTGATGGGTGTTTAGCTGCAATAGGAAACTACATTAATGGTGGCTGAAGCAGTAAAGGTATCCATTTATCTCACAAATCTGGAAATCAGATATTCTAGGTTTAAAGGAATGCCTCAAAGATCTAATACTATATATGTTCCATTGTCCATAAGTGTGTTGGCTTTTTGTACTTGTATTATTACTTCATGACTATAAAATGGCAGTCTGCCCCAGGAATCACATCCATATTCATGTTTGAGGCAGGAAAAAGGAAGAAGATAAGCACCAACTGCCTCTGGTCCTTCTTTAAAAGCTTCCCAGAATACTTCCCCTTTATCTCATTGGCTAGAACTGGATTACATGGCCAGCCCTAACTACAAAGATAGCCAGGAAACTAAGTACCTCACTTTTTCAGCCTAATGGGAGGTAAGGAAGGAAGAAAGAGATAAGGAATAGCTGTTGTGTCTGCCTTACCTGGCCTATAAGCAGTCTTATTATATAAATGGAAGTTAACTTTATTACTTGATAGCGCTATTAGCCATGGATGATCTTATGACCATTTCTCATTTTTTTATCTTTCAGAGTGGTTGGTGATGGTGGAAGTATTTCCAAGGGAAAAATATGTTCTTTAAAAGCACGAGTAAGATACATATGCTTGGATTCTTACATTACATGTATTTTTTAAATAACTATTCTCAATAACTATCATGAGAATAAAACTTTAAACTTTTCAAAGTAGAAAAAATTACTAAGCCACATTTAATATAAATATAACTAAGCAGACATTTGTGTCCACCTAACACATTAGGGGGAAAAACCCATACTTTAAAACACTGTAGTTAGCCTGTTTTCAAGAGAAATAGTGTCTAGATAAATGATAACAAAAGGAGCTTTCTTAACTCTAAGGACCCGAAATACGTACTAGTACAGTTTAATGTTTTATTCAAAGATACTGGAAGATTTATTTGCATCAAGGTTACTACCAATAAAAAACATGGAACCAGCCACATTGTAGTGAATAAAAACGATTAACCATGTAAATTCTCCTGAACCAAGTACTTCAGGTTCTTAGCCCATGTTTACAGTCTTATTTACAGTCTTAATCATTCCAACAATATTTCTGTGATTGTTTCTCTGTAACGAACTACTTTTTCTGATTTTTGATCAGTAATCTTTGACTATAACAGAAAAGGAAGTTTAAATGTTATGGAAGGAATTGAGATGCCAAGGATCAGACCTGGTGTAGTAGCTTAAAGACTGGTGAGCAATAGTTTTGGGACATCTGGGAATCATCTTGTATCTGCAATCTCCGATGTCCTTGGAAAACAAAATTTAGGGCAGAGATCATGTGCTTGCAGGCTGTTACAGTAACTAACTAACACAGTATGCTTTGTGATGTAGAGAGGGCAGGTATCCCAATCCAAATCTTAGAGAAAAAGAGACTTTGACATTTCCTAGACTACTCCCAATTGAATCTTTTTCCTACAACCTTATCAGTAAGCAGATTGAGAGGTGGAGGAAACACTATTAGGAAAAAATTAATCAGCATGTTTTTGTAGCCTTTGACTTTTTTTCCGAGAAGGTACTCTTTCATTTTCTCCTTAAGAGCTCTTGGTATTATGTGGTTGTGATCACTGAAGAGTCCAGGCTTCACAAGATAACTTAGTGCTTGGGTCCCTCCATTGTGTTCAGTTTCTTAGGTTAATAAATACTCAGAATTTTATAAATCCTGTGTTACAATTGTAAAGCCAGGTGGCTCTGAAAGGAAATACAAACATCAAATCCTGGAACAGTTGTGGCTCCAGACCTTGGATGCCTAAGTGAAGAACCCAAAATACTCTCCCAAAGTTTAGTTAATTTCCAAAGGAAAATCAAGGGCCTGATGTAACTAAGGAAGGTCTGCAAGAGTTATATGTCAGGATTTTAATGTTAAGTGACTAGGACAGTGATGATTCTATCAAAACTAATTTCAGGAGGTACCTGACGATCAGTTTGTATTTGCATATTGCTTCCCTTGCCAGATAGCAGAGTAATTGAGGGTTTGATTTATGTATGTTTAATCTTCCACATACCTCAATGAATCTATTTTGGAACAAGGCCAGTATAATCCAATTTGTTTTTTATTTTATAATCTCACAACTTGTAGTACTAAAATTTGCCCATACAGCGAAGTCTCTCTTTGGTTTGTTTAGGTGTTAAAGTCAGCATTTGAGGTCAAAATTGCATATTGTCGGAAATATCCTTGAAAATACCTAACATTGCCAAACATAATCCTATACAGTCCTCTGTATGTAAAGTGTATATATGATTGCTCCATATAAAGGAGCACATTTGTAAAACATAGTTTTATAGTCTTTATGATATACTGCTGTATTATTTTAATTGTAATATCTTAAAGTAGCATGGTTAATTACACAAATGATTAAGCTCACTGCTTAATGTTATATGGCAACAGAACTGAAAGCCATAAACCGAGCATTTCCTCTGTGACACTGAATCAAAGAGTTAACAAATCATTGTTTAGTGTACCCTAAGAATTTGTCAGCTTTGCTTTTTTTATTTAACTCTACTTAGTTTACTTTTTCACTCTTCTTCCTCGCTGTAGAATATATGGAAAGTACAGGGAAGTGGGAGGACAGGACATGTAATCCTACTGCCAAGCTATCCCTGCTTTACATTTTACTAGATGTCCTTCATCTTTTTTTTTTTTTTTTTCTGTTTTTTCTTTCCATAATTAATTTTGTGTTTTATATTCTCATTTCTTCTTAGGAGTGTAGGTTTTCTGTCATGTCAGCTAAAGTTTGTGGTAATGAATTAAATTGTGAATTACTTGGGGGAAGGGACCATGTTGTCATTTTTTACATCTATCCAGTGCCTTTGCTTTGCACGTAATGGTAAATTTACTCATTTGAATTGGACAGTTTTGAGCTGTGGTTCATAAAGAACAGCATGATTGTTCCCGGTATGCAAGTACATTAATGCATCCTGTATTTATTGAGAACTTGTTCTGGTTAAGGATACCTTCTACATTTCTGAGACCTTGTTAGAAATTCAGTTGAGGGGATTATTCTTGAGGTTTTTTTCCCCAACTAGGCATTTTGGAGTAGGATAAAAGAATTTAGAATCCATCTTTTAATTGGATTCCACCTTTCAAACAGAGTTAAATTCTTTTTTAATTTTTACTCATATTCTACATAAAGATTTTAATTAAGCTTAAACTATAAAGAGAACAGTGCAGTATTCAGCACATAAATTCTTTTCATTTACAGAGTGAATAACTCTAAAGGAAAATACATTAATTATATTTTATTTTTCTTTCTCAGGCTGTCTTGATTGATATGGAAGAAGGGGTAGTGAATGAAATTCTTCAGGGACCACTGAGAGATGTATTTGATACGAAACAGCTCATCACTGATATTTCTGGCTCAGGAAATAATTGGTGAGAATACACAGCGTAAAAATTGAATATCTTCTGAAAAAAATGAGCAATCTTTCTTCATTGTGAGATTCTGCTGATACAAAACAGGATGTAATTTGCCACATAATGCTAGGCCTTTCAGCCCACCACCTTAATAAATAGTGGCTTGGAAGCCACCTGTATTTACTCCTAGTTCCTTCTAACTTTTAAAGAAAAAGATGAATTGTGAAACATTTGCTGAATTCCTTTTCATAAATTGATTCTTGAAGAACATTAAATAATGGCAAATGTTTTAAGTACTTTCATTAACTGTTATCTGTGTTATTTGACTCACTCTCAAGTTGTCTAATTGGTCAGATGTAATAGAATTGATAGAGATGCAAGCCAGACCAGTATCCTAGCATTCAAGCTGAGCCTAAGGCTGTTTAGGCCCTTGAGTATATAATGGTCTCTTCTCTTTACTGTGAAAAAAGCTTCAACAGTGATTACTTAAGAATTCACGTTGAGACTGTTGCTGTTTTTTAGAAATTAAGTAGCTCCTTGTTATTTGCAAATCTCTCATATTCATTATTTTCACCATTTGCAGCCAGTCCCTCAGGTTCATAATGCGGAATGATGTGTAATTTTCCTAAAGCATAAATTTGAATCTTGTGTTCCCAGAGAACCAGTCACTTAGTAAGTGAGCCCATCTGACCACCTAACTGCATTTTCACTAATTGTTGTGTAACTTATTATGTAACTTTTAAGTTACACCTGAAATGCATGTTATGGGAAAATCTTTTGTTTTAATTCATCATAGTGATATTTGCAAATTTGGACAACTTAAAAAGACTTGCAGAGCTGCATGAATATCAATTTCTACCATGTGCCATTTCATCTAATAACATGATGTGACCTTTTTTTCTCATATATGAAACCAGAATAGGTTTGTTTAAATTTTTTATTTTCAGTGTCTCTGTAGTTTACCACATTTTGGTTTTTAATATGTAAAATCCACTATAATTCAGAGTTTATACCTTAAATGGAAAGAAGAAAAAATTATGTAACTGAAATCTTGTTTTGTTGGAATTGTACCTTAAGAGGTTAAGAAGATAAATTTAGAAAATCATAGTTTAATATTCACTACTAATGAGCTTACTTATCCAGATATTTGAGGATTATAGATACTGAATATTTGTTTTCTATCTAGTATCTTCAGGATATTGTATGATTTATTTACGTGAAACAAGAATAGACTTTACTTAGCTCAATAAAAATACTTTTCAAATTTGTTTAAAATCCTTTTATTTAGATTAGAACTTATCAAATAAAAAAAAATAAATGCAAGGAATTTTTAAAATCCATATTCTAATTTTCAGGGCTGTGGGTCACAAAGTTTTCGGCAGTCTTTACCAAGACCAGATTTTAGAGAAACTCAGAAAGTCGGCAGAGCACTGTGATTGCTTGCAGTGTTTCTTTATAATACATTCCATGGGAGGAGGTAAAATTTTTCACTCATTTGCCTGTAACAGTGTTAAAGTGGGAATTCATTTTGCAAACATAAGTCTTGTTTTTAGACCTGTGCTTGATAAAGATAGAACTATTCGGAGGGTGTATAGTTTTTGAGTATATAAACATACACCTTTTTATCTTAAAATTTTGTGGAATTATGTCACTATTTTCTTTTTTTTTTTAATGTAAGCCCTCTTAAGAGTCAACAGAACTATATTGGAAAATTTTTTTTCTTGTATCTTTAGTTTCTTTTACAGAACATTCAGATACTTTTCAGGATGTATGAGCTTTTGAGGAATGCTGACTTTCTCCTTAGAGTTTGCCTGTACATTCCTGTTTCCTAGAGTGAAGCATTTTTGACATGTTCATAATGTGTGCTTGCCAAAGGATATCAATACCCTTTCTTTAACCGTCTTCAAACCTTTCTTGTCTCCAAAAAGGGAAAAAAAAGTAAAAGAAACTAGTTTAGTCAATTCCTTTAGATCGTTTATTACATGGCAGTTAATCGACTTGAAGTAAAAATAAATGATCGGCATTGCTTTCTTCCCCCAGGGAAGTCTATACCTTAGAACCGAAGTATTTTGCTCCCCTGTTCCGTAAAAATAAACAGAATGTAATTTGCTGATTTTTAAATAGGCTTAGCAAATTTTAAAAGAACAAAATTGTCACACTTTTTTCCTCCAACCTGAGATTAAGATTTTATATTCAGCAAGTTATGTGTATGTACAGTTGATTTTTATACATATTATTCATTGACATAGCATTTTAAGATTAAAAGTTAAAATTGCTGTGTAACCATGTCTTTAAAAGACCCTCATAATCATTCAGTTAAGAAACAAATTTGTCTCTGTACTAGTGTAATTAACCTGTAAATTTGAGTTAGCTTTTTAATTGATTTATAGTTCATTATACCTTTTTAAAAAATACCTTTATTACCCAACATCTCAGAAGAACATACTTACAATTCACTTAAAATAGCAAAAATAAATATTAATAATACTAAAGGTTAAAAGTAAAGTTCTTTTTTCCCACATCTAATCCCTGCTCCCTGTCCTCACAGATGATCAAGTTTGCAGGGTCTTTTTATGTCTGTTCTTTCAGATATATTCTATGCCTATCAAAGCATGTATGTATATTTTTACATAAACAAGATTATCCAATATCTACTATTCTGTAACTTTTCCACTTTATCTCTTTCTCAAACATCTTTCCATATCAGCTCTCTGTCATAGAATCAATTATACAGTTTAAAGTGAGTTTGTTATTGATGGGTATTAAGTGTTTATGGTGTTTAGTTTTTACATCCAATCATCAGTGAAAGTCTGGGACAAATACTTCTGCATTTGTGCCACTATACCTTCAGACAGTATTCCTAAGAAGAAGACAGGACCAAAGCATATATATATTTTAAATTTTGGCTGATATTACCTATATACCTTCCTACAATACTGCACCAGTGCTGCTTACTGGCAACAATGTGTATGAGTTTCTATTTCCCTACACTAGCACCAATACTGAGTATCATGAGACATAAATCTATTATATGCAAAATTATATCTAGTTTTAATTTGTATTTCCTTAATTAGAAGAAAGGTTGAGCATCTTTACTTCTATTTGCAATTTGTATTTCTTTTATTATGAATCAAATATTTCTATCCTTTGCCCATTTCGTGGTGGCATTATTCATATTTTTTGTTGTTGATTTGTGGGAACTCTTTCTTAGAGAAACTTAGTCCTCCCCATCATATGTATTGAAGGGTTGTTTTGTAAGTTTTTCTTGTTATTTTGTTTATGGGTTTTTAAGTATATATAGAAGTTTTGTTTATTTTTAATGAAATCAAAACTGTCTTCTGTAATGGCTCTGGTTTTTTTATGATGCTAAGAAAGTCCTTCTCATTAAAGATCACCCCAAGAATCTCCCTCACTTTGACTTAGTATTTTTAGCATCATAGCCTTTTAATAGTTATCTGCATGGATTAGAACATTGGCTTTTAAACTTTTTTTTAACCAGAATAGTATGAAATACATTTTATATATCACAATGCATCATACACACATGAAAAAATAAGAAAACGTTATTTACTCATACTACATCTGACATGTTATTTTCTACTGTTTCATTTAAGAAAAGAAAACAGTACTAATCTATTCATTAGTTTCATAGCCTGCTGGTAGTTCAGAACCAGTTTGAAAAACATCGGATTAGAGGATTCCAGTTTTAAGTTCTGAAAAATTTCTGAATTTATGTAAATGTAACTTTATGTATCAGAAAGTTATCTTTAGTGAGATTCCTAGAGTTTCTGCTTTTACATAATCAGTGTTTCATATTTGAAAATTTTTGAAATTCAAGGTAGACATCCTTAATTGTAAACAATTTTAAGGCTGTTTAAGTTGCTTGATGACATGATCGTTTTCTTCATCAAGATTATATACACACTACACTAAAGCTGTCAAGTTAGTTTTCTTAAGTTGCTTAATATCAAATGCAGACTGAACACTGTCTTAGTTGAATTTTTTACTTGTGCATGTGCAATTGGTTCTTGTGGCATTATATAGGTATAACTTAAATATGAAAAGGAGTAAGATATAGACGGCCCTCCCAAACTCACTGTCAGAGCCAGAAATGGAATTCAAGACTTCATTTCCTGAATGTTGCCTTCATTTCCTTATCCAAAATTAGATTAGTTAATATATAATCACAGAAATAAGTTGAAAATTATTTTTACAAATATAAATTCTGACCAGGTGTGGTGGCTCATGCCTGTAATTCCAGCACTTTGGGAGGCCAAGGCAGAAGCGTGCTTGAACCTAGGAGTTCAAGACCAGCCTGGGCAACAGAGGTAGACCCTGTCTCTACACAAATTAAAAAGTTAGCCAGGTGTTGTGGCGCATGCCTGCAGTCCCAGATACTTGGGAGGCTGAGGCAGGAGGATCATTTGACCCTAGGAGGTCAAGGCTGCATTGAGCTGTGATTATGCTGCTACACTCCAGCCTGAGTGACAGAGCAAGCCCCTGTCTCAAAAAACACAAAATTTCAAATTCTTCACGATTATATTCTGAATCATTTATGCTAATTTTTACAAACATTTTAATCCTCAGGAACAGGATCTGGACTTGGCACATTTCTTTTAAAGGTGCTTGAAGACGAATTCCCAGAAGTATACAGATTTGTGACTTCTATTTATCCTTCTGGTGAGGATGATGTCATAACCTCACCTTATAATAGCATCTTGGCAATGAAGGAACTTAATGAGCATGCAGACTGTGTGTTGCCCATTGACAATCAAGTAAGAAATGACATTGGAACTTATGGATAAATGTTATATATATTCAGTCCTGTATTATGTATATGTGTTTATATGAAACATTCTCTTCACTTTTCAGCCTTCTTAGAGAAAAAATCAGTTTAAATTGTTTTTCTTTCTCTTTCCTAGTAGAATATCATCTACATCCACTCTTCTTAATAGCTTCTCTCCCAATGTTTTTCCCTCAAAAGTCTTTATTTGACATCATTAGCAAAGTCGACCTCATGGTGAATTCTGGAAAGTTGGGTACAACTGTGAAGCCAAAGAGTCTGGTTACTTCAAGTTCTGGGGCTTTAAAACAGCATAAGAAGCCATTTGATGCAATGAATAACATTGTGGCAAATTTGCTGCTCAACCTAACGAGGTAATTCTAACCACTATTGTGCTTTTGGTGATATTTTGAATTTTTGTAGTAGCATTTTTTAGTTATTCTAAATCGTAGAAGCTGCTTCTGTTTGTATTTTGTCTTCTATCTTCTTTTCTTGGAGTGATCAAGCAGAATTTTAACTTCTATGACTCCAAAGCAGCATTTCCCCAAGTATGTTCCATGGAATATTAATAGATATCATATGATGTAAAAGATTTTGTGGTTGACACACTTGTGAAACACGTAGACAAAATTAAACATTTTTTAGCTGTAGAATGTCTTAATCATTTAAACCAACTAATCTGTACCCCCTCATTAGCTGGTCCAAAAGATTTCTTTGGGTTTTTGGTATCAGAGATTGCTTTGACATTATTATATTCTAGATTGTAGAGTATATAAAGCAGATTCTTGAGGATTTAGTTATTTCTACAGTTACTAATTATTGACTTATATGTGTTTAACTCAAATATAAAGTTTGTTTTAAATAGGATATTTTTATATGTGTAATGAGCAACTAGAATAGTATATTGATTACACTTCAGATAATCCAGAAACAAGAATGACTGTAGGGCCAGCCATGGTGGCTCATGCCTGTAATCTCAGCACACTGGGAGGCCAAGGCAGGTAGATTGCTTGAGCCCAGGAGCTGGAGATCAGCCTGGGGCACATGATGAAATCCGGTATCTACAAAAAATACAAAAATTAGCCAGTCATGGCGTTGTATGCCTACTGTAGTCTCAGCTGCTCAGGAGGCTGAGATGGGAGGCGGTGTTTGCAGTGAGCTGAGATCACACCACTACACTCCAGCCTGGGCAACCAGAGCAAGACCCTGTCTCAAAAAAAAAAAAAAAAAAAGAAAAAATTTAGATGTTGTGTGTTTTATTTTATACATGATTGTTCTGATACTAAATTTCACTAATATGGAAGAAAAGCATGTGTTCTGCACTGAAGAACAGTGTACAAAAGAATTTAAGAAACTACCTGCTGAATAAATTGAGCTACATTTAAAGTGTATAATTTTAAAATTAAAAATTTTCTCATTTTAATGTTAACTTTTTAGCTCTGCAAGATTTGAAGGGTCCCTTAATATGGACCTTAATGAAATCAGCATGAATTTAGTTCCTTTTCCTCAACTTCATTATCTCATGTCAAGCCTAACACCTCTGTATACACTGACAGATGTTAACATTCCTCCTAGAAGGTAAGGTGTAACTTTGTTTCAATTTTTTGAGGCCTCAAATTACTTTAAAAAACATTTTTAAGAGAAAAAAGTTTACAATAACTCTAGTTATTTAATTGTATCATTTTATCTGTGAGAAGTATGTAAAATACAGTTGATGACATGCATTTTTCCATTAGATGAATGCATCTTTATTTAGAAGTAATTGTTTGAAAATGTCAATATTAAACTATTTGAACTTAAATCTAATGATTAAATTTGTAGGCTTATGAAAAGTCCTTTGAAGTCTGATAAACACATTTGAATCCTAATTGTCACTAGCTACAGGACCTTGGGCAAGTGACTTAAACTTTCTTAGTTTTTCTCATCTGTAAAAATGAAATAGTACCTACCTCATATACTTATTGGGTAGATTAAATGAGAGTTTGTTTTAAAGCTACTGTCACAGCCCAGTACCATAGAAGAATTTCAGATGTAACTCTGTATGTTTTCCAGAACACCTTGCTTTATAACTGTGTGTCATTGTTAAGCATAAAGATTACATCAGTATACTTAACAAAAAATGTAGTTTTGAAAGATACTCTTAGCATGTATACCGATGATGAGCTTGAAAAGTTCACAGTGGCATTCACAGTTGACTGAGGGAAAAGGTCCTGCCAAACTCTGTAAGGAGACAGTATGTGTAAGTAAGAAAGGGAAAACTAAATTGGCTGAGTGCAGTGGCTCACACCTGTAATTCCAACACTTTGAAAGGATGAGATGGGAGGATCACTTGAGCCCGGGAGTTCAAGACCAGCCGGGGCAACATAGTGAGACCCTGTCTGCACTTGTAGTCCCAGCTACTCTGGAGACTGAAGTGGGAGGATCACTTGAACCCAGGAGTTTGAGGCTGCATTGAGCTATGATTTTGATCCTGCACTCCAGCCTGGGCAACAAAGCAAGACAGACTCTGTCTCTAAACAGATTGAAAATAATTTTTAAAAAGTTTTTAAAGTAAACTAAATTAAAGATTCCTTTTTATAACTAAAGTTTTGACAAGATAATTCTATACTTCGGGAATGTCACAAGTGATATTGGTAAGTTTTCATCTAAGCCAACAGCAAATGACCACTTTGCCAACTAATAGATAGGACTCCCTTTCTGCACGGGATGCTGATGACCTTAACAAGCTAAGCAACATACACAGTGTATGCAACATGGTGATTATTAAATGTCCATTGGCATCAGCCTAGCATTGGAGTCTGTGTATTGTTAGATACAAACTTTGTCAGCCACCTTTATTTTCTTTTGTCTTTTATCCTTCAGTTAACAGACTTAGGTTAAAAGTCTCTACTTTTAGGAGCACTACTATGGAGTTTCATCTTTTATAGGAGAGCTTCACATTGTCCTTTGATAATTTCCTCCTGTTAACAAAATTTATGATATAATATACTTTACAAAGTAATAGTCTTAATGTTATAGGCTTTTAATTAGTTTTAGTAGTTTGGATACTATGAAATAAATAAGGTATACTGAACTAAGTAATAATAATACAAGTTTCAAAAATCAGTACTACAGAGTTCAGTAATGCTACAGTCAACATTTTGTAGCTACCTGAAATCACCCATGTACTGCAGAAGCTTTTTCCCCCCAGAAAAAGAAAATATTATATGATTTCTTCTCTTCTCATATCATTAAGATTACTTCAAGAAAATTGTAGTTATTTAATATTTTTAGAATATATATAATCTAATATTTTGTTAGTTTAATATTTATTGTGGTTTATTTACTTATAGAAGACTATCTTCACTTTATAGTTACACATAGAAGAAATAAGTAATTTTTATATAAACAATGACACTTTCATTGTTGCAGATTGGATCAGATGTTTTCAGATGCCTTTAGTAAAGATCACCAGCTGCTTCGGGCGGACCCCAAACACAGTCTTTACCTCGCCTGTGCGCTCATGGTTAGAGGAAATGTACAAATTTCAGATCTTCGTAGAAATATTGAAAGGTTTGGTTTATATTTTTAAAGATAATTTGTGTGTGCTGCTTGGGACAGTGTGGCATAGTAGTTAGTTAACAGCCGCCCTTCAAATTCTAGCAATGCCACTTACTAAAGTGTGACCGTGAACAAACTACTTAGTCTCTTTGTGCCTTGTTTTCTTCAAGTGTAAAATAAGGATAATAATAGTACATAGTTTTTATTTAGGAGTATTAAATGATATATGACATGTTTTATTTTATGAAAGTGTTCAGAAAATCGTAGCTATACTATTTTTATTATCGCTGCCACCAGTACTACTATAGTAGTACTACTACTACTTCTGATTTTTGTGTTAGTATTTCATTCTATTTGTAAGAAAACTAGTCTGTTGAATTACAAAGCAAGGAAAATGATAGTACCTTCATTTCTTTATATCCCTAGATTTCTACTCTTAAGGAATGAGTTTCTAGCTTCTTGAATCACCGTCACAGCCAATTTAATGTTCCCCTATAAAATGTCTCTTAGTTCACTGTCAGACTGTACCATGTTACTGCCAATAGTAAAAAATAGATAACTTAGCGTATAAACTAAGCAATTAGATTGATACCATCCATAATGTTCTGGTTTAACTAATATGAGCTGCCATAATATGGCAGACATTTTTAGTACCTTAGTTCTTACCTTTTGAGGTTTTTTTTTTTTAATCTCAGATTAAAACCATCTCTACAATTTGTCTCCTGGAATCAAGAAGGCTGGAAGACCAGCCTGTGTTCCATACCTCCTGTGGGCCATTCTCATTCGTTATTAGCTTTAGCAAATAACACATGTGTGAAGCCCACCTTCATGGAACTGAAAGAGAGATTCATGAGGCTCTACAAGAAAAAGGTAATTATCATACAGCTTTGTAACTGTATGTGTTTATTTTGGCTATTTAAGATGTATTCTTAAAAATTACACTATTACAAATCGGGGTGATCTTTTCTATTATGTGTGTTGTACTGATTATAACTGAAGAGGAGAGGCTTACTCATACTACTTTTACTCTAAATGAGAAAATTCATGAGTTTATAGGATTCATTCAATTTGACACAAGTTCTCTTTCAAATGTAGAGCTGAATGAACTCTAATTTTAATAAGGAATATTTACCTTTTAGGATAGTCTTATTTATTAAAATTCCTGAAATGGTAAACGTTACCTAATTTTTTAATTTATAGGCTCACCTTCATCACTATCTACAAGTTGAAGGGATGGAAGAAAGCTGTTTCACAGAAGCTGTGTCATCTTTATCAGCACTCATACAGGAATATGACCAACTGGATGCCACAAAAAACATGCCTGTGCAAGATTTACCCAGACTAAGCATAGCTATGTGAAAAAGAAACCCTCAGAAAGACTTTCTTAATTTCACATTGTTTTTTCTGACCTTTCTGTTTCAACATTTTTGTAATTTGGAAACTCCAGTTTTTTCATATTATCAGGAAATATTTTTGTCTAAAAGAGTGATTTCTGTTTAATCACAATTTGTTGGTAATACCAATGTGTGAAACTAGTGAAATCTTAGTACCTTAACTTCAAACATTTCTCTTCAGGAAAGTTCCCTTTTCTAAAATTGAGAGAACAGAGTTCTTGAATATTTTGCTGTATTTATAGCCTCATATTTAGGCATTTATGCACTGGTAAGTCTTCAATAAAAATCTTGTACAGATATATTTTTATAATTATTTATAATTTATATTTTGATGTTCTATTTAAGTTATCCTGATTCTTTAAAAGTAGTTACTGGGAGTAGAAGAACACAATATAAATATTTCCGTGTAATATCCACTAACTTTTCAGGCATAGATTTTATTACAACTGTTAAGGAGGTTTTGCTTCTTCTTTAGATAACAACTTGTTTGCTCAAAAGAATCTTAATTTGTACACTTAACATGTATTTGTATTAAACTTTTTAAATAATTGCTTTCTTATCAAACCAATTGATTTTATAGTAAATGTCTATATTTTTCAACAGTGCTACTTGTTATTGTTCTGCATGACATTTATACAAATGAACAACAGAATGTTACTAAGCTTGATATCTTCCAAACTCTGCAATAAATGGTTATAATTGTTCCAGTTACTATAATCTTCAGTTCTAGCCTTAACATTAATTTATTTTTAATAACAATTTATATTTCAGACCCACAGGTTAATTTTAAGTTTTATTCTTTATGTTTCTTTCCTTTGCAAAGTAATGATACTGTTCTTGGTCTTTGTCTTGGAAATTTAATTTTTTACAATATTTGATACAAAAAATTTTAGATTGCAGTTGTTAACAGTGGCCAGAAAAGTTGCATTTTCTCCTTTCCAAAATAAACTGATATTCAAGATCAGGCAGTGAAAAGTCTAAATATATTTACAGCTTAATCTTATTTCTGTTCAAGAATTAATCTAGAATTTCACTTGCCCTATAATGATTTATCAACTAATGGGCACCTTAGGCTACATTGTCAAATATAGATTAAATTTTTTAAATTTAGTATGTTTTTTTCCCCCCAAAGGAGTGTCTCGCTCCTCCATGCCAATGCAGTGGTGCAATCTCGGCTCACTGCAACCACCACCACCTGGGTTCAAGCAGTTCTGCCTCAGCCTCCTGAGTAGCTGGGATTACAGGCGCACGCCACCACACTTGGCTAATTTTTGTATTTTTTTATTACAGACAGGGTTTCACCATGTTGGCCAGGCTGGTCTCAAACTCCTGACCTCAAATGATCTGCCCACCTTGGCCTCCCAAAGTGCTGGGATTACAGGCATGAGCCACTGTGCCCAGCCTAAAATTTAGTATGCTTTTTATACAGCTTTAGCAAGTATTCCAGATTATTTTGTAAAATATTTTCTTGTAAATTGCATAATTTTTTCATATACAAAATGCTTAGATGGTACCAAATGTCTGTGTGTTATATAATTATAGGATATATTTTAGAAATGAGTTCAATTTTTAAGTTTTTCAAATTTTATGTATATTTTTAGAATAACTTTTTAAAAGCTTCTAATGCCTTAAATGTAGTGATCTGAGAATAGGCATTCATACTGTTTTACACAAAGTAGATTTACCACCATTTTATACTCACTAATTTTTTTATTATATGACAGGATTGACTAACTTTTCCCCCATTTGCTTGGTTTTACAGAATCTTGAGCTCAGAAAATATGTCTCCAGGTTCTCTGCAGTTTCTCTGACATACACAAGATGTAATCCACAGCATCTTCCATTTAAATGACCCCTCATTTGGGCAATCAAATTGAATAGTAATCATTTTAGACTTATTAGGGATACAGCATCTCTTATCCAAGCATATTCCACAAAAAGTGGGTTTGTAACTCTGAGTACTTGAGCATCCAGAAAAGACAAATTTTTCAGCTTTGGAGAGTTGGAAAGTAGGTTGGCATGTTTTTCCTTTGGGAATCTGGAAAGATACATAAAATGAAGTCATTCTTTAAATTTTATTACAATAGTTTTGAAAATCAACATGTAGAATATTTTATAGTATGAATATAATTATTTGGAGGCATTAATAAAAGTTGCTATGTAGTGATTTCCAGCACTCTCTTTACCTTTAAGATCCCCTTATCAGAGGTCTGCCCTCTCTATTCTTCATCATATTATAGCACCTACTCCCCAATGTTTTTTGCTATCTATTCTTGACTCAATTTTACAATAAACAAAACTTCTGTTTTGTTTGATATCAAGAGCCATGTCTTATTAAATATTTATCTAAGACTTAGCAAATTCCATAACACAGCCCAGACAGTTTTCCGTGGATGCATAGATGAATAATTATCCTAATCTTTCTTTAAAACTGAATTGTCAACTTGCTAATATGATAGAGAATAACTTTGGGGTAGAAGGATTGTGTAGCATTTCTAAAAATTACCCTTTTTGAGACAGACTTCCTGCCTCGTTCAAGAAGTAGGACCAGCTCTAGTTATACCAAGCAATCTTAGGGTAAATATTTTATTGTAGTGTTTTAGCAAGTTTACTATGTAAGCATAGAGCATTTTGGAAATGGTGTGGCTTCCTTCCAAGTTAATGATATATAACTAAGATCAGGACTTCTCTACTCTGATGTTCATAATACCTGTTTTCATAATTATAGTGTAGCAATCAAAATCTTCTATTCATTAACACAGAAAAAAGAAGTTAGAATCTGCTCTGGTTGGTAAAATTTTCCCCACAACATGCAGTTAATACCTGTTTTCCTCTGAAATAATTTGACTTTAAGCATTATAATGAGATAGTTTTATTTTTCTAAGAACTAAACACCATCCCACCCTCCAAAACACACACATTCTTACTTTTCAGGAATCTCTTAATATTGAATTAAGTTAAATATATTTAAACTTTACCTTTATTGTCTTTAATATATTGCTGTCACAAGGCTGAATGTAACACAGTCTTTTCTCTTTTCTCATTTCACAGTTGCTGTTTTCATTGGTCACCCTATTAGATATTCCCATCCCACATGTTCTGGAGCAGGGAGTCCACTTTGTTGCTTGCACAAGACATTTTTTTTTCCAAATAAGTGGGAGATTTCTATAAGCTATAACGAAGGGAGAAAAGTACATATGTATACGTATAAATGTACTTGTATAAATAGATAATTTTTAATCATGTTTAATGTTTAAGAAATCTGAATATTTTTGTATAACTCAGAATAAAAGAAGCTGATGGTCTAATCTATCATTCTATCTCCCTCTTTCCCAACCCCAAAATTAACTTTCAATCAAGTACTACAGTCCAGTCTCTTAGAAGGAATAAAAATACTTTATCTTTGAAAAACTGAGAAGATTTACTCATTTGCATTTTTCTGCTTTGCCTGTCCTCTGAATACTAAACCTAAGCTTATGTTCCTGTTGAGTTGTCTTTTCCATTGTTCTTGCCTCATCATTTCTAACAGACGTTGAAATAAAAATTAGGGAATTTGATCAGAACAGTGTGATCTTAATGTTAACTTTCATAATATGTTAAAATCTAAAATACAAAAATTATATTTGAGAATGAGACTATCAGTGAGACCAGATTTCTTCCATTTGTTTTAATCTAGTCTTTTAGAAAACTGTCTGATTAAGTAATACTACACTGAACTAAACTAATCATTTATATACAAAGTCATTGCAAGTGTATAATTTCATTCATTCAACTTAATTGTCACACTCCCTATGTTCTTAGGCCCAAACTACTCTCCAATTGGCTAAGATTTCAAATTACTTATGAAAAAACAATGGATGGATCAATAGATGGGTCAGTGAGTGAGTAGATAGAGCCCCTCCACTGTCTGCTGCTAAGGAGAAATAGGAGGGGAAGAGAGAATATAAGAGGGTCTAATAATGCTCCCATTTCCATGTAAGGTCACTGGGAGCTTCTTGTTATAAATGAAACAGGCCCTTGGCTCATTTTAAGCAAACTACATATTGACTTACTGTCTCAAGGCATTTCCTTAAGGTTAATGTGCACCTTGAAATGGATGCTTTGGGAGTACGGTTGTGATTTGAGTCTGCACAGCAAAATTCTGGCTATATTACTTCAAAAAAATCAATTTAAAACTCGAAAAAGACCCAGAAAAAAAAAAAAAGCCTTCTTCATAGGAAATAGTCTCTTTAAAGTATGTGCTCTATTTTAACTGATACTATGACACTGCTTTCAGTGTTATTACAGTAGAGTCTCTTGCAATTGCACATAGAACTGAGGAGAGGAAGCAGAAACGTGAAGATACCTGGAAGGTAGACAACAGTTTAAAGACCTCAATGCAGGAAGCAGATTAGAAGCTTGGCACACATCTGCAATAAATAAAGGCAGGTTAGATTACCGTGTTACCAGTAATCCCGCTTGTTAAACCAAGAGCTGTAGTTCAGGAATTTACCATTCATTAAAAAGCAAGAAAACTAGAAGAGATTTTTTAAACAAAGCTTAGTGTTTGGTGAGCATTGAAAAAAGCATGAGGGCATTATGTCATTGCATGCTTCATACTGACCTAGCAAAAGCTAGATTCCAACCATAGACTATAAATTACTGTCACGAATATACCTTAAAGTATGTGTTTTTGTCATTATGGTTAATTTTAAAAGCCAAATTCCTGTGTGGGCCATAAATATAATTTCATAGTTAAGCAAAGAAGAGACATTAGACTGAACATAAACTTCGTTTGAAACATATCTAGGTCTAAATCATAAATACCAGAGAACACTTCAGGAGATTTTCTTGTTTTACCTGACAAAGCACTAACTACTAAGACTGACTATCTGATGCCTCTCCCAGCCAAGGTCAAAGTGAACCCACTTAACTGCTCTAACTTCTAAAATGAGACCAACTTGAACTTGATCCGAAGGGCTTCACTTGTGGAAAGCTGCTCTAAGGTAGTCTTTCCAGGGAAGTTTATGTGTGGGTTCTAAGACCCTTATATTGAATCACTAAAATCCAATGCATAAAACCAACTGTTCTGTAATTTTTGAAAAAAAAAATAAGGACATAGCTTATAATTCCAGAGGTTTTAGAGCATTAACAGTGTCATCCTGTCAACTGAACATGTATAGTAAATGGAAATTCACCACAACCTGGTAAATTTTTTTTCTAATTTACTGACGAAACTGGAGTTGCTGAGGATGTTCCTTTCATCGAGTTAGCTTTTAAGTATCTAAACTCATTTCTCTGCTTATAGTTGCCTTTATTAAATATCCACTTAATAAAAGTGAACTTAGGAGTTGTTAACATATACAAGTATTCTTCATTTCCATGGAAACTCTCATTAAGCTCTAAACTTTAAGAAAAAGGCATTCTTGATTTCTGGATGAGAACACAGAGATGTGAACAAGAACCAGACTTCGATGGTGCCCCTTTTGGGTCCTTCCTCCTCTATACGTTATTTGCTGGTGGTTTCGAAACTCCTGTTCCCAAAATATGCTGATGCTTAAATAAAATGCTAACTTAGAGCAGACCAGAATACAAGGTTTATAAATATACTTAAGCTGTTTGAAGTGGCCAGATACACAAGATGAGTAATGAAGGATCACACTTCATTTTTCTGAGAACATAGATACATGGGTAACCTACTTAAAAATGCCTGGGTGTGTGCGTGCGTGTGTGTGTGTTTACAGAGAGATTAGCAATTGAGCTTCAATTTCAGAGTGAGTGAAACGACTTCCTATGAGATTTCTATTTTTAGAAATAATATTTACAAGTTCAAAATATGTGTCAGTTCTTAAATATTTTTCAGCAGTAGCCTCCCATTTCTGCCTGTATCACATAGAAATGTTGCCTTTTAAAATTTGGGAAAGTGAATGGTCAAACTTCTTGCCCATAATAGAAGAATAAAAATAAGTTGTTCTAGGGTATATGTAAACAATATTTGGTCAATTTTCCTAAGAAGAGGTTAGGAATAAGCAGAGGTGTAAGATTTTAGAAGAGCTTCCTGACTTAGTAGATCTTTTAAAAATGTTTTTAAATGTTTTACCAGAAAATTCTAAAACATTATAAAATTTCCTTTTCAGATATTTATCCCTGTCTGAGGCAAAGATTGAGTAAAATGATACACTCAAACTATATCTCAATCTGACCACCAATCAATAAGTACTTACTGAGTACCTATGGTACATAGAAGGAACATGAAGGAATACCACCAAGGTCATACATGAAAAATAGCTCTACTTCTGAGCACCTGGCATTGTTTTGTAGCTTGTTGAAAGCTGCTGTAGTAATGGTTCCAGGCTACAGTTTGACTGATCAGACTTCTTTCCACCTTTAGCTCCAGAGCAGTGACTGCCAGCCAGCTTTGGTATGAGCAGAGGTGTGCATCCAATGGCCCCACTCACACAGAGGCAGCTAAACAAGGGGTTGGGCTGAAACACTTGGCCATTATGATAATGTACCCGGTTGAACTCGCATCCAACAGCTACAAGGTCTGAAACGAGAAAAGAGCAAAATTGCCAAAGAAGCCATAACCTGTGACAGTCTAGACCTCCAATTATAAACCTAAGAAGAAATGGATTATCTCCTGTATGAAGTATAGCTCTCAACCTCTTAGGTTCCATTTGGAACCTCCTTCACAGGACATCTGTAGAAAGGTTTCTAAAGTGAGGCATTTTTATTATACTGCAGGCTATAAACCCCACATGGTCACTTCCAGAATTAAGACCAAGTAAAGACCCTATAAAATCACCATAAGTATAGCGGTTGATAAAAAATCTGAGATAGGCTGATGCCTAGTGAGACAGGTTTTCTCAGACATCCAACAAATAGGCTAGGATATAGTCTTAGGAAGACAGGATAAATGAATGTCTGAAGAAACTATATGTTAGTTAACTACAGAACTGCAAGGTTTTTGTTAAGAGATTGCAGGAGAGTTTTCCTTCCTCTGAGGGGTATTCTTGACCTTCTGGATCGGCTGTTCCACAAGTGTGGTCCTCTAATCCCTTGGCAGTACCTGAGACACTTTTAGGGGATCTGGAAAAGGTCAAAACTCTTTTCCAAATACTAAGATGTGGCTGGCCTTTTTCACTGTGTTGGTATTTGCACTGGTGCTACAAAAGCAACTGTGGCTAAAACTGAACTGCTGGTGCCTTGGCATGAATCAAACTGTAGAGGTAATCTTGTATTTTTCCTTGCCAGGTATTTATACTTTAAAAGGGGTGGTGGGAGTTTTACCTAAGAATGTCCTTGATGGCACAGCAAAAAGTATTAATTTTATTAAATGTTAATCATCAAATACAGGTCTCTTTAATATTCTATGTGACAAAATAGGAAATATACATAGAATATTTTAGTGCAATAGCTGTCTTGAAACTTCAGCAAATGGCTGTCTCAGGAAAACTTAAGGAACTATGTCATTGGTAAAGTTGTGAGCTGAGCTAACCACTTTTTTAGTGGGAATTTTACTTGAAGAAATGACTGATGATAACTGGTTATTCAGACTTGTGTATTTTGGAAACTTTTCTTTGAAAATGAGCAAACTGAGCCTGTCACTTCAAGGAAAACAATTGTGACAGCGTTTTTTGCCGATGAGAGAATTCAAGATTTCAAGGAAAAATTAGAATTTTGGAAAACTTGTATCCATCACTGAAAACTTTATATTTATCCAATATGTAGACTTTTCTGGTGAGGATGATATTAATGTGATTTTTAAAGATATTACATAATTAAGTGTATCAATATTTTGAACATCTCTACAACACAGTAAACATATTTTCCAAATGAACAATGCATAGAATGGCAAAATTATGCATGAGTAAAAGATCTATTCCAAATGGGTCTTGGATAGACCAATGCATTTTAATGTCACAGAGTTGAAAGTTCATTGATGTGGTTTCAGATTCCATGATGCAGCTAATTTTTAAGACACTGTCACTTGCCAAGTTTTAATATAATATCAATAAACGTAAAAGTATATACACAATGATCTGAAAAGCCTGTTAAAATATTCCTCCCTTTTCAAATTACATATCTGTGTGATGCCAGATTTTCTTCACATATTTCAACCAGGAAAACACATAGTAACAGACTGAAAGAAGCAGCAAATGTGTGACTCTAGCTATCTTCTATTGAGCTAGACACTAGAGAGATTTGCAAAAAATGTAAAACAATGACACTCTTTTACTAAATTTTTCTTTGGAAAATAAGTTATATGTTTTTTCATAAAAACGTTATTCTTATTAATCTGCAATGGGTTTATTCTTTTTAAATGAATAAATATTTCTAAATTTCTAATCCATCAAATATCAATGGATAAAACCCACATAAAATCTCTTAGGTCCTCAATAATTTCTAAGAGTATAAAGGGGTAATTTCTAAGACTATAAAGGGGTCCGCAGATCAAAAAGCTTTTAAAATATTGCTCTTGATCAGGGATCATCAGGTTTTCTGAAAAAAGCCAATTAGAAAATATCTTAGCCTTTGCAAGCCAGAGAGTGTTTGGTCAAAACTACTGACTCTGCCATTGCAAAGCAGCCATAGACTCTACATTAATGTACCATGTTCCAATAAAGCATCATTTACAAAAACAGGCTGTTGGCTAGATTTGACTCTCAGGTCATAGTTTGGGGCCCTAGTTATAGATTATCCCCATTCCTATCCTCGTGGCTATGCCCTGTTAAAAGTCTCATCACATTTTGTGTGAAATTACTTACGGAAAGGTCTGACACCTTACTATTTCATTCTCTGAGGCCAAGGCCTGTATCTCTTGTTTTTCCTGTCATGTCCTCAGTTGCTGGCCACAGTGCTTGGCTCTGTAGTGGATGGTCACTAAGTGTTTGTTGGGTTAATGAAATAACCTGCCCAGCTTCGGAAAAATGAGTGTCCTGAATGCCACATTTATTTGATAGGTCATGTTTTCGTTATAGGATTCCAATAAATAACATTTTTGAGAGCCTACTGAATACCAGCTATTGTGCTAGGTGTTTTATGTCATTATTTTATTTGATCCTCCCAGCAACTCTATAAGCTAGGAAGTACATATTATGTAACGGAGGCACACAGAGAATAAACAACTTGATCAAGTGTATTCAGTTAGCAGAGCAGTCAGGACTTGAACCTAGATCCCACATTTTTAACCATACAATACAGTGCTGGCAGGGGCTTCAGCCTATCAAGCTTGAGCGCTCTACACATTCAGCCTGACTCCAAAGATAGGCTCTCATTCCGTGGCTCATAACCAAACTTCTGATAGTAATTTGCCTTCCTACTTTGACTTTTCTACAGACAGACTAAACTGCCCAGGTGACATGAGTGTTTCTCTTCCCTTGTAAATTTTATTTTTTTTAATCCTAAATAATTTGGCACCCTGAATTAGTGTCAATGTTCAGATGGTCTGAATCAGTCTCCAGAGCTTAGTCACATAAGGCTGAGGGTCAGGTTGTGGTTTGGGGTGACCTCACCTTCTTTTTTTACAAATCTGCTGAAGTAAAAAGCACAGCAACTTGGTCATTAGTCGGGAAAGCTGAGGTTAAAGTTATATGTCTGAATACTGCGTATACATTCTAATATTTTTAAGGAGATCATTTTTTGTTACTTTCAAGAGGCTGAATTCGGATTGTTTTTGACAGTATTAACAAGAGCTGTCATTTTGTAGCACTTTAAGAAGTCAGACTCTAGATAATTCCTTTTATTTTCTATCGTTAAAAGCAATTACCTGAGAAGAACTGCAAGGTCACCTCAATACAATGAAAATAATGGGTTTCTGAATGTGTGTAAGCATCCGCTAATTTCACATAGTATCCAATACAATGGAGCCAGTCCCACTGGAATATGAAAACTAAACCCACCTCATATTTAGCCAAACTAAGCTGATCACTCCAAGCTAACAATTGCAGGAAAAAAAAAATTCTGTCTAGACTCAACCTTTTCCAGCAAGTCCAGAAGAAGAACTTACATGCACACACTCCAGTCTCGTACCTAGGCCTGTCTACTGAGTAGTCACAATACAGCCCTTTGTGTGGGTCACAGAGGTCAGCTTCATTGCAGATTTCCCCTGGTTGCTTGGCACAGATTTTACAGCATCCACAGCCATCTCTCACCAGGCTCACTCCAGGAGGGCAACGGGGCTTCTGATGAGGGCATTTGCAGGGCCAGTGACAAAACTGTTTACGCTGAGGTGCGTCTGACACTTCTCCAGGCCTTCCTTTGGGTGTTGTATCTAATGGTCCAGTGCCCTGTGCCCTGCAGCAGAACTTCATTTGATAATAAAGGTGATGTTAGAAATAGCTTCTCTATGTAATAGTGTAACAGGAATAGAAGATTTCCCCCAAACAGGTAGTATACAGAGTGGTGAGTTATAATCATTATAATTACACCTATCAGCAATTGACACAATTACTCTCCTTAAACTATTCTTCACTCAGCCTCCAAGACTCTTGGAGGCTCTTATTCCTCTTATTCCACTCTTATTCCTCCTTTGTAACTGACTGCTCCTTCTCACTCTCCTTTGTCAGTTTCTTCTCATCCTCTTAATCTGTAAACCTCAGAGCCCCATGGATAAGGCCTCTAAAGTATCTTCCCTCACTGTATCTCTTATCTCCGACTCATACCCCTCTTCTGAACTCAGACTCAAACTGCCTACTTAACATCTCCACTTCGATGTTTAATAGGTATAGCACATTTAATATGACCAAAAACAAGCTCCCAAGCTTCCTCCTCCAATGTGCTCTTCCACACACTTCCCTATTTGAGCAAATGCCAATATATTTCCAAAATACCTTGAGATCGGATCATGCTTGACTCTTCTCTTTCACATTTTACATCTAATTCCATCAGTAAACCCTGTTTATTACACCTTTAAAAATACCCACCCTGATCATTTATTCATACCCTCTCTGTTACCATCATAATCCAAGTCACCATTGTTCACTTGGATGATTACAATAGCCTCCTGAGTGTTCACCTTGCTTGGTCCTTTGTCCACTTGACATCCAAAATGATTCTTTTAAAATAAGCCAGTTCATATCACTCTTTGCTCATATGGAGTGACTTCCTCATGGCCTCCCATTTCAATGTAAAATTCAAAATGCCACCATGGCCCTGCATCCTGTGGTCCCCCCTCCCCATATTACTTTGCCCACTGCCACTCACCCCCTTGCTGCCTCCACACCAGCCACACCAGTGTCCTTGTTCTCTGACTCCAAGCACACTCTGCCCCTAGGTATCTTCATGGCTCACTCTTTTACTATCTTTAGGTCTGTGCTCAAATTTCTCAGTGAGGCCCTCTTTGACCACTCTTTGTGAAAGGTCACCCTATCCCAGTCCTTTCGCCGTAGAGTTTACCACCTTTCTTATTACCTATGCATTTCAGTTGTTTACTTTCTGATACCTGCACCAAGAATGTGAGCATCTCGAAAGCAAGGTCTTTGCCTAATGTCTGTCTTGATGACTGCCATCTTTATAAATCACTTTACTTGGTTATTTCAATCAAACTTCATAGCAACAGTGTGCAGTGGTGATTATACCATGTGATAGGCAGATAATTGTCCCCTCAAAGATGTCCATGTCCTGATCCCTGGAGTCTGTGCTTATATGTTACCTAAAACATTGAAGGGGATTTTTGCATATGTGGTCAACTTAAGAATTTTGAGGTTATCACTCTCGATTATCCAGGTGGGCCCAAGGTAATCGCAAGTACATTGGGTCCACTGGGGAAGGAGGCAGGCATGTCAGAGAAGATGTGATGGCAGAAGCAGAGGTAGGAGTGATGCTGTTGCTGAAATGGGTCATGGTCCAAGGAAGCCAGACAGCCTTTAAAAGCTGGAACAGGCAAAGAATGGATTCTCTCCTGCCACCTTCAGAAGGGAGGCAGTCCTGCCAACGCTTGATTTTAGCCCTGTAAGACCCATTTTTGGACATCAGATGTCCAGAACTATAGATAATCATGTTGTTTTAAGCCGTTCAAGTTGGTGATTTCTTACAGCAGCAACAGGAAACCGTATACTCCATTTTGTAAATGAGGACTCTGAGACTCAAATTATTTAAGTTGTCCTGTGTGACATATCAAGTAAGTGGTAGAAGAATTATTTAAATCAGGCAGGCAGGTTCCAGAGCCTAAGCGCTCAACACTTACCCTCCTTCCTTTCCTAGTCCAAATCACACTGCAACCCAGCTTTGATACAGAACAAATCACCAAATCTCTGCATCTATTTCTCCAGCCTAGACCTCATCCCTTAAGCTTACAACTTATTAGTTGCTACTGGACATATGCACTCTGGGGTTCTACAAGTACCCTCCCCCTGACAAACTACTCCTCAACTAGCAGTTCCCATTTTAGTGAATGGCATCACCATCCACTCAGGTCCCCTAGTCAGGAAGCTGAAAACCATCTGGATTTCTTCCTCTCCCTCATCCTTCACACCTGAAAGTGTCTGACCTACAGGAAAGGTGAAAGCACTTATGCACAGCATTCAGGGCCCTCCTGATGTCTTGCAGTTCTTGTATGCATTAGGTTCCAGAAAGTTAAAGTGCCTGCGGTTCCCTGCATATGTGATGCTGTTCCTCCTGCCTGGGACATTCTGCCTAGACCCAGCTCCTTCTTCATCTAGTTATCCTTCAAGGTTCTGTTTCAGTATCATCTTTTCCAGAAAGGTTCCTGTAACTTCCCTGCCTTGCACACATTTTTAAACTGAAATTACCCATGTAAGTAAGTGCCCATCTCTTCCACTAGCCATAAAGCCACCCAACCTCAGGTGCTTGTGGTTTGTTTGTGAGTATACCACCAGCACCTAGCACAGTGCCTGGCAATTCGCTTGTGTAAATAGCTCTTAATGTTTATTTGATGGAACCAGGGGCTGTTGAACTGATTCCTAGATCTAAGTCCATTCGCAGCTCAAAAACTCTACATTTAGAAGTATCTGCATGAAATTCCACCTAATATTAAACCCTCAGCCTTTTTTTCTTACCACTGGTAAAACACACATGCCCCAGTAAAGAGTAACATTTCAGCTGCAATTCAAAAGTTGCATGCACAACATGAGAATGGGTTTTGATGGGGAGGATAGGACACTGCTGGGCTTCTGGAGAAGGAGCAGGGGAAAAGGAAACACCAAAGTGCAGAAGGGAGTAGAAATAGTGAAGCTAGAATCCTAATAAAAATTTAAACTTAAAAAAATTTTGCCTACTTCTCAATTTTGCACAGGTTCAGCTATAGCCACCAGTGATCCAGGATGCCAGGTTCAGTGGCCTCTTTGCTGGTCTCACATCCGTGAAATCTCTTCAGTCCTCCTCTTGCCCCACCTCTCTAAGGCATTTGACTCTCCTCTACCTTGGATTTCATTACATCTGGTCCCCCCAATCCTCCCCTTACTTTTCAACATACTTTCTCAACCTCCTCCGCAAGCTCCTGTTACCCTGAATTTGACTTAGATTTAGGCCTATTGGTGTTTCATAGCTTTAATGTATTGCTTGCCTCATTCTACACTGTATCTTGACAATCTCACCCAGACCCTTGCCTTCAGTTTTCATCCTATGCAAGTTTCAAAACTAAATTTCCAGCCTGGACTTCTCCACTGAGCCCTAGATCCATGAGCTAACTACCTACTGGACATCTCCACCCAAATGTCCTCCAGGAAATACTCAAGACCAAAAGTCATCATTTTTCACTCTTCAAAGTTTGGAGTCAGGAAGCTGGATTCATCTAGGTTGTCTTCCTCTTTCTCACCTCCTATGGCCATTCAGTGACCTCTCCTATGTATTCTGTTGTCCCTGTCTTCCCAGAACTAGACGCTCTTCCCCATTTCATTGCTACTAAGTAAGCATCACAACTACGAGTTCCTGACTGACCTTCCTCCCTCCAGAATGACTTTTCAAGTGCATCTACTACATTGCCACTGGAGGAATCTCTTTAAAGAACATGTCTGCTTGTATTACTCCTCTCCTTAAAGCCCATGAGGGGTTCCCCACAGTCTATACTGTGCAGCCTAAACTTCTGAGCCAGGTATCCAAAGCCATCTCCTGCCTACCTCTTGAGCTTTAGCTCTCACACACTCTCCTTCCACGCCTAGCCATTTGCGGGACTCCCCGGGTTGGTTTTCTCCTCCCTGTCTTTCTTCTGTTCTTTCTAATGAAATGCACATTCCCAAAACTGCCCCCTGGATGCCTCTTTATCTTTCCAATTTTGAAGCATTTCCAGATAATCTCAGGTCAAAAGGTAACACTGTTGAAATCCAAGGATAAAGAGAAAATCTTAACAGTAGACTGAGAAAAGCATTACATACTGAATTACGTTAAAAATGAGATCTGACTTCTCATCAAAAGACAGAGGAGGAGGAAGAGATGGAGAAATGCCCAAAGACAATGTTGAAAGGAAAAAGAAAAACAACCTGTCAACCCAGAATTATATGGCCAGTGAAACTATCTTTCAAAAATGAAGCTGAAATAGCCTGTGATCCCAGCACTTTGGGAGGCCAAGGCAGGTGGATCACTTGAGGTGGGGAGTTCAAGACCAGCCTGGCCAACATGGCGAAACCCCATCTCTACTAAAAATACAAAAACATACCAGGTGTGGTGACGTGCACCTGTAGTCCCAGGTACTTGGGAGGCTGAGACAGGAGAATCACTTGAACCCAGGAGGCAGAGGTTGCAGTGAGCTGAGACGCACCACTGCACTCCAGCCTGGGCATCAGAGGTTCAAAATAAAGAAAGAAAATCTCTGTCTCAAAATAAAGAAAGAAAATCATAACAGTAGACTGAAAAAAGGGGGAAGCATTACATACAGAAGCACAGTAAAACGAGATCTGACTACTCATTAAAAGAAGGAGGAGGAGGGAGAGATGGAGAAGGACAAGATGCCCAGAGACAATGTTAAATGGGAAAAAAAAAAAAAATCCTGTCAACCCAGAATTATATAGCCAGTGAAACTATCTTTCAAAGATGAAGGTGAAATAAAACCGTTTCTGGGTAAACAAAACCTAAGAGAAATTGTTGCTAGCCGATCCGCCTCACAAGAAATACTAAAGGAGGATCTTCAGTCTGAAGATCTGTTATGATAGTAACTTAGAAATACAGGAAGAAATGAAGAGGCCTGGACATAGTCAATATGTGGGTAAATATAAAGAATCTTGTATTTTTCTCTTTTCCTCAGGCATATTTTGATTGTTTTCAACAGCAAAATTTCAAGACAACAAGTGTCACTAGAATGGTGCAATAGAAAGAATAAGCATTTTGACTACAGATCCGAGCTTTGCGATAGTTCTGTGATCTTACAGAACTTCCCATCATTTGATCTCCTCTGTAATATGGGATTAATAATGCCTACCTTGTAAAGTTGTTTTGATAATTAAGATAATAACTAAAGCACCCTTGGGCCAGAGGTGGTGGCTCACACCTGTAATCCCAACACTTTGGGAGGCCAAGATGAGCGGATCACTTGAGGTCAGGAGTTCGAGACCAGCTTGGCCAACAGGGCAAAACCCTATCTCTACTAAAATACAAAAATTGGCCGGGCATGGTGGTGCAGGCCTGTAATCCCAGCTACTTGGGAGGCTGAGGGGCAACAATCACTTGAACCCAGGAGGTGGAGGTTGCAGTGATCCGAGACTGCACCACTGCACTCCAGCCTGGAACGACAGAGCAAGGCTCTGTCTTTAAATAAATAAATAAATAAATAAATAAATAAATAAAGCACCCAGCACAGTATTTGGCATATAGCAGATATTCAGTAAATGCTAGGTATTATCAGATACTTCGTGAATTTATGAATTCATAAAAGCAAAGTTAAGCACAAAATAATCCATTCTCACCGCTCTGTGTGTAACACCTTTCTGTGTTTGTTGTTCTTTATTTTTTACACATCTCTCTGTGTTGGAATACTTGCTGTCTAAGAACATCTAGCTGCTCTCCATCCACAATGACAGGCTTTTTCTCAAGAACAGTGGAATAGGAGACACACAGACAGGGCAGCAATGACCCGGACCACTGACATTCTTGCATGATTCTTTTGAAATCGTAAATCTCTCTCTATATGGTATAACAATTTCCAATTCCTTGTTTTCTAAGATATATCTACTACTTATGGCCCCAATCAACTACTAACTCACAGACACACCCATGTTTTCTAAATCACCAGATTTCAAAAGCTCTGTCTCCTGTCTACCGTGTAAATAAATCAACAATTAAGTCACCTTGTTTTCATCTTCTTATTTAAAAAGACTAAGGCAATGAACTGCTCATAGTAAGTTACACTTCCCTTTGGTCTGTTGCTTGAAATATTTCCAAGCCTCCATGGACTGCTTCCCTTTCAGGAAGTGAGAAACACATGGACTGAGAAAAGACAAAGTAAGAGAATGTTTTAAAAATGTAAATGTTTATTTCAAAGTGCCCCTTTCAAACAAGGACAGGCTTAACTGGAAAAAGTCGCTGTCAAAATTCTTTTTTCCAGGGGCTCTTTGCACATTTTGCAAACAGCAGTGGAAAGCTGAGCCTCCGCCTGGAGCTGGCATGGAGAGACACTGTTTCCCGCACTGTGCCAGGCTGTGCCTTAGGCTCTGCTACAAAAATATATAGGAAAGCGTGGGGCTGTTCAAACATAGCGAAAGGAGGCTTCGGTGCCATTACCTGAAAGGGAGAAATGTTTTACATTTCTTTCATGAAGCTCATGAACGAACACAGAACTTTATTTGGAAAGAAAAATGGCTTCCTATTTCTTATGAAGTAATTCCACAAGCCATTGATCCTCCCTCTTCCTCCATCTTCATTTTGTTTAGTTTTGGGCCTGAAGAACTAAGGATGGCTGTAGTCTCCGGAAGGGAAAGAGTCAGGGGAGAGGACTTACCTGTGCCAAGCCAGCAAGCAGAAGAGTGGAGAAGAGGAGCCCCTGCATGTCGCTGGGACCGTGGAGCCACCCTGAGGGGTAGAGAAGTCGCCGCTTGTTCATTGCTCCGGGTACACAAAGCTCCCCTGTCTCCTCTGCAAACCCCACGCTCCTCTGCACAAGAACACACACCCTCTACCTCCCACACTACCAACTTTCAGCCTGCACTTTCCTTTTTAAGGATCCGTTTTAATACCCTGTTTACTTTCATGGGACTCTTCTAATACCTGCCTTCGCAGTGAGCGTGTCACAGGTCAGGAGCGGGCGAGCACTTTCCTCCCGGGACTCAGGAGGGCAGGGCAAGTAGTGACTGTTCTCTGAGTGACTGCGTTACCTGTTCCTAGAGAGCAGAGCCTGCCCCCGACAACGGGTGAGGTCCCACGTCATTCCCCTCCTTGCCCTCAGCTTCTCCATCTGTGTTTGCCCTGCTCCGGGTCCTCTCTGGGCTGCTTCCTTCTCCCCCTTCACCCTCATGTACAGAGCACAGGCCTGGTCCCCCCATAGCACCCATCGTAGCCTAGCCCTGGCTTTCCCCCTCCATATTAATGGCAGGCTCTCAAAGGACCCTGACTCCCGCAGCTCAGATTCTCTCGGAGGCACCCACAGTGCCCTGGGCTCACCTTTATCCCAACACCTTTCTCATGCCAGGTGGACTGTGAGTGGAAAAAATACAGATGGAGCAGGGGGCGGACTCCTACAGTACCTGGCCTGAGAGACGCCTCCTTTTGGGGGCACAGTTCCATGACAGATGACAATGAAGTTAACCTCCATTTTTCCAGGCCTAAAATAAAACAATTACACTGGTAGCAATCATTCATTTAATGAATTAAGATTAAAAATAAGCCTGGCCAATATGGTGAAATCCCATCTCTACTAAAAAAAAAAAGATACAAAAATTAGCCGGGCCTGGTGGCAGGCGCCTGTAATCTCAGCTGCTTGGGAGGCTAAGGCAGGAGAATCGCTTGAACCTGGGAGGCGGAGGTTGCAGTGAGCCGAGATCGCACCATTGCACTCCAGCCTGGGGGACAAGAGCGAGACTTCGTCTCAAAAAAAAAAAAAAAAAAAAAAAGATTAAAAATAAAATTTTGACAGGTTTGTACTCCTCTTCTTCATACTCACCTCCCTGAAATGTGTGGCCACCAGCGCATCTCCTCCTGTGTCATCACGTGGGACCTTTGCCTCTCCATGTTCTCAGCCTGGGTCTGTGTTCCCATCTTCACTTGCAGCTGCCATGGCGCTTTGTCCCTCTCAGGTCCCTGAGGGGTCCCACCTGCCTGCCCCCTTCCCAAGGCCTATTTCTATTTCCTTTGATCAGTTACCTATCCCGGCTTTTCCTGCTGCCTTACGTATTCTATACCCATTGCTCACCTTTGTTTCTGTTCAAGGCAGGCACTACTGTATAAAGACAACGTCAAGCCTTGCTTAGGCCTGGGCTGAGGGCCTGGGAAAAATGAGGCTGTCCTCTGCCACAGAGAATCTGGTGTCCTTGGAGAACCATGGACACCCTAAAACCTGCAGATCACACAGAGCTTACCAAGGAGTCATTAAACTGTAAGTATACGCACATTGAACAACAAGGAACACCCACTGCAGTTAGGGTGCCAACACCTTATCCTGCCTCCCTAAGAAATAGGACAAAACCAGAGAATGGAGTAGTGAAGAAAATGTGTCTGTTTTGGTCCAATCTGATATTTTTCTTTTTTTTTCTTTTTTTTATTATTATACTTTAAGTTCTAGGGTACATGTGCACAACGTACAGTTTTGTTACATATGTATACATGTGCCATGTTGGTGTGCTGCACCCATTAACTCATCATTTACATTAGGTATATCTCCTAATGCTATCCCTCCCCCCTCCCCTCACCCCACAACAGGCCCCAGTGTGTGATGTTCCCCTTCCTGTGTCCAAGTGTTCTCATTGTAGAGAAGTCCTTAAATGACCTGATGGAGCTGAAAACCGTGGCACAAGAACTACGTGACAAATGCACAAGCTTCAGTAGCCGATTCAATCAACTGGAAGAGAGGGTATCAGAGATGGGAGATCAAATGAATGAAATAAAGTGAGAAGAGAAGTTTAGAGAAAAAAGAATAAAAAGAAACGAACAAAGCCTCCAAGAAATATGGGACTATGAGAAAAGACCAAATCTACGTCTGATTGGTGTACCTGAAAGTGACGGGGAGAATGGAACCAAGTTGGAAAACACTCTTCAGGATATTATCCAGGAGAACTTCCCCAACCAAGCAAGGCAGGCCAACATTCAAATTGAGGAAATACAGAGAATGCCACAAAGATACTCCTCGAGAAGAGCAACTCCAAGAACATAATTGTCAGATTCACCAAGTTGAAATGAAGGGAAAAATGTTAAGGGCAGCCAGAGAGAAAGGTCAAGTTACCCACAAAGGGAAGCCCATCAGACTAACAGCAGATCTCTCGGCAGAAACTCTACAAGCCAGAAGAGAGTGGGGGCCTATTCAACATTCTTAAAGAAAAGAATTTTCAACCCAGAATTTCATATCCAGCCAAACTAAGCTTCATAAGTGAGGGAGAAATAAAATCCTTTACAGACAAGCAAATGCTGAGTGATTTTGTCACCACCAGGCCTGCCTTACAAGAGCTCCTGAAGGAAGCACTAAACATGAAGAGGAACAACCGGTACCAGCCACTGCAAAAACATGCCAAATTGTAAAGACCATCGAGGCTAGGAAGTAACTGCATAAACTAATGAGCAAAATAACCAGCTAACATCATAATGTGGTCAAATTCACACATAACAATATTAACCTAAACACATAACAATATTAATCTTAAATGTAAATGGGCTAAATGCTCCAATTAAAAGACACAGACTGGCAAATTGGATAAAGAGTCAAGACCCATCAGTGTCCAATCTGATCTTTTGCTTTTTATCTTCCTGGTTAGCACCATTGGTCTGTGGGTCCCAGCCTGTGATTCCCACACCACACTGGCCATCAGGATGGATAATTTCATGTTTCTGGTTTGTCTATGAAAAGCAGAGGAGTCAGCCCAACACTGGGGTATTCATCAACTGTATCTCTCCAGCTCCAGCTCTCCCGGTTCCACATATAGTAATGCACATATCTGTGTAATTTTTGAATTTAAGGAGTTTCACCCTCCTCCCATTTGCTGTCTGTGAAATGCTGGCAGCAGCAGGCATTTTTCTGGAATCGTCTTCCATCCCTCTGCAGTCTCACTGACGTGGAGCAGGGGAAGATAGATGTTGACCATCCTTGCCTCTTGGTAGGAAAGGAACATCTTGCTTGAAAAGTGACCTGCAAAACCTCCCCCAGCTCCAGAACACACTGGCGCTGGGTTACTCACTCCCACATGTGTTTAGACATCTTTGGCTGTGGGAGCTCCCATTTAACTCTTTCCAGCCGACTGCGTGTGGACTCCATGGATATGGTATTTTTAGAGGTTGGGGCTGCTATTTTTGACCTTACACAATAAGAGCTTTCACAGTGTGTGTCCTGTTCTGAGCATGTTTCCCTATTATCTCATTTAACAGAATGCTAATCTGTCTAGGAGCTCATTTCACAAGTGTTCAGTTTGTGATGTACGTTCCAACAGACATGGCGCTAAGCATAATTCAATGTGCGCCATGTTCTATGATTTACAAAGAAGTTTCCTGTGTATTATATTTTTAATTTCACAGCTCAGTGAGGTGGACAAAAGCAGTATTACCATCCTCATTTAACAGATTAAAAAGTGAAAGCTAAGCGATTATACTTGGTCAATAAAACACACTTAATCTCTGCCCTCTACAGCTAAATAATCTACTGGGAGAGAAGACGCTGAACAAATAAACACACAAAATGTCCGTCATTGAAAGTTGAGTAAAGGCTAATGAGAGCAAAGAAGAAACTATAAGAGAAAAGGACAGGTGAGAGCTAATTTAGATTGGGGGCAGAGAGGACTTCTGAGGAAGTGATACTTAAAGAGTTGAGAGAGAAAGCTAGATGAAGAGTCGGGAGACGACTCCCAGTCCAGGACTCCTTCCACTGGCAAGATACACACCTCTAATGGTGGTGAGCTCCCCTGCACAGAGCACATCCCACTCCTTTTCCCATAAGATTCCTAAAATCATTCTGTTAGCAGCAGCATCACAGCTAGAATAGTCCCTTCTTCTGGGAGTACCAGCTGTCTGGCCAGGAAGCGTTTGGAGCTCATGACTGTGGTCAGCAAGCTTAGTGCAGTATGAGTCTTCCTTTCCTCATCCCCTCTTTCCTTATCTTCCGATCTTACTGGTTGTGGAGAAGGGTGTATTGACAGCCTTGAGAAAAGAGAAGATATTGTTTGTGGAAGTAATGTACTGAATGTGTGCTATGAGAGGGGTCAATATTTGCTCCTGTGAAATAGAGATATAGTAACAATAACACAGCCTGGGCAACATAGTGAGACTCCATCTTTACAAAATAGAAAGTAAAAAAATTAGCCAGGTGTGGTGGTGCATACCTGTAGTCCTAGCTACTTGGGAAGCTGAGACAGGAAGATTGCTTGAGCCCGGGATGTTGAGGCAACAGTGAGCTATGATCATACCACTGCACTCCAGCCTGGGAAACAGAGAGAAACCCTGTCTCAAAAAAAAAAAGTATAATAATAATAAGAGCTAACATTGGCCGAGTGTCACTGTATCTCAATATTGTACTGAGTGCTGTACATGTATTAACTCATCTGATCCGTCAGCAACACTGGGCCTGTGTGCTATGATTACCATCTTTGGTTTACTTATTAGGAAACTGGGGCAAGGTCACATGGTTAGCAAGAGGTAGAACCAAGATTCCAAGAATTTCATTACCATGCTCTGCTGCTCTCTGCATGGCCTGTAAATGACACCATGATCAGTGGCAGGATGATTGATTGATATATTAATTTGCATTGAGTTCTCTGTATTTTTCTTCCACCTGCTCCTCTCCTGGATTTCAACAAGTTAGTGAGGCCCTTTAGGGTTCCCGCCTATCCATCCTCTAAGCACAGGATGGAAGCTGCTGGCATGTTTTATCTTGCCTTTGAGATCCTGCCTTGTTCTCACTGGTGAGAGGTGATGCTGGGAGATGAGGGGGAGGAAGAGGAGTGCAGCTGTGAGTTGGGTGAGGACTGAACATTCAGGCCTCCCTGTGCAGCACCCCGGGAGGTGGCTAAAGCTCAGAGGGACATGATGATTCATGGTGCTTCCAGGAGGCTGACCCAGTACCAGTGCCCTGCACTGGCTAAGTTCCTCAAAGAACTTTGTGAGGATGCAAAGCCTCAAGTGTCTATGCATATTTGGATAATACAGGTATTGGCAGAAAACTTAGGAACTGATAATTAGAGGCCTGGCCCCTTTCTAGGCACCTTCTAGGCCTGCTGGATTGTCGTTAAACCCCCACTCATGGTGGCAGTGGTGTGGGTGGGTGGGTGGTCATGATGGTGGCCGTGGTATTGGGGGTGGGGAGGAATGCACCAATGATACCGTAGAATAAATCCATCTGAGGATGGAGGCAGGGGAGGAGGGTTCAGAGCCTGGTTTAATTTGAATTAAAGAAAATGAATTTGTGAAGTTGAAGTCATACTCATACTTGCTACAAATACCACAAGCTTCACAAAATAGCCATTCTCCTGGAGTGTGGACTCTCCCCTGAAAATTCACAGAACTCAGAACCAAAACCAATGCCAGAGCATCTGTACCATCTCCCATGGCTCTCTGTTCACTCCTGGCTCGGCCTGCAACTGGATCTCTAATAATGCAGCAACTCTGCCCACCGGGTTGCTACTGCAGGCCCAACAAGGCTAAAGGACATTTGCTTGGTAGGTGCTCAATAGAAACTTGGTGATTCAAAAGAGAGTCCTTTTAAATCACCTTATACTACATACTGCATACTACCAAAGCTAAGCATGTCTATAATTTTGCATACATTTATCCATTGCATTCTTTCCTGCCATTTGCAAACTATTACCATTACAGTCATATGTCCCTTAAAGATAGGGATACGTTCTAAGATGTGTATTGTTAGGTAATTTTGTCATTGTGCAAACATCATAGAGTGAACTTACACAAACCTACATGATACAGCCTGCTACATACCTAAGCTGTATGGTACAGCCTACTGCTCCTAGGCTACAAACCTGTACAGCATGTTACTGTACTAAATATTGTCAGCAATTGTAGCACAATGATAAGTATTTGTGTATCTAAACATATCTAAACACAGAAGAGGTACAGTAAAGAGATCATATAAAAGATTAAAAATGATCCACCTGTATAAGACATTTGCCATGAATGGAGCTTGCAGGACAGGAAGTTGCTCTGGGTGAGTGAGTGGTGAGTGAATGGGAAGGCCTAGGACATTATTACTGTGCACTACTGTAGACTTGATTAACAAATAGATTTAGTGTAGCCTATTTTTTCTTTGATAATAAACCTTAGCTTACTGTACCTTTTTTACTTTATAGATTTTTATCATTTTTTTAACTTTTTGATTTTTTTATTTTTTGAGACAGTCTCACTCTGTCCCCCAGGCTAGAGTGCAGTGGCACAATCTTAGATCACTGCAACCTCCACCTCCTGGGTTCAAGCTATTCTCCTGCCTCAGCCTCCCGAGTAGCTGGGACTACAGGCACCTGCCACCACACCTGGCTAATTTCTGTGTTTTTAGTAGAGACGGTGTTTCACCATGTTGGCCAGGCTGGTATCAAACTCCTGACCAAATGATCCACCCACCTTGGCCTCCCAACGTGCTGGGATTACAGGCATGAGCCACCGTGCCTGGCCAACTTTTTGACTCTTTTATAACACAGCTTAAAACAAACTGTACCACTATACACAAATAATTTATTTGTATCCTTATTCTGTATGCTTTTTTTCTAATGTTTTTTCTTACTTTTAAAACTTTTCTTAGTAAAAACTAAGACACAAACACCCACATTAGCCTAGGCCTACACAGGGTCAGGATCATCAATATCACTGTCTTTCACTTCCACATCCTGTCCCACTGGAAGGTCTTCAGGGGCAAAAACATGCATGGAGCTGTCATCTACGATAACGATGCCTTCTGAAGGATCTGCCTGTCCTGTGTTATAGCTAACTTTTTTTAATAAGTAGAAGGATTACGCTCAAAAATAATGATAAAAATATAGTATAGTAAATATAGAAACCAGTAATGTAGTATTTATTATCATTCTCAAGTATTACGTACTGTACATAATTGTATGTGCTATACTTTTATATGACTGGCCGTGCAGTTGGTTTGTTTACACCAGCATCGCCACAAATATATAATGCATTGCACTGTGATGTTGGAATGGCTACGACGTCACTAGGTGATTGGACTTTTTCAGCTGCACTATAACCTTATAAGACCACTTTTGTATATGAGGCCTGTCATATACATGTGTGACATGTGACTGTCATTGTGTGACATGTGACTGTATTGCACATCTCACCTTTTTTTCTATATATCTTTCTGTTAAAAGCATCCCATTTTTTTTTTACAAAGCACGAGCCTCAAGATCCCAACATGACTCTAGTCACATGTGCATGAGAGAGTAGGTTTGTTTTCTCTTCTTCCTCCACTAACATGTAAACAAGCCTTGTTAATCAACACCTGTGCATTCTCTGAGGGGCTGTTCTGTGCGTGCTAAGGTGCTGCCAATGCCCCCCACCATGGATTGAGGGACAAAGAGGTGCCAGGCTCTGCTTGGTCCCCTGTCTGACTTTTAATAAACCAGGTCCAAAAATGAGCAACCTCTGACCACCACAAAATGCTCTGCCCAGCCATCTGCATGGGGCTTGGGTCAGAGTCTCCTTGAAAATAAGCAGGTGTGCTCATTCCAAGGGCCTTTAAAAAAGTCAGGCTGTGGCCCAAGGAAAACAAGGCCAAATATCTCAGAGGTTTAGAATTCATTTTGTCACTTGGCCTTGTTAGTCTGGTTTGCAGGGGGAGCTCTGTGTGGGAAACAGGGCTGAGTCAATCAGAGGTAGACACTGAGGCTGACCACATGCAAAGCAGAGGCGAGAGAAGAGGAGGACAGAAAAATTTTCAGTATTTCCAAATGTGGGTGAAGCTCATCTTTCAGAGAAGGAAAAGTATGCACAATGTGGTGTGTCATTCCTGATTTGTAAAATGCTTGCACATGTGAATCATAATTCAATTAGATGGGGACAGTGACAGGCATCCTGGACTTGGAGTCAAATTCAAGCTCTGCTACTTTTCTGAGCTCACTCGCCTCAGACAATTTCCTTCAGGCCTCCCTGCCTCCAAGCTTCCTACCTCCCCCAGTCCAGCCTCAACATTGCTATTTGATCTCTTTTTCTTAAACACAAGTTAGATCATGTCACTCTCCCACTCAAAACCCTTTTTCACTCCCCCTGGAATAGAACCCAGCTCCTGGGAAGCACGGTAGAAGGCCTTCCACGATGAAGCAATCTCACCCCTGCGCTATCCTTGCCTCACCTGCCAGCTCGGGTAGCACAGACCTGTTGTACTGTGAGTCCCCCAGCCTCTTGCTTTTGCTTATGCAATTCTACCAGGACAACCCTGCCCACTGCTTTATCTGATAAGCGGTTTGCACAAGTGACTTCTCCCCTGAGAAGGCTTCCTAACCAGCACCCACAGCAAAGCTCCTCAAGCAATTAGTGTGCCACCCTGCCCTTGTAAAACCCGTACTGCAATCATCTGTTTATATGCACGGTTGAAGATTTTGCTTATAAAAATAATGATAATAATAGATGCCCAGTTAACTGCTTTAGCATATATGGGACACACACACACACAAATTCCTTGTTAACCTGAAATTCAAATTTAACTGGGCATGTGTTCATATGGCTTCTCCCTACTAGACTGGGTCACTGAAAATAGAGACTGAGACATCTTCATAGCCTTGGTACCCACAACATTACTGACCTACAGCAGGGGCTTGGTAAATATTTACTTTAGAGTTTCTAGCCTTAAAATTACTAATCTTACAGGCAAATGAATAAACACTCCACTCACTTTTTATTTCCCTTCTTAAGTGAGATCTACATTAAGTGAGATCTAGGTTTTGCAGAAGGCTGAAGGTCACCCTTCTGCAAAATCTAGATTGCAGTTTCCAGACTGTCCGGCTCCAACCTGCCATAAGCCCCTGCAGACGCTAGATGGCGCAATGGGTTAAGGGACCAGCCCTGCTCTGCGGTCCGGGCCCCCCTACATAAAAGCAGGCGCTTCCTCCGCCGCAGAGCCCTGCATTATTGATTGTGACGCTGCCGCAGAGACGGCAGGAGCCCGCCGCCATCTCGCCAAGTCTGCAGTATCGGGAACGTGGCTTTAGGATCCTTTTCTCTCTGCAAAATGTCCCTCGATAGCTGGAAAGAGAGAGCTCTCTGTGGTCCACATGATTGTTTTCATTCATGGGAAGATCAGACCCTCCCATAGTGAGAATCACTTTTATTTCACATTGTCATTCTGAATAGCGGCACCAAAGAATAGCAGCTGTACTTTTTGAAAGCCGCTGATTTGAATCGGCACCTATCGTAAAATACTACCGAGTCACTGAAAGGCAAAATAGTCGGGGGCAGTGGGGGAAATTCATCATCTTTTTAGGTTTCTCAGTTACAAAACATTCTTATAAAAATAGATGAAAGTACTACGGACGTAAAATAGTTTCATGATATTTAAAAACACGGCCGTATTTTCAACCGGCATTTATTGGAACCGGAAATCTGCATCTTGGAACTGAAAAGCGCTGATCTGAAACTAAACCGTGGGTGGGGCCTCCAGGCCGTCCCCGCCGTGGCACCCTTCCCTCCGGGCCAGCAGAGGGCGCTCAACGGGCAGTCAAAGGGGCTCTCGCAGGAGTCCTGCCTACACGAACATTTTATTTTAGCAGGGAAATGAGTTTTCTATTTACTCACCAGTGTTTTTATTTAGCCAATGCCTTTCTTTGAATATAGATGTGCTGATTAGTGTGCTGTATTGTTCCCTCTCTTTATGAGCCACACATACAATGCATCCTCCATGTTGTCTCATTTGAGTTTCCTTTGTGAAACGAGAATTTAGAGACAGTGTAAAGCATCTTGACTAAAGAATCTTAGATTCTGTACTCATAACCATCAAATACAATTCAACAACACATTTAAAGCAGCTTTTCCTGTTGAATCTTTCCCAAGCATTTTGCTTTTTTTTTCCATTGGAAATATCTGCCCTTTCTTCATGTATCTGTGTATCATTGGTTTTAGTAATATTTGCTCAAATTATGTCATTATCGGGATACAATTAAGTGGAATGAACAGATTAGGAAAGAGGCAAACAACACACTGGGCCTACTAAAGAGGAGCCTCCTGTCCTACCAGCTGCGAGCTATCAGTGAGCTCAGGGCGTGTTCGTATGTTTCACGAAAAGAAACTGAGAGTTAATTGATCTGTCCAGGTACGTGGAGGTCAATCAAGACAGCTTCCATCTGAATTCAGAAAGGTTACATCATTGTTTAAAAGAAATACACACACACACACACACACACACACACACACTTTTCCAAATCCACATGTAATGTAATTGAATCAATTGCTAAATCAAATGCTGTCTTAAGACTTGACAGAACAAAACTGAGCTCACGCTTACACACACTAGGACTGTTAATCGATGAGGCTCATCCACAAAAGACTCTCCAAAGTGAACCTCATGTCGAGTGTGGAAAGCAACTCTTCAGTCCTGGATGGTGGCTTTCAGAATGCCATCCGTGTCCTGTGCATGCCAGGCACACAGACACTGCCCTTACCTGCCCCTCAGGTTTTATGTCCCAACTTAGTATGTCCAACTTCAGTAAGCAAGAATATCAGTTCTTAAACTCAGGTTCACAATAAATATCATATCTTTTTAGAATCCCTTAAATCAAGTTGCATGTAACTCCAAGTCCCCCTTTTATTGAGCTGTTGGACAGCTGAGTCATAATCATTATTGGGCACCTCCTCCATCCTGGTTTGGGTCAGGGTTCCAGGTCCCTGCAGCCCACAGGCAGTGGTTCCTTCAGGTTTGACAATCCTGGTATTTCAGTATCAGTCTTGGGGCATGAGAACATTGGTGCACTGGAAGATGCTGCATCTAGGGACCAATCTCCCTGGCTGGAGTCGCTGCTAGGGACATCTTGGCACCTCCCCAGCCCAGCACACTGCCAAGGAGAGGTGAGCAGCTCCCATTCTCACAGGACCTCTGACCAGTCTTGGGGGCAGAGAATCTCTTCCAGCCACCTAGCTGCTCCAAAAATGTGCCACTTCCTCCTCCCACTCTAGGAATTTACTGTAAACAGTAGTATCAGCTGTAAACTCTTTCAAACAAGATGGTGCCCCCACCCCCACCCCCATTCCCAATAAAACTAAGGAGCTGCAGAAACTAAATGTGTGGACTGGCACTGCATGGGAAAAAGTTCTGTTCTAATGGGACAACGTAATGCTAAAGATTCAAAGCCACTTTGATCAAAAACATTCTGTCTTTTCTGGACAGTTACAAAAAGAGGAAGGATGGGAACTTTCCCACCATGGAGAACATGGGAGCTCTGTTTTGGGGCTCTTGAAGCATTTCCATGTACAAACACTTTGTTTTGTTAGCCAGCATTTTCGGTTCATGCATCCCTTCAGTCCCACCTCTAATTAAGCAAGGGCATTAAATTTTTAGTATCAGTAATAAATGTCCCTTCCACCCCCCAAAAATGTCTATTACAATTGTATATTTCTTCTGCTACTGAAAAGGAATAACAAGTTTATGTGATGTAAACGTTGGCTTTGAGAAAATGAATAGGGAAGTGAGTCAGGAAGTAATCAACAGGAAGCACAATGGTGGGAAGGAAAGCTGGGACTCACAACCCCTGAGATCTGGAGGGTGAATGCAGGTCACCGGGCCACTTCCTTTAGGGAGCTCATTATTTCAGAGACAGCACACCGTTGTTGGAACCCTGCGTAGCAGCACTGTCCAGCAGAACTGTCAGCAAAGATGGAAATATTCTATAATATAGAACTATAATGTGCTGTTGAACATTTAAAATATGGTTAGTGTGAATGAGGAACTACATTTTTTATTTTAATTTTAATTAATTTAAGTTTAAACAGTCATAAGTGGCTAGTAGCTGCCAGTTGATAGCATAACTCTGAAGTCTTTTTTCTTTTTTCATCCATAATTTATCCCTCACATATTTCCATAAATGTTTTTGTAAGCTAAGACAGCTTACAAAAAAATCAAGCACAGTATAAAACCCGAGAATTAATTTTTTTAATGATTGAAAAAAATAGTAAAAGAAGAGGAAAGCTCTGTAAAATAGAGCAGAGAACTAGATGCTCCCAGACACATGGAATGAGTTAGTCACTGCCTTTGAAAATTAAATTTATTTCTAAATTGGTGGAAAGTAAAGCAAAAATGAAAAGTCATGCAGGAGGGAAAGGTGAAATTTGTAGTTAACCATTGTTTGGCTGCTCAGAAACACTCAGTTCCTGAAAATAGTCGCCTTGCCCCTGAAGCCCTCACTCTTACCCATTTCTTCTAGTTGGTATGGCAGAGCCCCTCTGGGTGATACCACTGGGACCTCACCCAAGCTGGCCAATCATAGTCCTTTCCTTGAGAGATGACTGGAGACACAGAAAAGTGTGGTGTCTCCATAGACTGATGGATGGCATGTGTGAAACTTGAGGTGTGTTGAGCTGAGGGACAGAGGACAGCAGTCTGTACCAAGGCAGGGCACAATGATGTGGTGAGGGTCACCAGTACAGGCTGTGGATTCACTCTTGTTCTCTTACTACAATAGCTGTGTGACATTGGACACATGCCTTTACTTCCCCAGGCTTCCACCTCTGAAAAATGGAATAATTTTAGTTCAGATTTTACAGAGTTGTTGTAAAAATAAATAAATAAAATGCAATAAACCTAAGCAGAAAGCATGCCTAGGACATAATAAATGCTCCACAAATATTATTAATTATATGAATATTAGCAGCAGAGTCCTGACAGCATTCATATTTTTGGATTTGTGTCATTCCCAAAGTCCAAGCATGGATTCCATTGGATTCCACGAGACGTGCTCCTCCCCCATATTCTTTTTTCCCCCAGTTTTATTGAGCTGTAATGGATAAATCTCTCCCACATCCTTAAAATGAAATTTCTGTTTTGCTTAAGCTAATTTGGATTAGGTTTCTGCTAACTGCCTCCAACAGGGTTCTCACTTGTATGCCACCTTGTTTGGAAGTCTAACTTGTCTTCCTCCCTATGCAGAAGGCCGGGTCAGCTACAGGAGCACCTAACCATTGCAGACTCTTCACAGGCAACGGGCATGGAATAGGAGAATGCAGATGAACCAGTCATAGTAAAGATACTATCTTTAGTGAACATTCGCTACGTTTGGGGCTGCCCATCACCCACACTGTCTTCTTATTTGGGAATAAACCTCCCAGAATATGCATCTTGGAGGGACACGCGGCTCCATCTCCTATGATAGGATCTGGAAGTTGCCACATCAAGCTTTTCTCCACTCCTAGGCAATCTATGCACTGTGTTCTTCTCTGAATTCTAGGTAGATAAGAACATGAAGACCCAGTACCTAGCACTGTTGCCAACGCAGTAGATAATAATTGTCTGTTGAACAAATGAATAAGGGAGCCAGTGGATGAGTTAATGCGGAAGCAGTAAACCAAAGCAGAATGAGGAGTCCGCTGCTCGTGGGCACCAAGAAGGCGGGTGTTTGCCCTGGAATGTCAGCCCTGCCGTGAACTTGGTAATGGAGAAAGGGCAGGGCTGATGATCCAAAAAAATCTACCCATCACAAAAATATGAGGTTATTTGGTCATTTGTTTTTCCTTGTGAGAAACGTTTACAAGGTAAACCTTCTGTTAAGGTAACGAGCACAACTTGCCTGAAACAGATGCACGCTGTGAACCAGTCATTGATGGAGCAAGTTGTGACCCTGTTTGATGGTGGAGCTAGATGCGCCGGCACAGTGAAAGGACAGCTAACAGTTCATCACTGGCAGCTGCGGGATTTCTGACTCTTCGCTCTGCGTTCATCCAGCTCAGCTCCCACGGGCCCCTGAAGTGACAGACTCATCCATACCTTGCTCATATACATTTGGATGATTTGGCTCATCTCTCAGGGCCTTCATTTCCGATATTCCCCCACTCTTTATTGAATCCAAAACAAAGAAGGAAAAGAACCATTTCTGACAATGTTTGTCATCTATAGAAATAAAATACATTTCTGGTTTTTTTGTTTGTTTGTTTGTTTGTTTGTTTGTTTTCCTGCTTATCGCATCAGGGGAATACAGCCAGACAGATTTCCACCAATTTAGGACCCCCCCCCCCCAGCTTAAAATATTGACTAACTGGTGTTTGAAAACGGTACTGTGGGGGCCCCTGAAGGCTCCTTCGAGAGGTAGGCAGCCGTCCGCTGAGGGAGCAGCACAGAGGCATAGAAGCCAGGCTGCCCGTGCCTCTGGGACTGAGATGAAGTAAGAAGCAGGCACACAGCAGGCCCTCTGGTTCACAGGCTTCTGGTGGTGGAGCTGCTTTCCACAGGGCAACTCCGGTCTAGCTCAGGGCTCTCAGCTGCAACACTCCTGCGGATCACCCAGGTGTCATGACTGGCATCTGGGTGGGGCGGGAAACTCTGCCTTTCTAACCAGCTCTGGCGGTTCTCAGACCCTACTTGGAGCTGGAGGTTCAAGTGCCAAGGTGAGCAGCACACATGGTTATTTACATAACAATTTCCCAGAGTAATTTCCAGTACAGCAGATACATTCAATAAAGGAAGCCTGGAACAGAGAAGAAAAAAATCCTTTCACACACAAGCATCCCCACTTGCTTGAAGCAGTGGCTCTCAGCTTTGGCTGCAACTAGAATCATGTGGGGAATTTACAATATCCCAGTGCCCGGGCCCCACCTCAGACCCATGACATCAGCGTCTCCAGGGGTGAGACCCAGGCGTCAGGATGTTTTAAAGCTCCCTGGGTGATTCCGATGTGCGCCAGGGTTGCGGCTGGCTACCCGAAAGCAACCCTTTCCCATGAGTCACTGGCATTAACTGCCAGCTCTTCCTCCCACTGTTCCTTCAGTTGGCTTCCTGTGCCTGCAATGGTGACATCGCAAGCCTGCCTGTCCCCCCTTAGATTTGGAGGTGCTACTCATCAGCCTATTTGACATGGAGTCTGTTTCTATGGGCATCTAGGTCTCTGCTATCTGCCGGGACACAACTCCCAAAGTATGTTCTGCACAACACAAATTCCACAGAGATGCTCATAGATGCTATTTAAAACAGGGAATAAATGCATTTTTATTAAAGTAATTTGGGTTAAAGTCAACCAGATTTATTTACTGAGCGACTTCTCAAATCCTTTAACTACCCAGTGTACTCATCCCCAGTAGGAAGATATGACAGGCAACATTTTCCAAACAAATTTGACCGTGAAAACTTTTTTTAAAGAAAAAGGAAAATCCAGGAAACAGGCTTTGGAACATATTGCTCTCTCAGGGTTTAATTTAAACTTTAAACTTTTTGGATGTTCCCTAATATTTATCAATTGACTAGTGTTTTTACAGGTAACACCTTATGCTCTGTGCTGTATTAGGTACTGGGAGATATAATTCACATGAAACTATTAGAAAATAGCTGCACTAAACTGAGTTGCATTTTTAAAGCAAAATAACATTTAATTTTTTTAAAATTAAGGAATAAAAGAGAAGGCTACATAAGTCAAAGAGGTCTTTGTGGAGGAAGTGGTACTTTCTTTGAAGACCTTGAAGAATGAGTAAGGTCTACATGTGCAAGAGAGCAGAGGGACAGAAATTTACTTTGAGGAAATGGCATGAGCCAGAACCTAAGAGCAGGAATGAGTGCAATGGGGTGTGATATGAGGATAGGGCATGGGGCAAGAGGGACAGTGAGTGGACCAGCCTCAATACAGTATCGATGGGAGTACTAAGTGTATGCAATAAAAAACGACCTTATTCATAAGGTGATACCCAGTTTTCCCAAAGAGATCATTTTTAAAGAAAAATTTTAGTAGCCAACCTGAATGTGTAAACTGGTAAGGAGGTAGATGAACTAAGCAACATTTCCTTGTAATATTTATTAACGTAGCACCCATGCTGTTACAAACTGAATTCTCCAGAAACAGATGCTGAGATGGAGTTTGGAATGTGAAATACTTTTTAGAGATCAATGCCTGTCAAAGAAAGAGAAAAGAAGCAGGATTTCTCAGAGGAAGATATTAAACTGTGATACAACCCTGACAAAGACTCCACCAACCCTGCAGGGAGCTCTGGAGCAAATGTTGCCTACCAGAGTTACCCTCAGTGAAGCCAAAGTGGCCAGGGCTTTATATCTTTACCTTGCTTGGTCACCTGATGTGGACTGACCCCATAGTGAGATCTCGGGCTAGGGAGGCCTAGTAGCTAACCCTGCTGAGGAAGGCCCTGATGGTGTCAATGTGTGGGCAGCAAGGCTTTCCTTGAATGCACATGCTTGTTTACAGTCATATCTTATACAACATACAAACACTGCTTTTCTCCATTGTCACATTTTGTACATCAGTTTCTGAAACTCTTCTCATGAATCATCATGATCCCTTAAGGCCATATTTTGAGTCATCTATCACAATTTTACAGAGTACCTCATCTCCACAGTCATCTAAGATGTTGGATAGATGGCATTACTTCAATCCATGTATGAAGTTGTTATTAAATATTTTATCCAAGCCACAATTTACCAGTTCCACCCCATTAGATTAGTTTTTATAACCTTCTTCCTGTAGTTGCATACTCATGATCTCCACAAAGTACCTTCTTACTATATTTTTAAAGTAATCTTTCAAAAATAATCACTTTTAAAATCTTAGAAGATCACACTCCCAGAAGTAATTACTAGTATTTGATGTCTTTTCCTACATTTTTTTTTGTTCAAACAGGTAACCTCAATAAGCATCCCAAGCTAGCATTGATTTCAGTCTAAAATGTGATCCCCAAGCAGTGAATTTTTTTTCCAAATAAAGTAGTAGAGAAAATACACACATTACCAGTGCTTTTCAAAAGGCACCCAACTTTGTAAAGACATATCTAAAGTGACTTTCTATTTGCCAAGAGATGATATTAGGAAAGAAATCTTGATTAATATTTTGGGTATACACACCAAGTTTGTCCGGGTGACATGAGGCCAGGTCACCGAAGCACTGAAGATAAAGGAGAGTCATTTAGATGGAACATCAATGTGGTTATGAAACAGGAAAGTAGCCTGATAAACATCATCTTAGGAAACTGTGCAGCTAAAGACAGTCTTAGATGTGTTTGGGGAAATATTGTGGAAAGAAGTAGTCATCTCATAACTGATATAATTAGAAGTTATAATAGCTTGGACTTTAGGGATGGCACAGGAAAGGAAATGAAAGAAGTTAATGGAAACGCATTTCTAAAGAATTAATAACCTTGAAAGCATGCTGGATGATAGAAGCATAGGAAAGTGAAGAGCCAAATAGGACTTTAAGAACCTAAAAGGAATACTTTATTTTTCAATTTGTTTTTATTATTATTATTTTATTTTTATTTTTGAGGCAGAGTCATGCTCTGTCATCCAGACTGGAGTGCAGCTGTGCGATCTTGGCTCACTGCAACCTCCGCACCCTGGACTCAAACGATTCTCGTGCATCAGCCTCCAGAGTAGCTGGGACTACAAGCACCCACCACCACACCCGGCTAATTTTTGTATTTTTAGTAGAGTCAGGGTTTCACCAAGTTGGTCAGGCTGATCTCGAACTCCTGGCCTCAGGTGATCTACTCACCTCGGCCTCCCAAAGTGCTGAGATTACAGGCATGAGCCACCGCACCAAGCCAAAAAGGAACACTTTAAATATGTGGTCAGTATATCCTTGAGGAATGATTTCTTCATAATTTTATAATTAGAAATTTGTAGTTGATGAATTTCTTGAAGAGATTTTAAGTTACCCATGCGGAAGCCACAACAGGACACAGGGCCTGCCTGCACACCCACCCACCTGCCCCAGCCATGGCTTTTTGTCAAAAACCAAAATCAGATGTCTTTTTCTCTGCTGTCAGCACTGACCACCCAATGTAAGACAAGCCCGATAGGTCACTGCAGGAGGCTAAACTGCATTGCAGCCTCTAAATTCGCAGGGGCCGTAGAATTCTCAGATGTCTCCCATGTTCCTACCTTCCTGGGCCATGTTACTGTCCTTAATCTTGCAATCGCCATGAGAAAAGTTTTTACTTGGGTGTCCCCAGGGCTGGTACCTTTTTATTACTCTGATTTCCACAGTTAACAGATGAAAGATGATCCTTATAGGAAGGTAGTCCTTAATTAGATGATTGGTTGATTGGTTGATCAAGACTGAAGATAGAAACCTAGGCAGCCTTCTGATCTGCTCCCAGGTATACACCCAGCATGCCTCAGACTGCAGTGTGCACACAAATCATCCGGGGGAGCTGGTTAAACCACAGGTTCTGATGAAGTAGGGCTGGGGTGGCCCTTGGAATCTGCATTTCTAATATGCTCCCATGATGCCACTTCTGCTGGTTGAAGGACCATATTTGTGTAGAAAGGTCTTCTCTATAAAGGGTAGCAGAGAGCCACTGGGAACTGACCTTGCCAAGGAGTGTATGAGCACAGAATGTAGATCAGGGAGGTATTCATGGTGAATTCAGAAAAGCCAGGAAGCTAAAGGGGACAGGGACTTCAGAGCAGGCAGACTCAATCGGTAAGCCTCACCTGAGAAGCCCTGTAGCCAGGATGTGGAGGCTACATTGACAGTGAAATTACAGGAGCTGGGGAAGCCTGCAGAGCAGCTGTCAGTCTCCTGCCTCTCAGAGGAGGGTGTGGAGGAGGGGCACCAATTTTGGCAAGAATGAGGACTACTTTATTATGGAGAACTCCCTAATTATGCAGTTAGAGAACAGTGTGTGGCACATTCCGGAGCCTACACGGCTCGCATAAGGATTCCACTGTTAATTTTAAAAAGAGAAATAGCAATGCAACTTTCTTAACTCCCACACCATTCACACATTGAATTTGTGTGCCAACTCAAAGCGTACCCACTGGAAATGAAAACAGACTTAAAGCCAGCCCTCAAACTGAAGCTTGTCAAGCTGCAGATATACAGGGGAAGGGATATACAATGGAAGAGATATACAGAGGAAGAGATAGCTATATAGGGGAAGGGATATACAGGGGAAAGGATATACAGGGGAAGGGATATACAGGGGAAGGGATAGACAGGGGAAGGGATAGACAGGGGAAGGGATAGACAGGGGAAGGGATAGACAAGGGAAGGGATAGACAAAGGAAGGTACAGGAGAAAGGATAGACAGTGGAAGGGATATACAGGGGAAGGGATAGACAAGGGAAGGGATAGGCAGGGGAAGGGATATACAGGGGAAGGGATATAAGGGGAAAGGATAGACAGGAAGGGATATACAGGGTAAGGATAGACAAGGAAGGATAGGCAGGGAAGGATATAAGGGAAAGGATAACAAGGAAGGGTATACAGGAAGGATATACGGGGGAATACAGGGAAGGATGGTCAGGAAGGAATATAGGGAAGGGATATACAGGGGAAGGGATGGACAGGGGAAGGGATATACAGGGAAAGGATATACGGGAAGGGATATACAGGGGAAGACAGGAAAGGATATACAGGGGAAGGGATATACAGGGGAAGGGATATATGGGGGAAGGGATAGACGGGAAGGGATTTGTTTTCTTTCTCTCCTTTCAAATAAAATTTTTCTCTCTGCCATTTAAAATTGTTACATCAGATATCTATTTGTTAAACCAAAAATGGCAGAACTCGGTCTCCTAACATAGGGCCCTTAACATAGTAAGCTCTCCATCAATGTATTATCGCATGAGCGGTCTTCTGTGCATTTACACAGTAGCCAGTAAGAACAGCTTTGCAAACGTACCCACATCTGGATGCTTTCCTGAGCACTTGGGTCAGATATGGTCCCTCCCTTTGCAAATACGAGCAGGCAAGGCAGATGGAACTACTAAGTCAGAAGGTGTCACTGGAGCAAATGGAGTCAGTGAGCAATGAGACACCAAATCTGACCCACGGTCCCTGGCCACTCCTGCCAGCTTTGTCCTTGTGGGGCATCTAACTCTATAGAGCAAGCACTTTCAAAGTCTCTTGACTGGATTCCCAGGAAGAAAAATATTTTATACCAGATCCCAACACACACACCTGAAACAAGAGCTTTATGAAATCACAGTCACCCATGTTACATAGTCACTCCATTCCTGAATGACGGTCTCTTTAAATGCATCCTTCAGACAATACCCTATCTACACTTTTTTCACGGAGTTTTCTTTATCTTACAAAAAAACTACATGGCAGCTTTTTAAATCTCCCAATACTTTAAAGCATCATCTTAATAATTCCTTTTCCCATTGCCATCGCTTCTCAATGCATTGCTCTTGTTATTCTTCTCCTCACCAGTGAATTTTATTCTCTTTTAAAACCTGGGGAAGCGATTAGCACAGTGATGAGTAGCATAGGCTCACTTCCACTCCTGTGTGACCTTGGGCAAGTTACTGAGCCTCTCTGTTTTCAGTTTCTCATCTGGAAAAGGATAATAATAATAAGGCTACCTGATATGTCGGTTGCAAGAATTGAATGTGTTAATACAGACAAGGCAAGAAGAGTATTGCCGAGTGCCGCAGAAGGCACCTGCTGCCACAGCTGCTGCTACTGCTCAAATTCTCCCCTCCAGGGGAAGGTGCCCACTGTGAGTAGCCTCTGCTTGAGCCTCCAACGCTTATGTGTTGAACCTGGACAGTGTCCTTTCCCATTTGCTGACAGTCAAGCTGTGCGCTACTTGCAACTTGCTTTTTTCTGACCATTGGAGTTGATATTTTAAGAGTATATATTCCTTTCCTTTTTAACATATCTAAAAAGTATTAGTTAACACGAGTGACTTCAGAAGATACTAAATCTAGTTTGGACTTTATTTGATCACAAATGGCCATTATTGAAAATATGCATTTTTATGGAAGGCTGTATTGCAGTGATACCTCCTGTCAGCTATCTGTTCCCTTTAACAGGTGATTCCACTTTCCATTTCTACCCTAAAATGTTGCTGTAGGGCTGGGATCCCAGAGAAGTTTGTTAAAAGAATGAATAGAATTCTAAGATGAAGTAGCCTCTGTTTCAAGACCTTCTTAATGAATAACGTGCATAGACTTGGGTACCTGTGTTCAGGGACATATTTTCTGGCTGCTCTGGGGACACTGCTTTTTAACTATGTTCCAGATAATTGCTTTTACACAAAAAAGGCATCTCAATAAGTGACATGTTGTTATATGTGGTTCTCATGGTATTTCATGAGTGTGCATAGCCACTTTCCAACCTGATTCTAGCAGAGTGCAGAGACTTTTAAAAATTTCATTCACTTATTCTTCCAACAAAAGAATTACCAAGCACCTGACATTCCAGGCATTATGCCAGGCGGTGAAAATAAAAACAAGGGAACTTTATAGTTGTCAAGTACTTTTGGGTAAATTACCTCACTTAATCCTCTAAACAGCTCTGTGAGGCAAGTGATCTTATTCCCATTTTACAGACAAAAGAGAGAAATCATGCACAAGAGAACTAAAAGGAAAAGAAAGAAGTACTGTGTTTATTAACTGACCAAAAGTCCTCGACATCCCATCCCTGTTGGCGTTTACAGAAGGACAACACACCCGAACGGCGTGGACCTTGCTCTATGAACTTATTTGGTTTTTGTCCAGCACAGCACTGCATGCAGAAAGCCACTTAGTAAATACTTCAGAGGAAGATCATTTTGATGTTGGTGAGAGTTCAGGCCATCTCTGGGAATGGGAAAAAGGATGGTAATGAACTCCAGGAACCAGAGGAAAGGAGAAAATTAGACAGTGGTCTGGGTGAGGTGAGAAAGGCAAGACTTACAGGAAAGTAATGAGGTTTATTTTCGTCTAGGGGAGAGGGCAGACTGACAGAGAGGAGGTGAGAGGTTAGAGAGGGAGGCCTTAGCACACAGAGAGCAGAGACTTAGGATCCAAGGACAGTTTCCAGAATGTTATAAATGGGCCCTAAGGAAAAGGAAACACGCTTCTCCATGCCTTCACTAGCAAGTTCTAGCCAGCAAAATGGTTCCAGATTTCTGACAGCATTTTGAATTAGCTTCAGTCTCAAATTCAAAGCAGAAACTGCCCTAAATTCCTCTGTTTCTCAATATGTCCTGTTTCTGTTGCATCGGGGAGCTAAGACACTCCTTATTGATGATTTTGCAGATGCTCAACAATGGTAGCTTTACAGATTAATCAATGAACCAAATATTTATTGGAGATCTGTTATGTATGCACCACGGTGAGGACCAGTGACATTCAGATGGGAGGCCTGGCTGACAGCGCACACAGCATGCTGGCGGGCAGCGAAACACCTTCCAGACACACACTTGTGCGAGAGCCAGTAAAGCAGGTTATGCCTGAGTGGGAAGGAAGATCTGATAGGTAGGGTGGGGCCATATCACAAAAAGCCTGAAGAGGGAGAAGAGTGGGTCAGAGGCCTTTAGTTATTATAGTCTGGCAACAGTATGTTGAATGCATATTTGTTGAATGCATACTTGCATGAATGATTTCAAGTAAGCATATTGTCCCAGACCCAGGGCACAGTCATCCTCTCTAAATCATTCAGTCCTAAGTGTCGAATTGTGCCCAAACACAATTATGATATTCACATCTTTGTAGAATTATTCTGAGACTATGGATGGATAGAGGTCTAACCTTTCCATGAGGATAGTGACCTTTTGCCTCCCTGGATCTACTGGATCACTTGGAAACAGAGAAGTAGACGCTGGAAGAATACAGTGCTTGGGACATAATGACCAGGCCATGCTAATTGCAGAATAATACAGAAACAGATTCTCCTTCCACCCAAAAATGTACCCAGGGTGAGCGACCACAGAGGACATGGAGGCAGGAGACCTACTAAACAGGCCTCTTCTGTAAAACAAAAAAATTCATACTGCCACCACACCTTAAATTCCATGATTCCTTGTGCCTTCCTAACTCTCAGATGCTTTCTAGTCTGTCTCATTTATCTTGACAGTCAAAGACATAGAATGGGTAGAACATTTGTAGAGTGAGCAGTAAATTAGCTGGTTTCTGAATCTTAAACAGTAAAGTCTTTCAGATGAAGAATGTGCTGGTTTAAGGAGGATGCCTCCTAAGCAGTCTTCAGCAGAAGAAATGTCTTCAGAAACCTGCCTGGACAGAACTACAGGCATCTTGCATTTCTCTCCTATTACTCCTCCTGCTTTCTATCTGTACCCATACCAGAACACATCTGTCGGACCCTCAGACCAGTTCTAAAGCAGCTGCCCCTTTGTAGACAAGCCCAATCCTTATCATTCCAACATAGTAACAAGGAAAAACCTACCTGGGCGGAGGTCCTTGTCTTAATGAACAAGTAGTCTGCAACCACCACCAGCAGAGGGCGTTGTCCAAAACGGCTGCGGTGAATTCAGCAGGCTGCACACAATGGAAGCATAATTCTCGCCATAGATCCTTTAAATGTCTTTCCGTTAAATTTGTCTGAACTGCTCTTCACCTCGGAGCAGTTAAGAACATCAAGGCCTTTCTTCGACAGCTCTTCCCTTTCCCACAATGCGAGACTCCAGCAGTAAGACGCTTGACGTGTAACAGATAGAAAGGTTCAAGAGCAGGGCCTTTCCACGAAGACTCCATGTTTTTGCGCTTTCTCTGTGCCACGTGGCCGAATGACCATTTCACACTGGTGTAAGTCTGTGGCTTCTCTGGATTCCATACTTCTTAGCTGTATCAGTTGGGTTTGCATTTTATTTGTCCAATGTAAAGGAAGGAGATGCCAGTAGCGACTTTTAGATATAATCATTGAGTTCAAATCCAAAACCCATTACCCTGTCCATGCTTCATCGACTTCAGACTTCAGTATCTAGGGAGATATCCCAGAGGTCATTGCTCTGTCCCCAGGCTGGAGTGCAGTGGCGCAATCTCAGCTCACTGCAACCTCCACCTCCCGGGTTCAAGTGATTCTTCTACCTCAGCCTCCCAAGTAGCTGGGAATACAGGTGCATGCCACCACACCCAGCTAATTTTTGTATTTTTAGTAGAGACAGGGTTTCACCATGTTGGCCAGGATGGTCTCGGTCTCCTGACCTCGAGGACCACACTTTCTTAAAGTGAGTTCTGAGGGCTGGATGGAAGGGAGGAGGGATTGAAAAGAAGAGGCAGGCAATAGCAAAGGCAGACTGAAGCCAAGTTCTCCTAATTTTTGCCTCTTGGAGGACAGTAACCCCCTCCAGTCCAACCTGGGAATTCACCACCCGGACACAGAATACTCAAAGCTCCCATGAGGAGGGTGGTAGTCCTCTGAACTTTTCACTAAGATTTAGAATCTACACATGGATGTGCAGCATGTCATTTAACTGGGGCTGTCTACTCTGTATATCAGATATCTTGCCTCTCAAGATGTGAGTGTTTAAAGTCCAATTTGAATGCTGAGATTTTTTTCTATGAGAGACACTTTTGGAATCTGCCTTCTTCTAAATTCGGGAAGGATAATCTCAGCTTGTACTTGATTTCCAAACAATAGCAGCAATAGCTCTCCTACTCTGGAGGCAATTATAGAACATTATCTTGGGTGATCTTTTATCACTAGTGTTAACTGCTTTTGCAAGCACTTGGCTGCAAGTACCCATGCACAACAGGATGTGGTTAGACAGTCAAAATTCATAGATCTTAGTAGCCTTATGGGGCAAGATGGAACAAGGTGTCTGAAAACCCCCATCAAGTATATGCAGGTTTTACTGACAGTGTCAAAACATGTGGTTTAATTCAACATATGTATTTAATGCCTACCATGTACAAGACATTGTGTTTGGTGTTATGGGGTTAAAGAAATTATCAACTCAGTCCCTGTTATAAAGTGGGGTATAACGTGTAACAGACTCAGACTGAAATAAGACTTGTTTAAGCTCCATTCTGGAAGGTGTGTGGTTTTCTGGATTTTCTCACTTTGGCCACTGAGTAGATTTGAATTATTAGGTAAGGTCAATTCCATCCAGGCAACCAAGTAAAGTGACACCTGGGAGGGTTATTTAATTAAGGACCTTAAGAATGTACCAAAAGCATCCTTTGGGAAAAGATTGGACCAATACACCAGAATGAGAATTTGATGCATATTACCATACCGCTCATGTGGAAATCCCTAAACATACAACTTCAGATGGTAGACGTGGGTCTCTGAGAGGCAATCCCACCTCCTTAGCATCCAAGAACTAGTGAAAACCAGTTCATGACCATAGGGCTTGGGTTCTGGTGTGCTCAGGCTCTCCCTGGCTGCCCCTCCTGTTGAGATCAGCACCTGTCCTGCCTCTCTCCAGGCTGGGACGTGTTTCTGGCCCCCCACTGCACACTCTGCACCATGCTGGCTGCCCCTGGATCTCCCCATCTCATTTGGGATTGGCTTCTCTCACAAATGAGAGTTGTCCTGGGTGTGCTCTCTGCCCTACCAGTGCTATGGGCCATCTGTGCCTTTAGTAAGAGGAGAGAAGGGAGAGTGTGACCGAAAGTGTGATTTCCAGTATTTGGAGACTGAGATAAAGGAGGATTCTGCCTGGAGAAGAAACAGACTCCAGATGCCCCTTGGGTAAGCCGTGACACGTCCAGCAGCTTGTTTTCCAGCTTGACCTTTGACCCCAGGTACACATAGGTCGGGTAGGGCAGAGGGGCGAGAGGCATTGCACAGAAAATCGCAACAGAAGGGGCACAGGAAAGCAGCCATTTTGGTTTTCCCTCACTCTACCTTCTTTGAATCCTCCTCCTTGCTCAGTAACAGGAAAGTACTGCAATCTCAATGCCATCCACCTGTATCCATAGCACTGTTTAAAACTGTACCCAGGACTTTCCATGCATGGTAATCGGCGTTCATCAATACTAAAAGCTGAGTCTTCACCACCACCTTCCTTTTTGGTCTCGGGCCTCTGTGGCCTGCTCGCCCCCCTCCAGGGGTCTATCACACTCTTGTAGTGACCCAGTTTATGGTAATAAGACTGTGAGCTCCAAGAGGGCAGGCCTGATGTCTGATATGGTCACAGGCTACTCCTATGCCCAGCACACTGCCAGGCACAATAGGAGGCCTTGATAGTTATTTACTGGTTAATGAATGGAAGAATAGGTCATTCGCTTTCCAGCTAGTCCCTGGGTAGGAGGAATCATGCCACACCCCATCCTGTACTCTATAATGTCCCAATGTAAATCCTAAAGCCCAGAGGAAAGCCATCAAAACTGTCACAAACACAATTTGAACACTTGAAAGCACAGAAAATCTGTCATAAAAATTGGGAAACATCTTCCACAGTTCTATTCTCCTATGATGTACTTTTTTTCCATGAAGGTAGGAAATGAAAGTGAATAAATACTCTGGGCTTCACATAATGACAGCTGCACCTACCATAGCCATACATCGGGAGCAACAGAACAGATCTAGGTTCAAGACCTGGCTCTGCCATTTACTAACTGGCAAGTAATTGTTATAGGTGAAGTTATGTCCTCCTAAAATCCTAACCCTCAGTACCTTAGAATGTGACTTTACAAGGAACTAGGGCCATTGCAGATGTAATTCATTAAGCTTAGATGAGGTAATACTAGAGTAGGCTGGGCCCCTAATCCAACAGAATTGGTGTCCTTATAACAAGGAGGAATTTGGACACAGAGTCATGCACACATGGAGAGTGCCACGTGAAGACTGGAATCATGCTGCCACCAGCCAACGAACCACCAAAAGCCTGGAGAGAGGCCTGGAACAGATCTTTCCGTAGCATCTTCACAGGGAGCCACAGCCCTGCCAAGACTGTGATTTCAGACTTCTGGCCTCCAGAACTGTAAGACAATACATTTCTGTTGTTTAGGCCACCCAATTTGTAGTACATTGTTATGGCAGCCCTAGATGACCTGTGATAAATTAACCTCTTTGTGCTTTGGTTTCATTTTTTAAAAATGATATTAGTAATGGTCCCTACTTCATGGAGTTGTTATGAGAATTAAATTAGTTAATACTTGCATAGTGCTTAGAACAGTCCTTGGCACAGAAAACCAATGAGGTCTTATAATGTTCAAAATTCTCTCCTATTCCATGTGGCAGTGATGGGAGTAGATGTCCCAAATTCTGACATAATAAGTCCTAATTTACAACCCATTGTTGTGTTGGGACATTTCATAATTTATCTTCAGTGCAGAGCATGGATAGACAAAAGCACTCAGGTGGTCAGCAAGAGCGATGAACGTGAGGTGGCTTTGCAATTACTTGGATTCACTAGACACCAAGCAACTTCCCCATGCATGGTGCAGAGCTGTGGCACTCACACAGCCAGGTGTGACCTACAGGGAAAAGTATTTTATGTTACTTTATTGTTTCCTAATACTGAAACTTCAAAAGCAAAATGATTCTAGATTTTCACCATTTTCTCTTGGGCATTTCCAGCGTTCCTGTAACTTACACAACCTGGGAAATTCAAAAGAGCAGGAAAACTTTTAAGGGAAATAAAATAAGAATGAAGGACTGAAACAGCTAATGGGAGAGTGACTGAGGCCAAAGAAAATTCAAGAATTATTATTATTTTTTTCATTTTAAACAAAGGATCCTCTGCTTAACCAACATGGCTCTCTCTTAGCTGTAGAGCATCAGTGAATCTTAATTAGTTAAAAGGTTTGTGGGTTCCACAGGTCTTCTTTTTTTTTTTTTATTTTTTTGAGACAGAGTCTCGCTCTGTCGCCCAGGCTGGAGTGCAGTGGCCCAATCTCGGCTCACTGCAAGCTCCGCCTCCTGGGTTCACGCCATTCTCCTGCCTCAGCCTCTCCGAGTAGCTGGGACTACAGGCACCCGCCACCACGCCCGGCTAATTTTTTGTATTTTTAGTAGAGACGGGGTTTCACCGTGGTCTCGATCTCCTGACCTGGTGATCCGCCCGCCTCGGCCTCCCAAAGTGCTGGGATTACAAGCGTGAGCCACCGCGCCTGGCCCTCCACAGGTCTTCTTGGAAAGAGTATGAATATCTCTATATACCTGGCCAAAAGGACCACTAGAAAATCCATTCAGTCATTCAAAAGTATTTATTGAACATCTATCATGTGCTAGGTACAATAGCACCTATGTACTATGGCAATAGATAAAATTAACAAAAGTCCATATCTTCATGGAACCTATACTCCAGTGAGACAGAAAGATGAACAACCAAGTAAATAAGTCTATATATAGTATGTCAGAGAGTTATAAATGCTATAAAGAAAATCAAAGCATGGATATGTTTGGGGTGGGGGATTTACTAGGGGTGCAATACTAGATAAGGTGGCCAAGGAGTCCTCATTGAGAAGGTGACATTTGAATAAAGATCTGAAAGAGGTGAAGGAGTGAGCCATCAGCTATCTGGGAGGTGAGCAGAGGACACAGCAAATGCAAAGGCCCTGAGACAGAAGTGCGCTTAGAATATTCAAGGAACAGAACAGGCCAGTGTGGCTGAAATGGGATAAGAGAGGGTATGAGATGGAGTTGAGGGAAGTACCAGGGGCCAAGTCACAGAGGGTCTTGAAATCACAGTAACAACTGTGGCTTCTGCTTTGAGTGCAACAGGGAGGCATAAGAAAGACTGTTGGCTGCCATGCGGTCTCTTCTAGACTGTGTCTGAGGCAAAGGAGGATACAGGGAGACAAGTTAGGAGGCTGTTGCAATCATTCAAACAAGAGGTGACAGTGGCTTGGCAGCAATGTTGATTTTGAATATATTTTCAAAGTAGAGCAAACAGGATTCACTAAGTAGGACATGAAGTGTGAAATAAAAAGAAGAGTTATGGATGATTCTAGGGTTTTTGACCTGAACAACTAAAAGAACAGAATTTTCATTTCTCTGAGACAGGGAGGACAAGAAGATGAGCAGATTTGCAGGCAGATCAGCTCTGGATGTGTAGGGTTTGAGATGCCTATTGAATATTGCATTTGTTTTCTAGGGTTGCTATAACAAATTACCAGAAACTTGGTGGCTTCAAACAATAAAAACATTATCTCACAGTTCTAGAGGCCAGGAGTTCTAAATCTTTTTCACTGGGCTGAAATTGAGGTATTGGCAGGGCCACACTCCCTCCCGGGGCCGTGGGATGAATCTGTTCCTTGCTGCTTCCAGCTTCTGGTGGTTGCCAGCATTCTTTGGCTTGTGGCTGTATCACTTCAGTCTCTGCCTCTGTTGTCACATTGCTTTCTCCTCTTCAGTATGTCAGATCTCCCTGTACCTCCCTTGTGTAAGGATACATGTGATTGCATTTAGGGTCCACCCAGAAAAACTGGGAAAATCCTTCCACTTCAAGATCCTTAATGTAATCACATCAGCTCTTCACCATCTAAGGTAACATATAAAGGTTGCAGGGATTAGGACATGAATATCTTTTGGAGAGAGTCATGATTCAGCCTACCACAGATATCCAAGTGGCAATGTTGCATAAGCAATTCCCTATATAAGTCTGGATTTCAGGAAGAGGTACAAGCTGAAGGCCTAAATCTATAACTTATCAGTATATAGGTGGCATTTAATGTCATAAGCCTGGAACACCTCAGAAGTGAGTATAGAAAAATAAGATGTCCCCTCAAAAAATTAAAAGTAGAATTAGCGTTTTATCCAGTAATCCTACTTCTGGGTGTATATCCAAAGAAATTCAAGTCTGAATCTCAAAGACATGTCTGCACTTCCATGTTCATTGCAGCATTACTCACAGTAGCCAAGACATGGAAGCCACCTAAATGTCCACTGACAGATGAATGAATAAAGAAAATGTGGTTTACACATATAGTGGAATATTATTCTGTTTTTAAAAAAGAAGGAAGAAATCCTGCCATTTGTGACAATATGGGTAGAACTGGAGAACATTATGCTAAGTGAAACAAGCTAGACACACAAAGACAAATACTGCATGATCTCACTTATATGTGGAATCGGAAATAGTCAAATACATGGAATCAGACAGAGAGTAGAATGCTGGTTGCCAGGGAGGGGGAAAGGGAGAAAGGGGAAGGTGTTTATCAAAGGGTACAAATTTGAGTTATGCAAAATAAATAAGCCCTAGAGATCTACTATACAACATAGCGCCTATGACTAACAGTACTGTTTTGGTATACTTAAACATTTGCTATGAGGGTAGATCGTATGTTAAATGCTCTTACCACAAAAGGAAAAAATAATAACAGCCACAAAGGGAATGAGAGGAATCTTCTGGAGGTGATGGATAAGTTTAGAGCATTGATGGTGATGATGGCTGGATGGTTTCGCAGGTGAATACTTATCTCCAAACACATCAAGTTGTAGGCATTTTACATCTACAGCTTTTTGCATGTCAATCATATCTCAATAAAGCAGTTTAATTTTAAAAAGAAAAAAAGAAAAAGATGTTCAAAAACTGGGCCTGGGACCCTCCGATGTTCAAAGGTCTGGAATACCAGGAGAAATCAGCAAAGGAAACTTAGAAGAAGCAGCTGGAGATGCGGAGGGGAAACTAGGAGGCCCTGGGAGCCCAGCAGAGAATGCTTCTGAATGGCAGAGGAAAATCCAGTGTCTGATCCTAATGATGAGTCAAGGAAAATGAAATCTCGGACCACTGGGTTTGCAACGTAGAGGACACTGTTGGACTTAACAAGAGCAGTTTGAATGCAGAAGTGGGGCAAACGTCTGGTTGGAGATGTTATTAGGAAAGAATGTGAGAAAGGAACGAAAGACAGCAATCACTGACAACTTTTCAAGACGCTTTGCCCTGGGAGGCACAATCAGAAAGAATCCCTTGACCCCCTAACTTTTAGAACAGCAGAGAGAATGGCCATTGGAACTGTTCTAGTTGGAATTCCGGGATCCGACAGAGAGAAGATGGATGCCAAAGTCTTCCCTACTCAGCTGTTTTGCCCAAAGTCTACCTTGTGAGTCCTTCTTAAAACTGCTAAGGCTGATTACTTTCTGAAAACTCCCAATAGAAGGCTAATCCCTGACACCAAAACTCTTAACCACGATGATCAGATGGACCATACCCTCACATAAGCCCCAAACACAAGCAGAGATGCCACAACCCTTATCAATGTGCTGTGCAGCCCCCTCCCAAACACCTAAAGGCCTTTAAATAACAAGGTTTCTAAGTTGGGAGAAGTCAGTGCACCTTTATGTACACACTCTGGAGATGCAGAGCTAATCAATCTCAATCTAGGCAGGTTTCTAACTTTCTCAGGGAAGTTTTATTTATGCCTAGTATAACTCAGGGCAATGACTGCAGCCTCTGATTTTAATTCCAGATTTGAGAAAGTGCGAGGCATTCCTTTAATGCTAATGAAAGAGGCATAAATAAGTTAGCACCAGCTTTCAAGCAGTTAAAGAAAATCTTAAGGTTCTCTCCTGAGTTTCTCAAGCATACAGTAGTATATTTACCTTTTCATGACTGTAGCACTTAGGAGGACACAGGCCACGCTCAGACAGGACTGGAGGGATGATGCTCACTGTCGTTTATCAAGTGCTCACTCTGTGATAAGTAGTGCACCAGATTTTTTTTGTGCATTATTATTTAACCCTCACAAGAGTCCTGTGAAGTGGTTGCTTCCATTAGTCTCATTTTACAGACAGGGGGCATGAGGCTCAGTGAGGTCATGCAGCTTCATGACATTGCCATGGGAATTGTGGATGAATGCATAGGTATGGCAGCTGCAGCCTCTTCTACCCAGGACAGTGGCCTGCAGTTCAGCAAGAGAGATAGAACCAGGGCCTCCAGAAGAGGTCTGGTGTCCAGAAACCAGCCTGCTTCATTGCCCTGCATTTGAAAACTCTTTGGCCTTTAAAATTCTCCATTAAAAAAAGAACATGAGAGGCTTCATTTGTAAATCCAGAAAGAACCACAAAAGGAATAGAAGGTGTAGGGGTAAGGGGTTGCTTCTTGTATAAAAAACCTTGTAAATATGGAGATATCCCTTTCTGGACAGAGCAGTGACATAAATTTATTGAAGGAGGCTGGGGTTTGGTTATCAGCTCAGCTGGAATACATATGTTAAAGAAGGGGAAAGAGTAAAAGGTAACTTTAACATTCCCATAGCCCATATGCCAAGCAGGACTTTTTCAATTGTTATCATGGTGGCTTTTTAACAAGCTGAAATTTAACACGACACCAATACTAAATACTCCTCCAAAATAAATGGTGCTTGTGAGGCTGAGATCTGGAATACGAGGGCAATGGCTGTTGGTTTCCAGAACCTTAATCAGCTACCCCAAGGCCACATCTAGAGCAATGTTGTAAAACAAAAGTTATCCTCCGTACTTCTTTCATTATCGACACTTTCTTCATTTAGGAGTTCCCAGACAAGCTCAGGTGTTCACTCCTTCAAGTAATCCCAACTGTCCATGGCCCTCTCCCTTAGAGGGGCCCTCTATTCCTGCCCCTTCTTGCTCTCATCAGAATTTATGTCCTGGACTCAATTTTTTTCAGCTGCCTCTTAGTTGACAACCAAACTGATTTTATTGGAACAGAGGGTTAGTATTTTCAGGGAGGAGAAGCATGTTTAGGTGCCATTCAAACCACTGCCAACTTCTCTTCCTTTATCCAGCTCTGGACCCATCTCTGAAATTGGTCATGCTTTTCCCAGTCCATATATAATTTAGTGAGAACCTGAGAAATGAGTGCTAGCAAAATGTTCATGGGGAGAACCCGCTCATAGACTTACTCGTTGAAAACCATCTTCACAGCTCTAATCATTGTTGAATAGGAATTAGTTACCCAGATCCAAATAGGTACTAATAAGACCAAAATTACTCCCTGAAAAGCTTGCTTTTTTCTACCTGTCCCCCTTCCCTCCGGCCCCTGACGCCACTGCCACACACACACAAATCCTTACACTGTCAGCCTAGTAATAAGTATATGTGCTTTAGTACCGCACATAACAAGGTTAGGAACCTGTTTCTGGCCGGGCGCAGTGGCTCACGCCTGTAATCCCAGCACTTTGGGAGGCCGAGGCGGGCAGATCACGAGGTCAGGAGATCGAGACCATCCTGGCTAACACAGTGAAACCCCGTCTCTACTAAAAATACAAAAAATTAGCCGGGCGAGGTGGCGGGCGCCTGTAGTCCCAGCTACTCGGGAGGCTGAGGCAGGAGAATGGTGTGAACCCCGCGGGGCGGAGCCTGCAGTGAGCCGAGATCACACCACTGCACTCCAGCCTGGGCGACAGTGAGACTCTGTCTCAAAAAAAAAAAAAAAAAATAAAGGAACCTGTTTCTGTTAACTGGGTGGCTTTGGGCCACAAATGTCCTCATTTATAGGACCAAGATAATAACAGTACCTAGCCCATAGGGCTTTGTGCAGATTGGATGAATAATAACTCATGTGAAACCCTTAGCACAATACTTGGCCCTTAGTATTTTAAAATGCTAGCCATGGTATTATCACTCCCTGAATAGTAATAGTTACACTTATATGGAGTTTACTCAGTGCCAAGCACCGTTCTCAGAACTTTACAAAGGTTAACTCATTTAATTTTCACAACTACCATATATTATAGATACTATCATCCCTGTTTGAAAGAGCAGCAAATGAAGGCACAGAGAGGTTAAGTCATTTGCCAAGGTAACACAGCAAGCAAGTGGCAGAGCTACAACTCCAACCTAACTAGTCTGACTCCAGGGTCTGCACTTTTCACCACACATTTGATGGGGGCTCTGGAGGGCACACCAAGTTGGGCTCCATCTTAAAGCAAAGGGAAGTTGTGTTGTTGGTTGGGGCAAACAGAAAGTTGTGTGTGAACTCTGTCACCAAAAGGAAAAGGAGAGTAAGCGGTCCAAGGACACGGAGAAGGCTTCTATTAGAACAGAAACTCCACACTCAGGTGGATGCGAATGGTTCTGAAGTCAGCAAGTTAAGGTCCACATTTCTGTAATGTTTTAAAGTGAAATTTAAGGGGAGGATATTTCCCACCAGGAATGAACAAAAGTCACCATGAAGTTAGAGACTAATGAGACAGTCTATAAAAAGTGCTGATGAAAAGAGGTGAGAGCCAACAGGGGAAAAAGGCAACAAGAGGGAGAAGGGAATGAAGTCATATTCCCAGAGTCATAATTCAAATGCAACCCGGGTTCTGGCAGTTTACAGTGACAGCTTGTCCAATAATATCCACAATACACAATGCTCTAAGGACTTGTTTGATGTTGAAATGTTTTCTTGAATGAGATTCACAAAGGGGATTCTTGTTGTTTGACATTCCTTCAAGTTTATTAGGCCACAGTGACCTGTGTTTATCGCTCTGTGTGTATGGGGCAGCGGCAGCGTCTGCCACGTGTTGCATTTACTCATGGATGAGGCTTGTCACTCCAGTTCGACTGCTACTATGCCTCGTATTTAATTCACACTCAATACTTGGTGAAGGGGGGAAAAGGAAAATAAAATGTTTTGTGGAGATTTGCCTATTTTTTTTCAATAATCCTAAAGAAAATTTCCCAATTTGCAATTCTTTTTAAAAGCACATATTCTCATAATAAAATCTCTTTAAAGGTGCATCAAAAGAGCTGTGAACCCTTGAGATCTGCACTCAGAAATTTATCTGGATAAAGTCCAGGCTCCTCCACATTTTGCCTGCAGCTCCAAAAGCCAGGCCGTTAGCTGCTGACCCTGCCAACATTTCCTGGCCAGGACAAACAAAACCAAATCCAGGGTCCATACAGTGAGCAAAGGGTCTCCGGGGTGTTTGTCACTCCAGCTTATATCTGTGAGCTCACCAGTTGCCACGGGGATAGAAATCCTTCAGTGGGGAGAAGATCTATTATTTTCAGTGCTGGCTACACTATTTTTGCAAATGGTGTCCATAATTTCTACCAACAAACTCTGTGCACCTATAACCACTTGAGAGTAGAAGGGAATGAATGAACTGCATTTCAGCTTCTCTTCCTTGCAATTTTCACTTTTGAGGAAAATTGTAAATTATAAAGCAGGAAATGGGTTCTCATTCTTCATGAGATGCAAGCTAGCCATCTACTGTGTATCATTGCCATTATGTAATCTCGAAACTTATAATTAGGCTGAACTGAGGCTGCTAAAGAGCTGCATGAGGTCTATGAAATCCCCTCTGTGCTTCTAGATCTGCTTCCCTGTTGATCTTAAAGCTGAGAGTGCCTTCCTGCCCCTAGTGGATCCAACTCCTGCAAAGCAGGCTACCTGCTCCTTGATCAGCACCAAGCCAAGCCTCTGACTTCCCAGCCTCTTTCTGGGAGTTGATTTTCTAAAGGACTTCTTTGACTATACAGATAAACTCTCATTTAAATTCAGGCACATACACCCACAGGCTGATCAACAAACGCACACCATGAATTGAATGATAAATAATACATGCAGACAAAGACAACACCAGCACTTATTTGCAGATGAAAGAACACTAGAAATTATTTCTGATGGAGATATAAAAGATTAAATTCAAGCAGAGAGTGGAGGAGGAAGTATTTTTTTAAAGCTCCTCAAGAAACACCCTCATTGTTTCACTTTCAAAAAGACACTTTCTGTCTTGAGTTGGGAATTCAGTGGGCATTGCATTCAGAACTCGGGCCTCAATGGGAGATGCTAATCCATGAAGGATAGAGCTTGGGAGGACAATCATAGCTTCAGTCTAGGACAGGGCACCTGATGGTGGTCAGCCTAGCATACATCTCCTTTCTTCTGGTAATTTTCTACAGGAGAGCTATTCCTTTTCCAGTTTCACTCCATAAAGCCAATAGTGCTCTGTCTGACCTTCCACCGTGATGGGATCAGCAACGGGAATATGAACCAAATCATTCCAGTGAGACTCAGTTGCTAGACTTTGCTCTCTTTTCGCCAAAGTTGTGAGCCAGTGGGAGTGAGCCTGGAGAGCTCATGAGTGTCAGGAAAGCCTGCCTGAAAGCACAGAGGAAAAGTGAGCTGAGAAATGGAGCACTACAGATTCCTGATCATGTAGTGTGAGCACCTGGACTCAGCCTTTCCTGAAGCTAGACTGCCCTGGACATTTCAGTGACATGAGCCAATAAATTCTGTTTTGTGCATAAGTCATTCTGTCACTTTCAGTCATGCACTCAGTAAGGTGGACTGCTGGCTCCCACTCACATAGCTTGGGTGGCATCACTGTGTGGTAGAAGCAGACCTGAGTATGAATATATGAGGAAAGGAGATGGGGAGCTGGGGGCTCATAGAGCCCGGGGGAGGTGACTGCTAGGCATCTGGGCCTCATCTCTCTGGTGTGATTCCAGCCTCACTCTGGGATAATAAAGCTCCCAAGGGGTCTTGAGTTGGTAAAACTGAGATGGTCTTGGGACCTAACTGAGGATTACTCATGGCACATTTATCTTAAACTTTGACAGCTTAAAGAAGCAAATGTGCCTAAGTATGTGTAATATACATAAACATATATAGGCACATATGTACATATAATTACTAATAGGAAAGCAGTCTTCTTATGTATTAGTAAGAAGATTTATCCTACTGACAGGCAAAACCCACATAAGAAAATCCAGGTTTATTAATTGGTAAATTAGGGAGTAGTTATTTATTTGTTAAGGATTACGCAGGATGCCAGTGAAAAAATTATAGGGCAGACAAGGCCCTTGCCTAAGATTAGGGGAAACAATTCTCAGAGGGAGAGGATCACGGCCTGGCAAGACACCTCAAAGGATGTTTAATACAATATGGAAAATGCAATTTAAACATGCAAATTAAAACAAAAATGTGAATCAAATCAAAACCATGAGCACTGCGGGAACATACAATGCTAGAAATAGGCGAATGAGAAAGTTCTTATGAATGGCTCCAAGCAGGAAAGCTGACAGTGCATAACTAAACCAAACTATGAAAAGCTTGATATCCCCTGTGTCAGTGTTTAGGGAAAGTCCCCTAGGGTGGAGGCCAGGGCTTGGGAAATTCTGATGTGTGGGAAGAGCGAGCATGATGGCTCCTGTCCTTGTGGATGGTCCAGAACAGCTCAGCAGATGAGCTGTTCCCCCGTATCTGTCACAGACATTGTCCCCATTCAGGCTATCTTGGACTCCTTGCCCCACAGCCAATCCATCTAATCCTTTTAGCTTCACCTTCAAATATATATAGACTTTAACTCATTCTAATGCTTTGGTCCTGGGACAGCATCAGCCCCTGCGAGGGCTGCTGTGTCTCTTGATTGGTCTCCTTGCTTCCACCTGGGCCCTCCTACAGTCTCTTCCATCGACAAGAGAGTGAGCCTTTAAAAACACAAGTCAGACCCTGACAGTCCTCAGCTAGAAACTTCTCCATCTTCCCCAGAAAAAGCCATAGTCTTACCACGGCCCACGAGGCCCTCCGCTCTGTACCCCATGGCCCATTCCCCCATCACCTCTCCGGCCTCATCGACTCCTACTCTTCCCCTGTCGCTCTGCCAGCCTTCCAGCCCTTCCTGCACCTCCTTGAACTTCTCAGAGTACTTCAAAAATGCCAGGGCTGAATGATTTCAGGACCTTTCACTTGCCTTTCCCTTTCTTGAAACGTTCTTCCCCTGGATACCTGCAGGCTACATCCCTCATCTCCTGCGGGGCTTTGATCAGAGAAGCCTGCCATCGGCGGAGCCTTCTCTGACCACAGTATTTACAATTACAAACTCCCCCCAAGTACACCAATATTCAGAGTGTTAGGAAGGAAAAAGTAATTTGATCTTTAAAAAGAAAGGAAAAGCTGGACAACTAGAGAGGTTTAGGCGGGAAGGTCACTTAAGCCTGGGAGTTTGAGTTCAACCTGGGCAACATAGCAAGACTATTTATAAAAAAATAAAAATAAAAATTTTAATTCAAAAACTCAGCATTCCTGTTTCCCTTCTCAGCTTCATTTCTCTTTATAGCTTTATCACCATCAAACATATGCAAAAGTGAAGTTCTTAAAGTTTATTCTGAGCACATACCAATGTTCAGCGTTTTAGTCAACTTATTAATAAGGAAACCAGAAGAAAGACAAGAGCTGATTCAAAGAGCATCCAAATAAACAGACTTATGTAGTCAGTCTGGGTAAAGGATATTGACATAAGATTCCTAAATTAGATACAAGAGTAATTAATGTTCTACAGGGCAATACAACTGTAACTTCAAATTATCTTATTTACCAGGACCACCCCCAACCCCCGTGCACACACAACAAAAACAAGACATTATTACCTCATATCAGTTTTTTGCAGTTTAACCTCCAAATTTATAGGTTGTTAAACATCTGGTCCCTTGTTAGTTAAACAAAGTTATATCCCCTTGAGAATCAGAGGATAGTCAGGAGCTGTTTATAAAATGTCTATCATCAGATTAAAGAAAGCAGTCATCACTTAGGTTTATTTCCAAGTAAGGGATAAATTATTAGTTTATACCTATCATACATTTTGCTGGTTTATTTCTTTTTAGTTGTTCATCTTACTCTGCTAGAATGCAAGCTCCATGAAGCAGGATTTTTGTCTGTTTTTCACTGTGTTGTGCCCAGTACCCAGAATGGTGCCTAAGCCACAGAAAGTACTAAAAGAAAAGTCTAATGGAAAGAATAAGTTGCCAAAATTGTTTTAAATGCTACCATATGGCTATTGCTAACAGACAGGGTGTTATCTTTTTTTCTTTTCTAATCTCTTACAGTGCGTGCTGTCTTGCATAGAGTAGGCTTTAATGGTCAGCAGCTGTCCTGAACTTAATCATCACTGAAAAACTTTGTAAAGTCTTGGTTTACAGATGGCTGCACATTTTTCAAATAGTCTGGGTCTTGACCAAAGCCTAAGGGTGTATAAAGTTGAGTCAGATGAAGCATTTTGAATTCAGTGTTTGGCCTGCTAATTTTAGATTGACTCCATTTTTGCTATTTGCTCTGGAAAGTCCATTCTTGTGCACCTTTGAATTGAGAATAATCATTGTTACTCCCATTCACGGTATCTTATTAAACACGGAGGCAGCTTATAGGATTTTCCAAATGTGATTTTGCTTTCCTCTGATCTGTCCTAGAGCTTCATGTCTGACCAGTTGGGATGTTGAATATGTCCTTTCAATTCAAGGGCAGGGACTGAAGGGTCAGAACAGAGAACATGGAGTGATCATGACCCATTTCAGCCAGAGGAGGAAATGGAAGCAAGACGTAACATCTTTGCTTCTTTTCTCTCTAATTGAAAGGCCAGTGAAAACCCAAGAGAGATACAAGTACACCAATATTCAGAGTTTTGTGAAGGCAACAGTAATTAAATGTTTAAAAATAAAGCAAAAGCTGGGCACAGTAGTGCATGCCTATAGTCCCAGCTACTCAGGAGGCTGATCGCTTGAGCCCAGGAGTTCCAGTCCAGACTGGGCAATGTAGTAAGACCCTATCTCTAAAAAGAAAAAACTTTTTAAAGTTAAAAATAAAATAAAGGACAGTAGACTTGAAACATTATGGGAAAGAAGTACGGTACAGTAGTTGGAAGCACACAACTGAAGTTAAAACGTCTGGATTCACAGCCCAGCTTCAGCACTTATCTATTGTGAGGTCTGGGCAAATTACTTCATTTCTCTAGGTCTCAATTTTCTAATATGTGAGTGCTTACTTTATCAGATGGTTAGGAGGATAAAATAAAATAATATGTCTAATCTTCTTAACACCTTGTCTAACATATTATAGGAGTTCAATAAATGTTAACTATTAATATTTATTATTTGTAAATATTGAAGAAAAAATTCAGACAATTTAGTCGTCAGCAAGTACCAAAATGTTATTACAATCATTCATGCATGGGAAAATGACCCACAGTAGGCCATGTCAGAGATAAGGTATAGGAAAAGAAAATGATAAAAATATCATTATTAGGTATAAAATGAAAAGAATATCTGGTGAAAAGTTCCTGAACTCTTTTCTGACAATCAGCTAACAGTCAACTGGGTGGGTGAGTAACTAATTTCCTAGACCAAATCTTCATCCCATCAAAATTCAGCAGAAAGTTGCATAAATATAGTTTTTTTTTTCCAAAAGAAGGTGATGGATTTTTATCACACTGAAAAGGTTCTGCTCCAGACCAGATTTAGGACAGTTTTTCTATTATAGGACAGAAGTGCACTAAAATATTATGTACTCTCTCATTATTCCCTTGAATTTTTTCTATAAGGGGAGCAATGATAATGAGTCATTTATCATCCTAAAATTATGAGAATGAGGCTTCCCTCAAAAGTAGACAAGTTTACATGATTAGGTCATATTACATGACAATAGAAGAGTATAAAGAAGAATCCCATTCACAATAAATGATTCAACGAGATCATGGAAAAAGACAGTCTTTGAGCCAAGCTGACTTACAGTCAAATCTTGGTTTGGTCAAATTACTTAACCTATATTAGTCTCACTTTACTTATCTGAAAATAAGGATGCTATCTATTTCACAGAGTCAATGTGTGGATAAGGTAAGATAAAATACATCAAGTACCCAACACAGTGCTGATACATAATATAGACTCAAGATAATATTGTTTCTCTTTTTTCTACCCCCATTCCTCTCTACCTGCATTGCCCATTGCCCACGATAGCCAAGAATCTGCAACTTTTGATCTCAAATACTACCCCTTAAGCCTCCAAGCCAATTGCCACCTTCCCATTTCCTACATTTATTAGGAATTATCAGGAGAGGAAAGTTAACAATCATAAGTCTCTCCCACATACTCCAAATGGCTACACTTATTATGAGAACCCAAAGCCCCACGTCAAGGGTGTTATCTTCTCCTGGTCCCAATCCGTCCAGTCTTCAGAGCTCCAGAACAATGTGGGCTTCCTGATGTGGCTCTCACTCACCGCTGGGCATTCACTTTGTGAATGGTTCCATCAGCCTCTGACGTGCTTCCTGTATCCCCAAGCACAGGACTCACCTGTTCCTTGTGTCTTAGTGGCGTGGGTGTTACATTTTCCCCTCCATCCTCCTCAGCTTCTTTTCCTGATCCCAGTTACAGATTAAAAACTCCTGTGCATTAGGATAGAGACAAACATGGTGGTGGTGTGTGTACAGGAGAGGGTGGAGGATGGATTAGTTATTGGAAGCAGCCAGGCCACTATGCTTCCAATTGAATAAACCTTTTTAAAGTGTTTACTCTGAATCTGAATTATGTTCCCAAAAGAGGATAATATATACATTCAATTCCTATAACCATTCACAGCCGGTGGGAAGGAGAAAATGTCCCCTTGAGACTGGGGCAGTCCACGTCTCATTCTCTGTTGCACTCTCCATATCCTTGGCATAATGCAATCTCGATAATTCCCGGAAATAAGAATAAATTAATGAAAGATTCTCTTTAGCCAACTTAATATGTACTTGAAAGATGTGATTCTTGTCAAACTAAAATACTTATGATGAAGTATCAGGACAGTGAAATCAGCGGCCTATTGTGTGAGGGAGGATATCCAAATATGTACATTGTCAAAATTACAGACTGGGCTCCAGTCAATAAAATGAGATACAATCAAGAAAAACAAAGTGGCTCCTATATGAACAAATATGCAGCAAGCTGAGAACTGAGATTGTGGGTCTGGCCGAGCATGAGGAGTCGTAAATTGTTTGGAAGTCCACAGAGGGCCTCATTGTAACTACAGACCATGTCGTTTTGGGCTGGGCTTGAGGGGATTTTACTCTAAGGTCAAATAGGCATGTGTTTCAGTGAAACCCCGTCTACTAAAAATACAAAAAAAAAAAAAAAAAATTAGTCAGCCGTGGTGGCAGGCGCCTGTAGTCCCAGCTACTCGGGAGGCTGAGGCAGGAGAACGGCATGAACCGGGGAAGCGGAGCTTGCAGTGAGCTGAGATAGCGCCACTGCACTCCAGCCTGGGCAACAGAGCGAGACTCCATCTCAGAAAAAAAAAAAAAAAATAGGCATGTGTTTATTACTCTTGATTGGCCTTCACTAAGCACAAGCCCGGCAGGGATACCAGGTATTCTTCTTCAAGTTCCAAATTTCAAAATCGATGCAGATCCATCAACGAAGTTTCAGAGAAAATGAGAATGATTAAAATTTTGAAAAATAAGCCTTGTGAGAAAATGCAGCTATGATGGCCTGTGTTTGGTTTGTAAGGAAAGAGACTAAGAAGGGCCATAAGTCTCTGTGTATAAAGTTAGGCTGCAATGAAGACAAAAATGATTTCTTCTTTCCATACCCAGTGAACAGTTAAAATAATGAAAGGCATGGTGCCCACATTGCTTCATGAGCATGGATAGATCTGTAAAATAGGCAATGAGGACGATCACTGGCACGGTCTGCTTCACCTCGGACTAAGTAAAGCTGGCCTTTATTCAGCGTGTTACTCCAAAGCCCCGCTTCTCCCTCACTAGCACAAACAAAAACTAACCCCCAACAGAAACCTTGGAAGGAAGAAACAATACCCTATCCTCTCACACAGAAGGTGCCAACATAAAAATATTGTATTCTAGGAAGAAGCTATCTGGCGGGGTAGGGGCTGGGCCTGTGTTATTCCTGTACGTGTGAACTGATGAGGTCTTAGGGTGCTGGGGGAAGTAGGGATGTCTCTTTTTGTGAACTATATTCACTATAATTTGGTTTATGCATCCCATATATAGGCCTAGAACCTATATAAGTTGTACTGAGGAGGACAGAGGGGGCTTTTATAGAATGCAAGGCAATATGGCTTTCTTCTAGACCCTTTAACAGCTCCCATCCATCCCATGGACAAAGCTGTAGGTACTCAACAGAAGACCTGATGCTTTCTCCAGCATCTCAGGCCAGCTGGTCTCCACCCTCACTCTGAGCAGATCTGTTCTGTCCTGTATCTCCCTTCTCTGTCCTGGTGCCTCATACCTAGTTTCCAAGCACTCTTCCCTGCCTCTTCAGATCAATGCTCCATGTTTAGTCTCTGCGTAGCCCTCATTTCAGACTTTGCCTTGGTGCCGTCTACTGGATTTTCCCTGACTCCACAACCAGCCACCCACACAGCTCCCCATACTAGCTCAGTGTCCCAAATTTTAGACCAGGTCATAGGTCCCAGAATCCCCATCCAGGAAGGCAATTTGGATTGTCTTGACCACGCTCCCTTCAGAAGTCACTCTGACTGTGAAGGAATCCCCCCAGAAGGCGTATTCAAGATGAAATCTATTAACATTTGGCCAAGATTCAGAACCTCCAACCCTTCCACCTGCCACTGTAAGATTGGGAGGGAAGGAGATAAAGGCCTTTTCCCCCCAGTCAGGAAAAGGTACTCTCTTTGATCCTATGAGTCATGGGTCACAAATAATATGTCCCCAGGGGTCAGGCAGGCCACAGAAATGGTGAAATGGGCCAGGAAGAAAAGCAGAGGGAACCATGACAAACTGAAGAGTATGCCAGCTACAGGAGTCCACCAGGACTGCTATAACAAAGTACCACAGCCTGGGGGCTTACACAACAGAAACTGATTTTCTCACAGTTGTTGAGGCCATCTTCAAGGAAGTTCAAGAGCAAGGTGTGAACCCAGCTGGTTTCTTCTGGGACTTCTCTCCTGGCCATATAGATGGCTGTCTTCTAGCGTACCTACATGATCTACCCGGTGTCTGTCTGTGCTAATTGCCTCTTTTTATAAGGACACCAGTCATATTGGATTAGGGCCCAACCCTCATGACCTCATTTTAACTTAATTATCTCTTTAAAGACCCTATGTCCAAAAATGGTAACACTCTGAAGTACTAAGGGTTAGGACTTTGACATGTGACTTTTGGGGGACACAATTCAGCCCACAATCCCCCCTACATGAGAAGCCATTGCTTGACTTCTGCCAATGTCTGCCAGGAGAATAGGGGCCCGATTTTGACAGAGCATCTTATTTTTCAGAAGGAAGCAGACATCTGGAATTTCACATGAAATCCCCAATTTTTAAACAGGGACAGCTAAGTTTTATTTTATTTTTATTTGCCCTCATTCTTGCTGTCATCCTATAATTTTTATTTTTTTAAGTATCACATGGGCTGTAGGTGCCCCCAGGCAGCAAGTCTGTGACCTCTTCAATCAGCATATGGTTCTCTGTGAAACCCACCATGGAGGCTGACTCCTTGAAATGCTTGAGATTAGGCAGCCCAAGCAGCAGATGCTGAAGGCAGACTGGCCGGCTTCCTGGGCCTCTTCTCCGGCAACACACTGATCTCAGCCCTGCAATGGTGGGAAGGGCTGAGAGAAGACCAACCTCATGAAAGAACGGCCAAGCAAAGAGTGCATTTGTCTCTACAGCCTTGGCCCTGGGAGTTGGCATTCTGCCCCAGGCCTCTGACCAATCCTGCTTGGCCTTTCTAGGGCAGGAGATAGCACCAAGTGACAAGTGGCCCAAAGAGAGCAGGGGAGACTGGACAACCCCCTCTGTGGAGGTCAGGGTATTTCTATGTTTTACTGTTTACACCATAAGCTCCACCGCCCAGCATTTGGTCTAAACTATGTCAGTGGCCCACATCAACACCATCTATCCTCAGAGATAGACGGATGGAGTGAGGGTTTTCTTTGTGAGGGTCACAGGGAATGCATAGCAGAGCCTAGTCAGGAAGCCCAATTCTGAGTGATCCCAGAAAAACCTTTATAACCAATCTTGTCCAGCTCTGTCCCTAAGATAAGCCCATAAATGGCACAGAAAAAAAAAACTGGGACATTTCAGAAAAGATCTCTGACTTCTCTAGGCTTATTTTAGACACCCATGTAGAGAAGCTGCTTCTAGGAACAGTACAGTAATGGTGATGTAGAAGGAATGTGGGCCCTGAAGTAGTATCTGACCTGTAATAGGCATAACGGAGCCAGATTCTGTAAACACCTGGCAGCTGAAGTCCAGTAGGCTCTAGGGCTGTCTGGTAGGGGCCAAGAGCTAAGAAGAATTGCAGGCAGGTTACAGCTGTCGAATAGGCGGGAGACAGGTCAAGTCCAGAGAGGCAGAGGAGAGACCAGTAAAGTGGATCCATGTGGGCAAGGGCATGATTTAGTGCAGGGATGGTGAACAGGGTTCCACTCAGTGCCAGCTCTCAGTAGTTGCAGCTGCTGGGAGTATTGGGTTGAGAATGGTTTTCAACCTCATCCAGATACTGGAGGAAAGAGTGCTGTGATTGATTAGCACTGTCTCTCCTGGGCACAAGGTGTGGGGTAGACGAGGCTATGCCATCTTGCTCCAGGAGGTCAGGTGGTACTAATCAAATACCCAGGCTTGGATGCAGGAAGTGTCAAGGTGTTTCAGCTTCAAATGGCCAGAAGCTAGGCAAGGGTCTATGTACAGCGAGGGCATACCACCCACAAAAAAGTACGTAGATAATGATCAAAAATTTATGTAACTCAAAAACTCCATATATATTTCTTTTCTAGGCAAGGACTGTGTCAGAGTGTGGGCAGAACAGAGACTGCCAATGGAGAAAATCGGTTGTATCTGAACCAAGAGGTAGCCTGAGAAAGAGGGAATTCCAGCAGCTCCTGACACCAGGAAGCCCTGGTGACTCACAGATGTGGCACAGTCAGGCTGGTCGAGTGTGGAAGTTAGGCAGGGGTCTCGGGACTGCTTGGGCTGCCAAAATCTAGATCTGGGAAGCCACAACAGAAATGAAGAACTTGGTGTTATCTGCCTCGGGAGCAAAACAAAAGCTTAAGAACCTGGAGGTCAGAGCAGAGGTGGGAGGGTCTGAGGTGTTGGTTTTCAGGAGCTAACTAATAACGGGAGAGAAAACCAGAGAAGAGGTAGGTACAAGTGATGCTCCGCTCAAACAAACAAGGTCCAGCACCCAGAAAAATAGATGAAAAAACAGCTGCAACTCTCCTAATATACGAGGACCTGGAGAGTAATTTATTTCCCAAAAGATCCCAGGCAGCAAAAGTCTCAGACCAAGGGATCCAGGTATGCACACCTGACAGAGAAGCCAGCTGCAGCTGGTTAGGGAAAAGCTGGGTTCTAAAACCACTTCAGGACTCAGCCCAAGACAGACCAGTCCCTGGACTGCAAGCTCACTTATTTATTCAAAAGAATATTTACCAAATAGCTGCACTGTGTCAGGAACTGAGAGACAACAAAACATACTCCTGGGCCCTGGAGGAGCTCAAAGTCAAGCAGAAAAAACAGGCACGAATCTTCCTAATTTGCTGAGTGCTGTAGTGAAAGTAAACACAGCCTGCAGTGGGAACACAGAGGCAGCAGAAACTACAGCTCATGTGTAAAGATGAGTGTAAGTGTGTTGAAGAAAGGAGCCAAGATAACAAATACGTATACAAAGTGTCCCGTATGTGTCAGGCATTATTGTAAAATGCTTTACACACATCAAGTCATTTCATTGTTGAGGGAGTAGTATTGTATTATTATCATTCTACAGATGAAGAAACTGAGGCTCAGAGATATTAAGTAACTTCCTCGAAGTCCCACAGCTAGTAAGTGACAGGGTCACAATTCAAACCTTTTTGCACTGCCTCCAGAGCCTGTGCCTTGCTGCCTCTCAAGGGAAGGTTAGAAATAGACCTAAAAGGTCACTCTCAAAAGATATCTCAGGGACAAAATGCACCTTGGAGGTCATCTAGTTCAAGTGCCACATGGGCTGGGGACATCTGGCCTAATGACTTCAAAAATCTTGAGTTGCCAGGTTGTTCTGAGCCCTCTGAAACTGCAGAAACATCCCACTCTTCTCTATTAAGGGTTAACATCCCTAGACAAAATTAATGGGCAGCCAGCAATGATACTACTCAATCTGAAATAAAAAGAAATCAAGGATGAATGATGTGGAAACTGAGGGCTGTCACCTCAGTGAAAAGTCATGATCTCTTGCCCCGTTTACAGATATGACCCAGTCTGTGGCCCTGGAATCTATTAATTGAAAGAGTGGTTGGGTCCTTAGAAGGAAGGGCCTGTAACATTATAGAAAATATATCCAGTAATGATTCCTCCAGTCCTTCTCCAAAGAGACACAAGGCCACTTGCCACAGATACACTGAAGAAAGGGGACTACCCAGACATCTTGAGGTCTGTTGAACACTTGACATTGATAACTGGAGACATAAAACATCATCACGACCCTCCTGTTAGAGTGAGGGCATATGGGAACCAGGTAATAAATGGTGGTGAGCTGCCCTAAGTCTGGCTCACAGTGGGCCCACTGGATCCGTAGACCAATCCTATAGTCATGCTCACAGTTCCCAGATGTATAACCGGATATACGTACACCTACATTGATTGCTTGGATTGTGAGTAAAGTCAAGTGGAGGCCTCTAAAAAGGCACCCCCACACACATCCTGTTCAAAATAGCTACTCAAAAGCAATGTAGCTTCCTGGGGAAATGGCAGAAATTAGTGCTACCCTTAAAAACCTAAAGTCTATAGGGTTGGTGAACCCCATGTTACTTCAATTGACCAATCTGACCCCTTCAAAAACAAGACAGACCCTGAAGGATGGCAGTGGATGACTGCTACCCAAGCAAACTCAAATCCAAATGCAGCTGCTGTGCCAGATGTGGTATCTTTGCTAAAGCAGATTAACCTGGCCTTGGATACATGGAATGCAGCCACTGATCTGGTGAAGGTATTGTCTTCCATTTCTGTCAGAAAAGAGGATCGGAATGCCCAACACTGTATATTTACCCTCTTCACTGAAGGATATGTTAACTCTCCCATCCTCTGTCATGATATGGTCCAAAAAAAAACTGGACTGGCTGGACATCTTTGGACGGAATGTCATACTGGTCCAATACATGGATGACTTTATGCTAATTCAATTGGATAAACAAGGTAGTGGCTAGTACATTGCAGGCCTAAGTGTAAGCCACATGCAACTCTTGAAGAATAGGAGATAATAATCTATGAATATCTATAAGTCTGATAAAGATCCAGGAACTCACCACATCAGTAAAAATTTTAGGTGTTCAGTGGTCCAAGGAATGCTACAGCATCCCTTCCAAAATAAATAATAAATTATTGCATTTTGCACATTCTGCCAACAAAGAAGGCCAGAAACACCTTGCTCCAGTGATGGGTACCAAAGACACATTCAACTATCTCCTCACATATGAGGGTCAGTAGAGTAGACAATGCGAGTATTCTTAAAAGCACTCCCACTCAGAAAGGGCTAGCAGTAATCTAACTATAAACAGAAGGACTGCAAGCCACCTCATCCAAATGTATCCGTAACTCACTTCCCCCTACCAGATCCCAAAAGGCTTCTGCTGCTCCAACACCACCCAACACAAGAGGAAGTTACAGTGCACATTTTTCTTTAAAAGTCTATCCAAGTGAACAAACACATTGCTAGGGCCCCTCCCAGGTCCTTGGAAGGGGACTGTACAAGTAGGGGGCCTGGGGATTAAGCATTATTAGTTTCTAGGTCCATTCACTCATGGCTGGGAGCCAGGAGAATGAGCATGAAAGTGGGACTGGAGGAGGGTGGTGTCAGGCCAAGGCTGGAGCTGGACAGGAGTGCTTAAGGTTTAATGCACTATCCAGAACGTCTTTTCTATTCCTCTATAAATGTTTTCACCCTATGACAATTGCCAAGGGCTTTTTGTTTGTTTATTTTATCATACTAGGTTCCATCAAATACTCTTGTAATTAGGAACAGTTGGTGAAATGCAGGCGCTGGGAGAGGAGCCGACTCTCCATCCTCATCCAAAATGAGAGTCATGGAGACCAAGAGTTTGGCTCCTTAGCTGCTGCTCTGGGTGGGAATTAGAAATATCTGGACATTCTTGCCATGGTCTAAAATTCAAGAGCTCTAGACCAAGGCATGGGAGCTTGCTGCTTCAGCTTTCCTCATCTGCAAATCGATGATAATTACTAGTCAGTGACTGCTAGATAAATGGGACTATTGAACTGCAAAATATTAGTATTATTGCTTTTCCTCTTTGATCTCATGGGGCAAGATAAATTTATGGCATCGTAATTGTTTCTATGGCAGCAAATCATATTGTCCCAAACAGTGGACTTCATGACTTCATGGCTGGATTGAGAAAAAGAACAAATCAGATTGGGAGTGAGAATTTTGCTCAAACATAAATATCTTCAAGGCTAGCACGGGGAATAGAGCAAATTACAGACTGGCAAAATTGCTTTTGCTTTAAATGTTCTTCTCACAAGTTCATCCCAGTGCAAAAGCCCCTTTTCAGGCATGTAATTTGTGTAATGATGCCTCCTTGCTTGAATTCACAGAAGGCTAATGGTGAAGCTCATCTATTTCAAGGAACACTTCAGCAATGTTAATACTAATTGTTTTGCAGCAAATATCTGGATTTCTGCTGTAAGCAGTTTTTTTTGGCTTTTCTATTTGTTTGTGTGTGTTTTTACTCCCTCAACATTTTATCTCTACAAATATATTTGAAATAAACCAATTTCCAGAAAAAATTCAGTTTTTATCATCTGAAAATCTGTCAAGAACTCTCCTCACTAGAAGCATCTGCTTTGTCTCACTTAGGTTCCTATTGACTTTATTTTCAGATTTCTGGAGTCTATTGTTAGTTTCTGTTTATTGCCTGAAAAGAACACAAAATGTCTAACTTTGAAGCCATTTAAATTCACCTCAGTTTCATTTAACCATACACCACAAACAATGACTTGGGATTTTAAACTCTAGAGATCTCACTCCTCCTCCTCTTGCTCTCTCTCTCTCTCTCTCTCTCTCTCTCTGTCTCCTCCCTCCCTGTTTTTCTCCCCACTCCCTCTACCTTCTTCCCTTTTCTTTCTCTCTCTTCTTTCTCCTCCCTCTCGTTCTTTCTCTTCTTTATATACAAACATTTCCAGTACCTTCTACCAGTGATCTCCTCCTCTCATCCTTTTAACCCTAAAATTTCCAGAACCTGCAAGTTCCTGCTGATTCATAAACTTCTTGCCAAGGACCTCACCCAGGAGCACCACATGGCGTCAATTTTCCACGCACCCTGGAAATTCACTGCTTCTTATCCAGGCCTCTCAGTGACCCTTCTCCGCTCTTACTCTGAAAACTCCATCTGTTGAATTTCTCACCATGACTCCGTCAGTAAGTGCAATGAGATGGTCAGTTTTATGTGTCAACTTGGGTAGACCATAGTACCCAGTTATTTAAACAAACATTAAGCTAGGTGATACTGGGAAGGTATTTTGTAGATGTGGTTAACATCTACAGTCAGTTGACTTGGAAGTAAAGGAAATGGCCTCTAATAACGTAGGTGGGTCTCATCCAATCATTTGAAGGCCTAAAAAGCAAAAACTGAGGTTTCCCAAATTCTGCCCTAATACTGACACGTCAACCCCCACTTGAGTTTCCAGCTTACCACCTGCCCCACAGATTTAGCACTTGCCACATCCCCATAATCACATTAACCAATTCATTAAAATAAGTGTGTGTGCGTGTGTGTGTGCGTGTGTCTCAGAAGAACTCTGACTGGCACACACATATAACAAATACACTAGGTGTATTTGTTAAAATGATGTGCTGAAAACTATGCCATGGGAAGTATAAAGAATGCATAAGATGTCATCCATTTCCCCCAAAGAGCTTACAGCTCGTGGGAGAACCAAGATTAACTGTGCCTGAAACAACAACAACTTGTTAAAAATTACAAACATAGGGTTTAGATGTTTTGTGTAGATGTCCAGGAGCTCTGCAGAAAGAAAGGTCAGTGAAAGCTGGAGGAGTCAGGGACTATTTCATGGAAAAAGTGAGTGTTGAGCTGACACGCCCTTGCTTCACCCTACTGTCAATTTTACTTCCTAGGAGAGGCCCTCATTTCAGAACCCTGGGATCCTCCTCTCTCCAACTTCTTCTCCATGCCCCTACAGTCCACCAACAGAACAATCTCTTATGACACCAGTTTCATGCAAGTTTAGATTGAGGAGTGATATGGTTTGGATTCGTGTCCTGGCCCAAATCTCATGTCAAATTGGAGGAGGGGACTGGTGTGAGGTGATTAGATCATGGGGGCAGATTTCCCCCTTGCTGTTCCCATGATAGTGAGTGAGTTCTCATGAGATCTGGTTGTTTAAAAGTGTGTGGCACCTCTCCACCTCTGCCATGGAAGACATGCTTGCTTCCCCTTTGCCTTCTGCCATGATTGTAAGTTTCCTGAGACCTCCTACCCATGCTTCCTGTACAGCCTGTGGAACTGTGAGTCAATTAAACCTCTTTTCCTCATAAATTACCCAGTCTCGGGAAGTTCTTTATAGCAGTGTGAGAATGGACTACTACAAGACGTCAAGAAATCTGCTTATCTGGATCTGTCACTAACTTGCCCGGGTGCTTGGGTAAGGTACTTGAACTTCAGTCAACCTCCAAGATCTCTAGATCTCTAAATTCTAGGATTTCTTTCTACCACATCAAGCCTACACAATCCACCCAGCGTTTTTTGGGACTCTACATAGTCTATTCTCAGTCTGCCTCTCCAAAACCTTGCTTTCCAACCTCTCCAAATGCTCCCTGCCCTGGCCAGTCTGGTCACCTCACTGTCCCAGAGCCAGGCTGTACTGATTCCCACCCTTGTGCCTTTGTCTACATTAGTTCATTTTCATGCTGCTGATAATGACATACCCAAGACTGGGTAATTATTACAGGAAAAAGGGTTTATTGGACTTACAGTTCCATATGGCTGGGGAAGCCTCACAATCATGGTGGAAGGGAAGGAGGAGCAAGTTACATCTTACATGGATGGCAGCAGGCAAAGAGAGAGCATGTGCTGGGAAACTCCCACTTATAAAACCATCAGATCTCATGAGACTTATTCACTATCACAAGAACAGCAGGGGAAAGCCCTGCCCCCATGATTCAGTTACCTTCCACTGGGTTCCTCCCACAATATATGGGAATTCAAGATGGGATTTTGGTGGGGACACAGCAAAACCCTATTACATGGCCTTTCTTGCCTGGTGCCTTCTGAACTGTGCAATGCCTGTGCAAATCCCCATATCCCTGCTGTGCCGGCTCAACACTCACTTTTTCCATGAAATGGTCTCTGACTCCTCCAGCTTTCACTGACCTTTCTTTCTGCTGAGCTCCTGGGTGTCTACACAAAACATCTAAACCCTATGTTTATAATTTTTAACAAGTCATTGTTGTTTCAGGCACAGTTAATCTTGGTTCTCCCATGAGTTGTAAGCTCTTTGGGAGAAATGGACATCTTATGCATTCTTTATACTTCCCATCGCATAGTGCTAACATAAATCCAACAATTTTATCTCCACTGCACACTTTCTCATGCCTCTGCAGCATTTGGCAGTGGCAAGAACTCCTTCCTGAACTGCTGTCCCTGTCTTCTCCGACACTCTCTCCTCCCTTCTCTCTTGACACTCCTTCTCTGGATCTCCCTCGTCTGCCACATCAGAGTAGGCGTTTCACAAGGAATGTCTTCTCTTCCCTTATTAGAAACATCCTGGCCATCATCACTGATCTGTTGCCCTTAACTCTCAACTTGGCTGGGGAGAAAATTGCTTTGTACAGGTCTGCCTGTGGTCATGATTTCCAGGCACATATGTTAACTCCTTACTGGAGCTGTGAACTTTCCACCTGGATATCCCACCAGCACCTCTAACTCACTGGGACTGAAATTAAACACACCCTTTTTCTTCCCAAATCTGATTATCTCCTCCTCCCTATTTCTGACTTGGAGATCAGACACTTGGGTCCAACATCTCAGCATTTGTTTGTTACCATTTCCACTTCTTCACTCTCCATGTTCAACCAGATTCTAAGCTCTGTTCATTCTCCCTCACCAATATCTCCTCCACCTCCCTGTGCCTGCATTTCCACTGCTACTTTTGCTGCCCACATTTAGGCTGCCATGTTCTCTAGCCTAGCTGATGATCCTCTTTTTACTTCTCCTCTGCAACCCATTTAGAGGCTATGACTAGATTAATATTCCTGAAACACAGCTCTGATGCATTATTTATCTGATTAATGTTTTTAAATCTCTTCCCAGTGCCTTCAACACGAAATTAAAAGTCCCTGACCTCTCTCTTCCACCTTGCTTCTCATTCTTCTCCCTCATGCACTCTAGGACGCATCTGAACTCAGCTCTGACTCTTTCCCCCACCAGGCCTGGTTGTCTTGCTTCTGGGGTGTCTGTTCAGGCCATTCCCCCTATCCAAAAGGCCTTCCTCCCCTAGGATCTGCTTGTCCAAATACCACTTGATTTTCAAGCCCCATCTCAAATATTCCCTGTCCCCTGAAGCCTCCTCTAATCTGAGTGAAAGTATTTTTCCCTCTTTTGCATTCTCATAAACCCTAACTTAAAACTAATTATTTTCTGCCTTAAATTATAATTCCTGAACATGCTTTTCTTCTCAGCCTAGATTACAAACGCCTTGAGGGAAAAATAGGAAACTTTATGCCACCCCTCACCTAGGTATTTAGCATGGTATTTTGCAATAAATACATATTTCCTTAATTAATACATTCTGAAGGAAGAACCCATAGGACTTGGTGTTTACTGGGGAAAAAAAACATAAATAGAGGAATAAAAAGAACTTGAAAGTTTTGAAGCTTAGCTGAGCAGAAGGGAAATCATGACACTGGTAGGGAAAGTGACTCCGATAGGGAAAGCAATTTGGGAGTTTAGGTGACAGTAAGGCATCTCAATGGAAACGGCCACCACGCAGCTAGAAATATGAGACTAGCAGGGAGCATAGATGTGAGACATGAGCTCTGAGAATCCATATGATCCCCAATGAATAAAGTGGAGAAAGAGAAAAGTATGTGTTAAGAACCTGAGCCTTGAAAAATAAGAGTATGGAAAACAAAGAAACCACAGCATAAGAGCTAGAGAAAAGAACTAAGACTGTGAAGAGGACAGCATTTCCAGAAAGAGATGTCAACAATGTTAAATATAGACACTCGCCGAACTGATGTTTACTGAGCACCTACTAGGTGCCTGGTTCTTTTGGATGTACTGGAAATAGAATGGCCAGGAAAGGCCTCACCATGGAGTTGACATTGAAGAAGAATGCTGGACGCGAGGGAGCAGGCCATGCAAATATCTGGAGAACGTGTGTTCCAGGCAAGGGACAGCACGTTAGCTTCTATCCATGGCTAGATACAGTGTGAATCTCTGGCTTTCGATGGTCAGCTCTATGGGTGGCTCCTGCAGTGCTCTCTGTCACTTATTGGCTTTCACACATGGATGAGGGATTAGGTCTTTGTGATTTTCTATGCTCAGGGGCCCAATATGGGAAGCACATTGGGATTTACAGGTGTTTTTTTAATGGTGAGTTTATGGCTGGATCCTTGAGGACTACTTTGGACACTGTCTAATTCTTCTTTGCTTCTCCAGCACTGATTGTAGTAAACAGTGCTCGATATGTGTTCAACCAGTGTGGACCATTTTTAAATGGACTATCAAAGAGAGGCAAAACTGGAAACTAAAGTGGAAAGGGCCTATTTTAAACATTAATAACAATTGCAATAGAGAAAAGAGTCCAGTATGAACTGAACTCAACCTCAATTTGCAGATGTGGCTGGATATTTCAAAAAGGGATTGAGGGAGTAGAGGCTCAGTAGAGTCAGAGAAGTGAAAAATTACAAAAAGCGAGAAGGTGTTGATCCAAGTGAAACTCACCTGGATTTGCTAATTGGCACTTATTGAAATTAGATTCCTACCTTACTACAGAGATTGGGTGACTGGGGCCCTGTCTTTAGGTGGCAGTGGGAACAAACATTAAATTCTTTTAGTAGCCTTGAGTTCTCTCAGGCAGGTGCTTTATGGGGGCTAGGGTCATCTGAGGGGTGCAGCCTTGAGTTTTTTGATACTTTGTTAGTGTTTGTTCAAGTGTTTACAGATCAAGGTTGAGGCCCAGTAGAGAAGAGGGCTCAGGGGAGTCTCCTAGTTTGGTCAAGAAGAGAATCTTTGTGGGGACAATGGTTGTTGCTAAAAGAAACTAGGACAAGTCTAATCGAAATTGTACAAAGGGTATTCACATGTAATATACTTCTTGCTTCTGAAGTGTACGTTTTCATAACGCTGAAAATGTCTCTGTAAGTTTGTATATTGATAGGGCAGGTGGATTAGGCCCTGAGAGTTAAGGCCCTTTAAGCAAATGCTTGGGTCCTTGATCTAATACTACTGGGAGGAGGAAGCACAGGTGAAATTGAGAAAGCCCCAGGAACCATTATGTGCTCATAGCTTAAAACACAACAGCAAAACATGAAGCATTTCTATGTTGAAGCTTGGTTAAAAGGCAATGGCAGGCCAAACCCAGTTATTACAGCAAATATGTACTGCAAATCTATCTGCCTGCAATTGGTTGAAGTTACAGGAAAATATATTCCCTCATTCCCTAACCCCCAAACCCCTTGCAAAACACATCCCACAAATTCCCATCCCCAAACAGCAAAGTCATGGGCCATGAACTGTGATGTTAGCCTTTCTCTAAAGAATCTCCTCCTGGCTCCTGACAGAGTTTGGAAGTCATCCTCTGGCCCCATTCTTCGCTGGGAATGAGCGCCATCAGCCTGCGCACACACTTGGCCTGCACATCACCCTTGAGACTCAGAACCTGGCTTCAGAAGAGTGGGAGGGGCAGAAGACGGAAGCGGAGAGCAGGGGCGAGGGCAAGAACCCCCTGGAGCTGATTGCTGCTCTGTGGACGCACCAAAGTCAGGGGAAGGAAATCTTCAATAGTCGATAGCCTCAGGTAGAAATGGAGAGCTGGCCACCTCTAGGGAGCGGCTGTCAATGAAGAAGGGTGAGCAGGAACCTCCTCACAGCGCCCGGGGACATTGCTTTTCTCTCCCACTCTCCTGTCTTCAACCACACACACACACACACACACACACACACACACACACACACACACACACACACACCCTGCAGTAAAAGAGTTGATGCTCTCCTATGGGAACTCTCTGGTTGAAACCCTAAAGGCAAGTGAAAGGGCTTTTTAAAACCAATCCCAATGATCCGTTTGAGGGAAAAGATATAAGGCAATGTTTGGAATAGCATCTGCAGCACTGATGGGAGTAAGTGGTGCCAATGAAGTGAAATCTTCAGCTGTCAGTCCTGGGCTTCTGTACCAGGGAAAACAATGAGAAATATCTACCTCGCCTTTGTTCGCTGGAAATTTGATCAGAATTCCCATCTCTGCTGTTTTCCTTCTGTACTCTTAACCAAATGCAAATGCTCAGGCTCACGCTAGAGGTCGCTGTTGATCACATCCGAACCTCACCTCCCAACGCAGGCGGGAGAGGCAGGCCCACCGCCGCACGTCCTCACTGCAGTGGGAGCAGCCTGCAGGCTTTGGTGGCAGGAAGATCAGTTTGGCTACACCCGGTTCAGGTACAGCGCATGAGCCTGCGAGGACGTTGCTTTTTATTTCACAGACAAAAGTATAAAACGAGGATAAAGCAGATCATTAAATGTGCTTCAAATTAATTTGAATTTTTTTAAGTACTGCATAATTTATGACCTTTCAACACTTCCCCTCCCTGTCTGACCCCCCAACCATATCACTTCTTCCCCCACTTGCATTAAGCAATTTGAGGAGCGTACAATATGAAGGACTTGAATAAAAGCCCAGACTTAAATATGGACCATACCTGCAGTTAGCCGCTATCACTGACACCACTGGGTTTGTATCCTTCCCAGCTGGTTCTACTCCCAGAATATAAATCAGCTAAGAAATACAATGACAAGACAACAGGGCCGATAACACTGTAAGCAATTACAGCCTCTCTTGATGCTGAGATTTCTAAAGAGGCCACCCAAAGAGCAGTATTCTAATCGAAGGCCATTATTAATGAACCAGATCTCTGCCTGGCTGACTTCTATTCTTCCTCTCCTAATTATATTCATCTGTTCCTTCTTTGGTCCTAACTTTGGAAATTGCTTTCGGCACAGACCAATCCCAAAGGCGAGCTGGAAGCCCGAGTTGAAATAAAAGTCGCCGGTATTATCATTTTGAGGCAAGTCACGAAGTATTTATTGTTTGCTGCATTTCCACTTCTGCCCTTGACTCTAGACCCAAAGTAGAATTGCAGTGGTGATGCAGTGACATCATACATGCAGACACTGGTGCAAAGCAGTGTCTCATTCGACATTAAGATCGTGGCACTGACGGCGAGGCTTAGAAAAATTCCCGAAAGATAGGGTCCAGAGCACCGGTGTCAACTAAAAAAGGTTTATTGGTAAAGAGTGTGGCTTTGACAGCCCCTGACATGGGAAGTGAGCAGAGGCTGCAACAGCCTAGCAGGGGCCAGGATGCAGCCACGACCGTGGCTTCTGTGAGGAGGCTTATTACATGAAAGCAGCCGAGAACTTGTTACGAGAGGCAGCCTACACTTGGGTCCCAGGCAGAGGTGCTGTCACTGAGTAGGATGAGAGGAAAGGAACCTCTAACAGTGTTGTAGCAGGAGGGACATGGCATAGGTGTGGTTTAGAGAGAAGGAATCTGACTGTACTTATTTATTTATTTATTTATTTAGAAGGAGTCTTTCTCTCTTGCCCAGGCTGGAGGGCAGTGGTGCAATCTCAGCTCACTGCAACCGTTGCCTCCCAGGTACAACCTGGGAGGTAAAACCTCAGCCTCCCAAGTAGCTGGGATTACAGGCACCCACCACCGTGCCTGGCCTAACTTTTGTATTTTTAGTAGAGAGGGGGTTTCACCATGTTGCCCAGGCTGGTCTTGAATTACCGACCTCAGGTGATCCACCTGCCTCAGCCTCCCAAAGTGCTAGGATTACTGGCGTGACCCACTGTGCCCAGCCCACCTTTTCAATATTGTGGTAAAATATACTGCTATGTTCTGAATGTTTGTGCTTCCCCCGGATTCATATGTTGAAACCTGACCCTCCAATGTGATGGCATTAATTCGGGGAGGTAACTCAGTCATGAGGGCAGAGCCTTCATGAATAGGATTCGTGCCCGTATAAAAGAGGCCGGGGGAGCTTGTTGTCCTTCTGCCATGTGAGGACACATACAAGGCATTGTTTATGAGGAACAGGCCCTCATCAGACACCAGATCTGTAGGTGCTTTTATCCTGGACTTCCCAGCCCCTAGAACTGAGGCTGTTCTGAGAGCAATAAATTTCTATCATTTATAAAATGCCCATTCTAAGGTGTTTTGTTATAGTAGCCCAAACTAAGACACATATATATATATATATTTATATATATATATAAAATAAAATTTACCATTTTAATCATTTTTAAGTGTATAATTCAGTGGCATTAAGTAGATTCACAATGTTGTGCAACCGTCACCACCACCCATCTTCAGAACTTTTTTATTATCCCAGACTGGAACTCTGTAGCCATTAAGCACTAATTCCCCATTTTCCCCTCTTCTCACTTCTTGGCAACCACCAGTCTGCTTTCTGTCTCTGTGAATTTGACTATTCTAGGTACCTCATAAAAGTGGAATCATACAATATTTGTCCTTCGGTGTCTGATTTATTTCACTTAGCATCATGTTTTCAAGGTTCATTCATGTTGTAGCATGTCAGAACTTCATTCCTTCTTAAGGCTGAGTGATAGCCCATTGTCTGTATATACTACATTTTGTTTATCCATTCATCTGTCAGAGGCCATTTAGGTTGTTTCCACATTTTGCATAGTGTGAATAATGCCGCTGTACATACTGGTGTGCAAGTATTTGAGTTCCTGATTTCAGTTCTTTGGGATATATGCCTAGGAGTGGAATTGCTGGATTGATAGGGTAATTCTGTGTTTCACTTGTTGAGGAACTACCCAACTGTCTTCCACAGTAGCCACATCATTTTATGTTCCCATCAGCAAAGCACAAACGTCCCACTTTCTCCACGTCCTTGACCACACTTGTTATTCTCCTTTTGTGTGTGTGATAATAGCATTTTAATGGATGTGATATGGCATCTCATTGTGGGCTTAATTTGCATTTCCCTAATGACTAGAGATGTTGAACATCTTTTCATGTGCTTGTTGGCTATTTGCATATTTTCTTTGGAGAAAATACCCATTCAAGTCCTTTGACCATTTTGAATAGCCATAACACTTTTAAACAGAATGCTTCTGTCCTTACTCAGCCACTTCCTTGCTGTGTGACCCTAAGCTAGTTACATAATTTCTCTGTGCCTCAATTCCTTCATCCCCAAGATAGAAATAGTAGTATCTATCTCATAGGCTTGTATGAGGATTAAATGAGTTTTTATCTGTAAATCATATTGAATAGTGCCATAGTAGACACTCAACTAATGTTAGATTTATTTCTACATAAGGTGGCTTGGAGAGGGCAGAGAATGGGTGTCAGGGAGCAGTCAGGAGACAGTTTCCTGCCACCAGTATTGATGGGAATGTCCTCGGAGATCTTCTAGACCAGCGCCTTTATATTACGGGAAAGGAAAGAGATAAAAAGATAACTCCTATGCCCAGTATCAAGAGGGACCCTTACCACCACCTCTCCAATGTCCAATACTCTTTTCACCACACTTAGATCTTTCTCTCCCCTAATTTCTGCTTAAGACTGAAACCTCATGTTAATGTCCTCATGGGATATGACTTGAACGTCTTCAAAACCACCTTGACCACCTGTATTGGCATCACAAGCTTTTATCAATGGGCTTGCAAAAAGTTGTGATTCCTGAGGATCAGAGTAGTAGCTGGTGTGAGCAAGAGGCAGTGAGTGTTGCCTCCAAAGTGTCCTTTGGGAGAAAACAAGTCCCAGTCTCTCCTCAGTGTTCAGCCTTTCTAACTTTGCAGTCAGTATCACAGGTTCTTAATGACCTGCTCCCACCTTCCCCTGTTACCTCCTACATACGCGGGAGAAACCAATTAGAGTACTGACTTGGGACTACGAGACCATCCCTCTCAGAGAGATCACTCTTAGGACCCCCACAAAGCACCCCAGTGTGCAGGCAGCCTCACTCACTTCAGACGAGTTCTGCTTATCTTTGTGCAACTCCAATTATTCGTGCCTGCCAGCAGGTGTAATAATGCTAACTGCCTCTCAGCCCCCACGGTGGCAGGTGCCACAGAAATAAGCGAATAAATGGACAGAAAATGAACCGAAGCTACACAATCTGCCAAAGGCTTTCACAGCCCCTTGGAAACAGAACACCTGGCTTCACTGTCTCTTGAATCAATATGGCCTTTTCTCATAGTACCTAAAGCTGAAGTTCATCTCCAATTCCTTAAACTGTCCTTCTCCAGGAGCAGAATTCATTTGCCATCTGCTTTACAAGAATCTGGACACTCTGTGTTTCTATCTTATTATAGATTCAGCTAATATGATTTCTTCCATCCACCATCCCTAAACAACGCAACCTGTGCTTTGTCTTTGACTAAGCCCCACAGCCTTCTCTCCACACAGGGTGCTTTCTGATGATTCACATCAAATTTCCTGTTTGGTTTCCTTTATGGGTGCATGGCTCCTAATGTTTTTGCCCATCTTCTCGTGGCACATCCGGCCCAGGAAGCTTTACTGCACTTGTTAGTTTAGCAGCTGTGCTTCTCCACTGAGGCTACCCCAGGCAGGAGGCAGCTGGAGAAGGACAGCATAAGAAATTGGAGATGAACTTCATTGTTGTTGTTGTTGTTATCGTTGCTCCTGCTGTTGTTTTAGAGACAGGGTCTCACTCTGTCGCCTAGACTGGAGTGCGGTGGTGTGACCGTAGCTGACTCCAGCCTCAAACTCCTGGGCTCAAGGGATCTTTCTACCACAGTCTGCTGAGAAGTTGGGACTACAGGTGCACACCAACACACCCAGCTAATTTTGTTTTAACTTTTTGTAGAGACAGAGTCTCGCTATATTGCCCATGCTGGTCTCAAACTCCTGGCTTCAAATGATCCTCCTGCCTCCCAAAGTGCTAGGATCACAGACATGAGTCACCACCCCCAGCCAACAATGTTTAGATTATTTTTTCTTCCTTACACTTTCCCCATTTTTTTCTCAGACTAATAATAGTGAGTTTCTATGACTTCCGGAGTCCTAGATACATCTTCTGTGATCGCATATCCAATGAGCACAAGAAAAATGAACAAGCTCCATCACCAATGCCTTCCCTGGACAGTGGGATAAGGCCAAAGAACCCACAGCACAAAGGGTGCCCCCAAGTCTTCCATTTAAAAAAAAGAAGTTAGAGGTTTTGTGTTTGCTCAAAGCAACTAGAAAGAATGATGAACCCCCCACACAGAGATAGCTGTGCTATAGACGAGTGTTTTTCAAACTGTGCTCCCCAGAAACGCCTTGGGAGAGAGAAAAGTAGAAAACAAGAGAGAAGCAGGCTCTGGGGCTTCCTCCCATGATTCAAGCAGAGCAACCTGAGTTTAGCCGTCGTACACAAGCTTTTTTGGAAAAAGGGCTTCTGTGGCCCCAGACATACAAAACCACTAGTGTACTGTAAAGGTCACTGTCCCGGGAGGCAGGGTCCTGGTCCCATCTTACCTCTATAGCCTTTGGCAAGACACTAAGCTTCTCAGGGTCTCCCTGCCACATCAAGGGAGAGGTGTGGACTAAGAGATGGCCAGGATTCTCCAGTTTTATGATCTTCTCTTCAACGTTATTTGTAACCTTCAGATGACTGTGTCAGTTCCAAGTTGCAAAGACTTGGGACTGAATTCTAGTTCAGCTACTCTTCAGCTCTGTTACCTAGGGTCGGGGGAGGTCTCTGTAGGCTGAATGACCCTGTATGACAGATGCATCTGAATGTGTGCTCCCAGCTATGGAATCCAGGAGTGGCCAATCCAGAGATTTATTCCTTGTCTATGAGTAACATCTGAGCCCCCAGCCCATCCCATGGGACACGGGCCGTACAGAGGATTGAGGCCCAGAGCCTTAATGGACATTGTGAGGCGGAGGTCGTTAAGGGGAGGGTGTTAGTGAAAATGCTGTATACACTGCATGATGTTTGCAAGCAGCTGTGGTTCTCCTACCCACCCTGCTGCCAACAGGCCATACAGATATCTTGTCCAGCCCACTGTCATTGACTCTCTCCCCTGCATGTGATCTAATAAAACCCCAAGTCTCGTTTTCTGGCTCTGGGTCTCTTCTTCAGCCTCTTGAACCTAATGCCTTCCTTACGGAGGTTAATAGGCGTTTGACACAACAGCCTCCTCCTCCCTGAAGTTCAGTTCACCCTCACCTGTAATCACTAATACTATCAATGACCTTGAAAGATTGTCGTGAGGATTAAAAATAACATATAAAACTTTTCTTGGCCCAAATTAGTTGTTCAAGAAGGGGTAACTATGACCTACCATGATTTTTATGCATGCAACCTTTAACTCAACCAACCCAGTGCTAGTACTTTAACTTATGGGTATATGTGTAAAAGTTCACCAAGATGTCCATTTGAGGATATTCATAGCAACAAAATGTTTAATATCAAAAAATAAATAAGTAGGATGTGTCCATCAATCAGACAGTAAATAAATTATGCAAATATATCTATTTGTATATTTGCATTTTATAACCATTGACAGGTTTCTAAAAATTGATTTATCAAAATTGAGATTGTAGACTATCCTTTTATTTGTTTAACCTCTTCATACTTCTCTGTATTAAAGGTGAGTTCAAAAAATACTATTCTTCATACAAGCATTTTATATTGTGTATCTATTGGTTAAAATAAGTAAACATTGATGATGATGAGGCTGATGATGAAGGTGGCGATGGGTCACATTCAGAGGATACAGGAATCCTGGGATGTCTTTCGGGGCAAAATGACCAAAAAGGATGAGGCTCTGCAGATGGATTTTCTCTGGCCAGTCCTTTTTTCTGACCACATCCACTCCACTTGATGAGTAACTTGGTCCTTCTTGGGATCTTCAATAAAAATAGCTCTCTGACCCTTGTTTTTATTTTTCTCCATTTGACAGCAGAGAACTAGGACAAAGGAGAGTTTACAATTCTCACCATATCTCAGAACAGTTAACTGAATGCTCAACTGGACATCACTAGGGTTTACTCTCAAGACATAAGCCTGACTTCTCAGTTTTCATTGTGGGTTCCTCAGCAGTTGGGTTTGAGCGTGGTAAGACTCTAGAATCCCCAACCAGATGATCTGTCCCACCTAACAGAAAAAGGTGATGCTGCCCTTATATATAAAGCTCAGATATTTGAGGTGTCTGTTTTGTTCAAAATATTTCTTTTCTAACCACCTTTAAAATAAAATATGTATTCTTCAGACATACAGGCCAGTGCTAACCAAATATTTTCATCATACAGATTAAAACCTCTAGAATATTGAGCCAACACTAGTTCCCAAATGCAGGATTTCTGGTCTAAGAAACAAATTTATGAGTAGGTCCTCATATTGTTTTGTCCCCTTCTCACCTGTGAACGCCCGGCACATACACACATTGAATGTCATACTATTTCCTCTGGTTTCAGGGCCCCATTACAACATCCTGTCACACGTGATTTCTTCTGAAGTGTGTCAAGCTCTACATAACTTCTCCTTCTTCCCCCAATACCCCATACCTCTCAAAGCCTCCTACCCCTACCCAAACTCGAATTTCTCCCTCCTCATGCAAATGTCAGAAGGCAAGTAAGCTGACTAGCCCATTTCATTTACAGTGTGACTGACTGGTGGCCTGATACTTTTCTCAAGGGAAGTGAAGGTTTTCACAGGGGCATTTCATACAAATCTTTACTCTGCTGAGATTACAAATCCTCTGTGTTTCCTTTCCTCTTGCCTAACGCAGCAGAGAATTAGATGTTAGCCCAAAATCTGTTGTAGGAGGGGTCCTGAAGGGGTCCTAGGACCTCAGTTTATGGAGAAGGCAGCCTCTTAACCCTAGCCTGTTCTGGGATCTCAACTCCTTTCTACTTTAAGTATCACATGTTCTTTACTCCCTTTATGCCTTCATTTCCCCATAGCCCAGAGCCCATGGGTTCTTATCCTCTCTCATTCATTTCCATTCAAGCATGCGTTCACAGGCATGCTCCTGCTTGGTATTAACCCATTTGCCATACTTTCGCTTTCTGGTGGCTGCTTGGTTATCTGGGCTGATAACTGAAGGACTCATTTTTTATGACCATGGGCCTTTCTGATGCCAATCTTTTATGTATAACCATGCATCCCTGGGTTTGGGGAATACAGTGTAGAGAAAAGTAACTAGTAAGTGGGCTAAGCGCACCATTCATGAAATCATCACTGCTGCCTGTGCAAGAGCTCCTGACATGTCCGGGCAGCCAACACTTTCCTCCTGCCTCTGCCACTCTCTACCTTCAAGGGTCTTCCTGCAAGGACCTCTGCCTCCTGGCTCTCCTGCTGCTCCACTGGTTACTTTGTTATGTTTCTATGGATCGGTCTAGAAGTGGAGTCCTTCTTCCACTAGTGCTTAAAGGACTTTATTATTCCAAAGTATGAGACAGTTGGGCCCAGTCAGTGGCTTGCAGCTGCCAATGGAACCACTTTTTCATTTGAGTAAAATTTTTATCTTTTTAGTTTCCCTTACCATTGGAACATAGCACATGTCCTCCAGACTAGGAGATATTGTAGAATGCTGGCTGTGCAAACTATCACCAAAGCAACCTGTTAATAAGTCAAAGCTGAGTTTATTACTTACGGGCATAAAGAAAAATACTGCTCCTCAGAGTCTTGGAAGCAACTTGAGAGGAGAGGGCTGAGAATGCATGTTTATTAAGATTGTAAGATCTGGTTTTAGGTAGGTCTTTCAATGCGGGCGTATGGTTAGGTTTGAGCAAGGATCATGATATTATAATTTAGGATTGCTGGGAAAAAAAACAAGGCAGGATTTTGAGGCAAGAGGTTTTAAGAATCTTAGGGTGTAAAATGTCATTTGATGTTTTATCTTAAAGAGTAGATGGGTCTTTCAGGTAGTCCTGCTAAGGTCAATGAAGTTATCTGTAACTTTTTTCTCTCTGGCGAGAGTTGCCTGGAATAATAAAGTTACTCTGATGAAGGCAGTAGAATAAAGTCATGTGTAGACAGAAGCCTGTGTAGAAGGTTTGATTCTCAATAGCAAGAATACCCGATAGTGCTGTCCTTAATTACATCCCAACATTCTGATCCCATACAGCCAGCCCATGCTTTCTGCAGAATCTGCAGACCTAAAAGTTTCAGCCCTTCTTCTTCCCTCATAGTGGGTCCTTCCCCATCCACGTCTCTGCATGTGAAGTGGCCTCGTTGTCTAGGGTGACATCCAAGGTTTGTTGTCTCACAGCCAAGGAGACCAAGGACACAGACACACAAAGAGTGAGGTTAAGAGCAGAAGTTTAATAGGCGAAAGAAAGAGAATAGCTCTTTGCTACAGAGAGGGGTCCCAGAAAAATGAATTGCCTATCTGCAGTGAAATGCAGGGAGTTTTATAGATGAGCTGGTGGGGAGGTGGTGTCTGATCTACATAGAATGTGAAAAACTGGTTAGGACCAGGTATGCCATTTGCGTAGGGTGCGAATCTCTGGCCGTCTCCACCCCAGCCTTTAATTACGCAGGCGGGTTTTCAGCCTGAGCTGCACCACGTTGCCCACTGTACACATGCTAACAAAAAAGGGAAGATGGAGCTTCCATGGTGGACATGCCTGGCCCCCAGGTAGCCCTTTTCTATTGGCACAGTTGCCGGCGTTCCTCTGTGCAAGCTCCCAGCTTCGTTGTTTATGCTTGCGGCTCGATCTTTCAGGCTGCTCTTTGTTAGAAAAAAAAAAAAATTATTTCTGGGGCTGCTTTTTGTTAGAAGGGAAGTTCTGCTAAGGACTCTTTTGCCCTCACTATCTGCCTAAATATTTTCTTTCTATCTCCTCTATCACATGGAAAGTAAAGGGTTCCTATCTTCATTCCCAGCCCAGCCACCCACTGTCTCTCCTTGAAGCCCATTAGGATCTCATGCAAACAGATTTCCTTCCAGCCTTTGGACAGGCCCTGACATGCTTGAACCCACACGCAATAGGCGTGTAGCATAGTCCCTTGCTCTATGACTTTCCCAGACACTTGAAGATTTTGTGTAAGGAGCAGAAGGTGAAATTTGCGCACTTTCTAAAGTGACACTAGAGTTTAAAGGACCACAGAAAATAATCAACATTCATTACTTTCATTACCAAAAAAAATGGGACAGAGATGGCTAGATATTTACCAACAGTTTTACTCCCCCTTTCCTAATACAGAGGGTCCTCAGCTTACAATGGTTCAATCCACAATTTTACAACTTTACAATAATGCAAAAGCAATACAAATTCAGTAGACACCATACTTCAAGTGCCCATACAGCCATTCTGTTTTTCACTTGCGGTACAGCATTCAATAAATTACATGAGATATTCAACATTTTATCATAAAATAGGCTCCGTGTTTGGTGATTTTGCCCAACTGAAGGCTAATATAAGTATTCTGAGCGTGTTTGAGGTAGGCTAGCCTACGCTATGATGTTTGGTACGTTAGGTGTAGAAAATGCGTTTCAATTTATGATATTTTTAACTTACAGTGGGTTTATTGGGACAGAGCCACACTGTAGGTTGAAGAGCATCTGAAGAGAGTTATTGCTGATAACTGGCTGCCCAGCCAGAGACCATGTTTCCCAGCTTTGTTTGCTTCCAAGTGTGGCCATGTGGCTTGTTCTCACTATCAGAATATGTGCAGAAATGTGCCTTCTAGATTGGAGCTTCCTATTCTCTTTCCATTCTGCCCACTTGATGCAGATAATGTAAGATCCAAGGGATGGCAGGTAAGACAGAAGAAGTCTGGGTCTCAGGATTACCCAGGGAAATGCCACTTGCTGTGTAAAAACTGAGGAAGAAATAAAGTTCTATTACGTTAACCATGAGAAACTGGTCTATTTGTTACAACAGCTAACAAAAGAAGTAAAATGATCATAACAGTCCCCTCAGGAAGAAAAATCTCCATCATTGTTTTGAACTGAAGAATCACATCCAGTGAAAAACACCAGGTTCAGGCTTTGGGTAACCTTGATGAAGAACCAGAACAAATCAATTTGGCTTTCAGCACATTAATAAAGTGGCAGATATGTATAGAATGTGTCATTAGCTGATCGTATTTTGAGAACCAGTTTGCTTCTCAGGATAGGTTTGGGCAGCTGTGAATAGGCTTATAGTTTTCATTGTTTCCCTGCTCATAGTAATACGCTGAAATTATTCTGATTTGCCTACTTAAGATGGAAAGAAAGATAGGGGCAAACTTACATTGGAGCCAGAATTGCCTCAATACCTAGGTCATTTTTTCCTAAAGATGGGTTTGCTGCAAAATCAGGAGAATAATCTCCCTCCCAGGGTCCTTCTAAATAGTACCCTCATGGCCTAGAAGAACTAATGTCCTTGCTGCACAAGAGCCTTTGCAACAGAGGAGCCCTAACTGCCAGGGCTGATCTTGGAATTTTGCCTCCCTCAATCGGGTGTTCAAGTTGAATCAAAGAAAAGAAATAGAAAATGCCCTCCACGAGTAGGCTAAAGCCTTCTTCTGCCTTATGTTTCTATCATGTTCTGGAGAAGGACTCAATGGTGATCCAAGTACAGAAACCATGTCAGGTTGCTTGGATAACAACTGTAAAAGGGTTTAATTGTGCTGGTTTGGGGTGGGCCCCAGCCCGGGAGCATTGCTTCTCTGTGTACATCAACACTGAGTAGTGTGCATTCTAACACTTTCACCACAACCGTATGATCCATGCTAAGGCATTTGACCACCTTCTCCACCTGTTCTGCCATTTTCTGTAAAACAAGATTATTAAATTTAATGGAGGAAAGGTAGTTTATAGATGTAAAATGATGACAGACTATAAATATGAGGGGAATATAAAGCAATCTATATGAACACTACATAAATGCTAATTAGCCCTAAGGCTGCGATGTTTCTTCCTACCACACGGCAAAAGAACACAATGGATTTAAAAAAAATCTTTAAAAAATTTTCCTTTCTCAGTAAAACCTTTACATGGAAAATAAATGGAGCATTTGGCTCAGGCATCTTGAGTACAAAAGGATTCCACAGGCAAAATAATGTGAGAAGAAGCTACCCGGCTCATACTTGCTCATTCATTAGTCAGAGCATGCCAGCTCTCTGGAAACTGGTTTTGTCACATTCTTATATGAAGAAGTCACATGGGCTCCTGCAGCACATTTTCCTGTGTGAGTCCTAGCTTTGATGGAGGTATTTGTGGGCAAGACCTAATGAGAGGGTTGACTTTTTGAGGTTTAGATGGGAGTGAGGAGAGAAGCTAGCTTCAGGGACTGAAGGGCTGGGAGGCCTTAGACAGACTTGGCGCTAGCTGTTATTTTCAGATAGGAGCTCCTCTACTTACTGATGTGATAAACGCCAGGAAAAATAAGATCCTCATGGAAGAAGCCTGGTTGAACGATCAAATACAGCAGAGAATACTCATTAAAGTGCTTCTCCTTACGGCCACCTCCACTCAGTTATTTATGCCCCTTAACTTCCAGATAGTGGTTCAGATTTTACTATTTGAGGAGCACAGGGAATGTCTTTGTGTTTTATTATTTCTCATGAGATTTAAATATATATATGCCTAAATTTGCTTTTGGTTCAAGTGTACTATTTTGTCTTAAAGTTTCTTAAAAATAAAGAGCCTTAGACCAGTGGAAGACCTGTGAAATCAGAGAGAGATCTCACCTTGCACAGACTTTGTGGTATTCTTCCCACTCTTCCTGAGCCGTGGAGTCCTCCCCTCTCCTCCTGAGCCTCAGAGTCCTCCCCTCCCCTCCTGAGCTGTGGTGAAGAGCAGCTCAGGTGCTCCTACTGCCCACCTTTCCTGCTCTCCAAGAGTGGCAGCGATGCAATGAGAAACAGTGTCTGTTCCTGTGGTTTGTTTCAATTTGATAGAGTTTCACTGAAGCTATCTCGAACAAACGTGATTTTTTGTGGGGTTACATGGAGGAACAAGAAAATAAATGGGCTAGTTGCTTCGTCTAAGAACAGAAGTTATAACAGAACTAGGTCTTAAAAGCACCTGCCTTCAGGGATGCTCAGTGGACCCCATACGTAGGGATTAGTGGACCTTCACTCCCAAAGCTCCAAGAACTGCCAAAACCCATGTCAGATCGTGTCATTCCTCTGTTCAGAATGCTCTGGTGGCCCCCAATCTCACTCAGAGTAAAAGGCAAAATCCCCCCAATGACTCACAGGCCCTGTGTGATCCTCCCGCTCCTGCCCTGCCCCATCTACTGCCTCCTCCTCAGCCACCCTGCCTTGGCCATGCTGCTCACCTTGTAGTCCTTTCACACTCCAGGAATACTCGTCTCCAAGGTTTTGCACATGCTGTTCCCTGTGCCTGGAATGCTTCTCCCAGATGTCTGCTTATCACTTCATGTAGGTCTTTGTTCACAGGTCAGCTCAGTGAGGCCTTCCCACTCAGTGAGATCTAAAATTGTAAGCCTACACTACCGTAACATCTCTTATCCAACTTACCTGCATTCTTGTTTAAATTTTTTATTATGAGAAATTTTAAGTATACTCAAAAATAGTAAAATGAACCCCTATCTATCCATCACCAATCAGTTGTCTAAGTTTTATCACTCTTGTTTCATCTATTCTCCATCCATTTTTTCTACATTACTTCTAATTTGCCCCAAGGATTTATCACTACCTGATATATATTTCTTACTTTTCTTTGTTATTTTGTCTCCCCCACTAAAATGTCAGCTCCATGAGGCCTGGGATTTTTGTCTGCTTTGTTCACTGCTGTATCCCCTGTAGCCAGCAGAGTGCTTGACACATAGTAGGTGTTCATGAATAATGGCTGAATGAATGAATGAAGCAATGAAGCAGTTACTCCGAAATGGCACCTGTGTTTTTCCCTACAATCTCCCCACCATCTGACCAGCACAGCCATGAATGTCTCAAGCACCCCTACTCTGATTCCACCCAACGACTGTCAGCCACAGCACCCACGTATCCCCCTCCTTTACTCTCAATAATCCAGGGACACATACACAAAAGGCAAAGCTAGATTGGCTCAGCTCTCTGGGTGCCATGACACAGGACTCTGGCAAGTCTGTGAACTATTACCTTCCCTGAGGTCTTCTGGCCACCACTGGTCATGTAATACAAAAGTGAGCACCCAACAGGGGCCACAGGGGACATTTCCCTTTGAAAGGGGCATGAGCAATTGACATTGACGTCTTTCTTTCACCGGGCACACAATTTGTTAGCAAATTTGATGAGACTGTTAAGTGGGTAGGTAACTCTCTGGGCAGCCTCTATTCATTGCAGCCATCCTTGCATTTACTGTGCATCTCACTGAACAGGTTTTTTTTTTGTTGTTTTTTGTTTTTTGTTTTTTGCCAGGCTCCACCTGTGAGGGAGGGAAGAATGCACAAGGAACAGCTTACCTGGTTTCAATTTCTTTCTTTCACCATTTTCAAGGTTGTCAACAAGCAAAGTCCTTCAGGCATCAGATACTCTCCAATTAAGCCTTCCATAAAAACCAGGAGACGTTGCCAGCTAAGATGACAAATTAGAAACCTGCAGGACCAGTACTATGCCAGGACCCCAATGACGGCAACTAGGATTGCTTCGCAGCTGCTCCCTGCCAATAGTGCTTCCTGTCTACCTGTCAAAGGGGTGTGGCTTCCTCCCCGTCCAAGTCCTGTGTAAACCAAGTAATGACTAGGCAAGAAGAGATCCAAAAAAACCCATCACCACATCAAAGCATATTCCAGGGCTGTTGCGTTCTTTTCAATAAAGACTATTTATTTTTACAGAGGCTGGGTGCCCCTCACAGCCCTGCTCCACCTGGCAGCCATTTATGACAATTTTAAAGGCCACCTTGTTTTCAAAGTCACTTTATAAGGTTGTGGAGACTCAGTAGCTGTGAATTCTAATCCAGGTTCAAAATATTAAATTGGTAGTAGGTCCTCTGCTGGTTGCTGGATCTTTTATCAGTGAGCATATTGACCAAGACATCATATGGGTATGTCCTTTTCTCTCGATTCTTTCAAGAATGGATTACAAGGCCAGGCGCAGTGGCTCATGCCTGTAATCTCAGCACTTTGGGAGGCTGAGGAGGGCAGATCACGAGGTCAGGAGTTCGAGACCAGCCTGACCAACACGGTGAAACCCCATATCTACTAAAAATACAAATATTAGCCAGGAGTGGTGGCACATGCCTGTAATCCCAGATATTCAGAAGTCTGAGGCAGCAGAATTGCTTGAACCCGGGAGGCAGAAGTCACAGTGAGCCGAGATCATGCCACTGCACTCCAGCCTGGGTGACAGAGTGAGACTCCATAAAAAAAAAAAAAGAACAAAAAAACACAACAACAGTGGATTGCTATTCATGTCTGATATAGCCAGGCTATGTTTAAAGTATTGAAATACTTCTGTACCATTTTGTAAATAGCCAGTGTCCCCAAGTACCCCCACTCTGAATCTTTTGTCATCTCAGCTACCTCAATCCTTCTCTCAAGACCGTCGGATCCAAAGGTTTAATGCTAGCAGGAACTACAGGTGCCCATTCTGATTGTCAGCACTTGTATTATACCAGTTGCTAATATTATGACTATCACCCCTACTTCTAAGCTAAAGTCAATGGCAACAACTAGTCCTCATTTTAGACAATGTCACTGCTCCTAATTTATAGAGAAGGGGATGCAGTAGGATTGGGATTAGACCAAGGTCCAAATCCCAGACAGCTGCAGGACAGCTGGAAACAGAATTAATCGTTCAAGTAGTGATGCTATAAGTGTTTTCCTCTGCTTTGGATGTCTCTCCAATAGAACACTATCCACAAGGATAGGAATTTTTGTCTGGTGTGTCCACTGCTGTATCAACACTCAGAACACACTTGGCACACAGAAATTGCTCAATAAATCAATACAGCTCTTGAATGAATGCATGAATTCCCTGATCTGATGGCCCAGTTGTTGCCTAACTTGATAGACCCGAGAGAATCTAAAGCTCTTCAGGGTTTCTCAGTCTGACATTTTTTTCTTAACTGTTTAATTTCTTTATACCTCAAGACATAGAGGCAAGCACGTCATCACGCATAACCCTGCAGAAGTCTCCAGCACACAGTGATATGGTGGTTGCAGCCTTCCCCTGGGGCCTATCAGGCATTCTAGTTTCTCCAAGAGACACTGATTTCCATTTCCAAAAATTAGCCTCACACATGACATCATTTTGATCAATTCAGCAGAAGCTGCTCTAGGATCTCAGCCAGCACTGATGAAACAAAGAGAGGAGAGCAGCACTCTGAAATCACGGCTCTGTCTCAGCCACATCGTTTGTGACTTCTTGTCCTGAAGAGCTCCAGGGTCATGGAACGGGGTCTGGGGCCCGGAGGAAATGCTGGCGGCCAGCCTTTGAGCACTGGAATAAGGAAGCTCACCTTTTTTAGTCTCTCAAGAAAGGCCACTTATGGAGAGGGGAAAAGTGTTCAGGTTTGGTTCTCCAAGGCACCCCTTATCCCTCACCTGCCATCAAGCTGTGCTCACCAGGGACGTGTTTCCTGTCATCAAGATCTCTGTCGGTGAGGAGTGAGGATTGAATAGCAAAGGTATGAAGTCTCTGAAGGAAAACTTGGAACATATGACATTTGAAAATCAGCTTTCTTCACTGTTTACAAGACTATAGGGAGAAGCGTCAGCCCACGAACACACAACTCATGCAAATCCACATTTTTCTCTTGACTTTAGTTTGGGGACCAAGGTGGCTTCCAACACCATTCTAAAATGAGACCTATTCTCCACAGAGCCTATGTTCTAAGATGAATTTTATCTGTCTATATTGATTCTAATCACAACACATATGGTAAGTGACACAACTTACTGTGCCTCACAATTACACTTTGTTTTTAACCCCTTTCATCCCAGCATTGTCACGCAGTTTGCTAACTTTAATTAATACCCCCTCACAAAGTAGGGAGTATCATTATCCCCGTGTAAAGTCCTGAGAAACCGAGTCACCCAAAGGCATAGGCTGAGTCAGTGTGAGGGGAAGAGTCTGAATTCCTGACCACTAAATGCTTGGGCCAGTGGCCTGGCCTCACATCCACTGCAGAGGCATTCTTTATTTGAAGCTGCTTAGTTCAACCCAAGGCCAGCTGGATCTTCTCTGACATTTCATTCTCGTTCCACAGCCAACAAGGCTGTTGCAACCCAGGAAATGTGGAGGATAGGGAGAGGAATGGTTGAACACATGCGTTAGAGAACATCTGAGGACCTGAGACAGTGTCAAGAATCTGGGACTGATTTGGGAGTTTTCTCTTGTGAATATTAGATGGTAAAGCCCAGGCTGCATCCCTGAGGCTTCCTGACACCTCCTCCATCCTCAAGGCACGTTGGCCCATGCTCCCCGCAGAGCCTCCGTTCTTCCACTATTACCTCAATCCTATATCACCCTCTGTAAGCACCTCCACCCCAACTTTACTCTCTTGCTGGCAGTCCTTGCTCTCAGCAGAACTTCCTCAGGGACAGGATGGAGAAGAGAGAGGAACTATGTCCCTCCTCCTCACACACTCTCCATCGTCATTCTCATCAACCGAGATGTTACCGCCACTAGTGTGGTAAGACTAGATTTCCTTTCTCACAGACACCCACGTGGCTGTTCTCCTCCTAACCCTATCCAGCCAACCTCTTCAAGACAGCCCTTTCATATTTAATGGTGCCAAGTGACTAAATGTGAGCCTTCACCCTTTTCTTCTGGGCACGCTGCTTGCTATCACTCCCCTCATTTTCCTTTCTTCCCTACTCCATATATGCCTTGCCTCCTTCTGCAAATCCACAGATCCAAAACCTTTGCCTAGAAGGCCTGGCCCTCCAGCTTACCTTTTGTATGTGGAATCTCTCTGGCACTCTCTAGAAAAGGAAGCCGGGAACCAACTCCATGGAGACCAGCTCTCAGAACATGGCAGATTGCACCATGTGGACAAGATACACACTGACACCTGGGAGTGTCTCCGCTGAAAGTTACAAACAAAGACAGCATTTTCCCCTGAATGAGGAGAAACACAAGGAAGTGGAGGCCCAAGAAGTTTTCATTCATCTAGGGGCAGTGTGGTACAGTGGCTAGCGAGGGCCACAGAGCCTGATGTCCTGAGGCTGAATCCTGGCTCCACACTTACCTTCTGTGAGATGAGACTTTCGCAGCGCTATTCTTCCGTTGGTGCTTCAGTTTATTCCTCTGTAAATTTGGCTAACCTTAGAAGATAATTGAGAAAAATAAATGACTTAAGGCATCTGAAGTTCCTAGAATAGCAACTAGCTCTCCATAGTTGTTAGAACCCAACAAGAGCTGGCCTTCCAGGGATCTAGAGGGGGCAACAGATAAACAGATGTTCATTGTAGTGGTCATAGCAGTGATAGGAATGTGCACAGGGCATGTGGGTTTGCCTTTGTGTGAAACAGAAAACAATCCCAGCCCCAAGGCATATGCTAGATGGTACAGCTTGGGCTGGCATGCAGAAAGTCACTCCCTCAGCAGGGTGACTTTATGCAGTGAAAACGCTGCACAACTGTACATGGTAGCACTGATAAATAGTATTAAACCCATGCTGGGAAGAAAAGGGAATGGTCAGAGATAGGCTTCAAGGAAGTGATGCCGGAACTGATCCTCATTAGGGATTCATTCATCAAAATGGACAGGGGACATTCTAGGCAGAGAGAACAATGTAAACAAAAGCAAAGAGGCAGGAAAGAGTGCATTATATGCAGGGAAATACAAATAATGTTGTACTGCCTCGAACATGAGTCAGGAGTGGTAGACCATGTGCCAGGCATGGGCTAGGCAATGTAGGGTGTGTCCGTCATGCTCACACCAGCCCCAATATTCAACTCGATTCAACCAAGAGAAGATGACTGCATGTTCAATGTTTTTTACTGAATCTGGGTTGAATGTGGTTTCAACTTTCTTTCTCTATTCTACTCTAGGGCTTCAGGGGGTATTGCTAACAGCTGGCATACTGAGGACAAATGATCCCAACAACAGTCTTGGGCTCCCATCCTTCCTGGACGTCAGGATTAGACTGGAACCCTGTTTCAGGAGGGTGTCTTGTTTATTTACCAAAAACACTAAATGGAAGGCTCAATTTTTTTCTACCTTCTCTGGTCTACAGCTTCCTTTCAAGTTCCAAGAGGGGCCTCACTCAACTTACCTCAATAAAAGAAGGAATTGATCCACTCTGAATGTATTATAGAATAATACTGCATAAGATCATACGTTTCTTACATGGTGCAATTCCACTGAAAATGAAATATACCATGTCATGACAATGTGGACATTCTCAAGTATAACTTTGCCTTGGAGATCCAACTTGTACTTAGTATTTTATCAATCAAATGCCATGAATTTAGTAAATTATTTATTTTCTCATTTTACAACTATGGAAAGCAGAGTGAATATATTTCCATGGCAGCACTATGAGCTTATACACAAAAACATAAACCTAGATCTGAAAACTCCTTGATCCCTCTCAATCTAGAATTTTAATCTTGGTCCAAGTTCCTTTCAATAATCTCATTCAATTACTTAAAAAACATTTTTTGAGCATCAAGTGTTGGCCACAAGAGATATGATCTGAGCTTCTAATCTACTAGAGAAGTCCAGTGCATAAATGGATAAACTACCAGCTGATTCATAAAGTAATAGAACAAAAATATGGGCAAAATATATGGGAATCAGAGAAAGATCAGTTTGGCAGGCAGATTTGGGAAAGCCTTCATAGAAGAAGTGGCTTTTCAGCTGGTTCTCAGAGGCTTCGTGAATGTGGAAAACACTTCAGACAGAAGAAAGCACAAGATTATGAAAGCATCTGGTGTTTCAGAATAAGCCATTCCATCAGAATGACTGTGGTGAAGGTATGAGTACCAGAGTAACATGAGCTGAGCTGTAGCTATAGGTCATAGATTGAGATAAGTCCTACAGTCCTATGGTTGGGTTTGCTTTTTGGAAAGATATTTCTGGTGTCTTCGTTTATTTCAGTGTGTCTTCATTTATTCAGGCTGCTATCACAGAATACCATAAACCAGATCACATATAAACAGAAATTTATTTCCCATAGTTCTGAAGAATTGAAAGTCTAAGATCAAGGTGCTGGCAGATTCAGTGTCTGGTAGGGGTCCACTTCCCAGTTCATAGAAAGCAACTTCTAGCTGTGTCCTCACATGGTAGAAGGGGGAAGACAGCTCCCTGGGGCCTCTTCTAATAAAGGGCACTAATTCCATTCATGAGGGTTCTATCCTCATGATCTGATCACATCCTGAAGGTCCTACCTCCTAATACCATGGCATTGGGGATAAGGTTTTCAACATATGAATGTTGTGAGACACAAACATTCAGACCCTAGGACAGTGTAAAGGGAGTGGAGTGCAAGTCAAAGCAGGGATTCCACGGATGGAGACATTGTACCACCCAGGCTAGCAGCAGTGATGGCCTGACCTAAGACAACACTGAGGGGATATTCATGGGCTAGAATCCTCTGGGTTTTTGACTGTTTGGCTACAGTGGAAAAAAGAAGAATTCAAGAATGACTGAGTTTTTTAACCCAAGGAACTGAGGAGATAGTGACACCATGAACTGAGACTAAGAATATTTAAGGTAGAGAAGTTTTGAGATAAAAGGATTTTGTCTAGGATGTATTCATTTTGACTGGAAGCCATCCAATCAGAAATATCCAGTTGGTCATTGGAAATATTGATCTAAGCTTAGGAGACAGATCACAGCTGGAAACAGAGGGTGGAAATTATGATAGGTTGAAATATATGAAATTACCGACACTTGATCACATTTTACCTGTAGAAAAATGACAATTGCATCTGGGATAATAGTTCACATGGGAAAATATACACAGTGAGAGAGAGGAGAAGAATACCAAGAGTAAGATAGGACCTGGAAAACACTGACTTCTAAAAGTGAGCCGAGAAGGAGAAACTGTGAAGAAAATTGCAAAGAAATACAACAGGCAGGAGATGAAGTTTACAAGGAAAATGTAAGAGGGAGTAGTGATACAGAAGCCAGAGTAGAAGGGCTTATCAGAAAGGAGTGGGTGTTCAGAGCCTCAAATGCTGCAGAAGATGCAAAGAGGAGGACAGAAAACAGGACTCTGAATCTGGCAGTTGGGAGGTGACTGCTCTGTCAGCAGGAATTTCAGCCGAATAATGATACAAAAATTCGACTGTAAGCGGTTGAGAAGAGAGGGCTGATGGCAAGATTTTATTTTTTTGTGTGTTTTGTTTTTTAAGGTTCATGGAAATTTGTACATATTTATTCATAAAAGGAAAAAGCCAGAGAAAATAAAGTAATTGAAAATACAAGAGAGAAGGAATAATTGGGAGAGCCAGGTCCTAGAGGCTCAGGATAGACTTGAACGCATAAGAAGAGAGGTTTTCCCCCAATAGAAGGGACAGAGGGGACTTACTACAAGCACTCTTATACCTCTAACCATCATGTGCATTTTCAGCCATGCATTCAGATCACATTTATTAGTGCTATTATGTTGTCATGGGACAAAAGTCCTTCTCAAAGAGAAAGATGCCAGAGATGTTAATTACCAGGACTTCATTCCAGAGTCGGTTCTAATGCCTTTGATGTATTCTTGGGCACACCTACCTTGAAGGCTGCAGCATCATAACTAATCCCTCTCTATTGGCCATTGAGAGCTCGCCTTCCCAGGAAGAGTCATCTCCTTAGAAGACCTCAAAAACCGTCAAGTTGTTTGTTGAGAACTGAGGGAGGGTTTCAGAATTTACTCAGGCTGCCAGCCTTACAGGAGGTGTTTGGACATTTTCTCTGGCTCTAATACTAATGGTCTCAACTCCTACCACTGAGAAGAGTTGGGGCAAAGGGCTTCCTTTTGGTTCCAGTTTCTAACAAAACCAAAGGGAGAAATGCATCGTCCAGGAATCAGGCATCACCAACATAGACACTGTCTTAAAATCCCCAGCTAATCCTGCCCTCCTCATCACTCTGAGGCCAAAGTGCTGGCATTATGTTGTATTTATTTTTGTCTACTCATTTCATCTAATCAGAATAGTAGGAGAAACAGGGCTAGGAACATACATCTCCTCATTCATGGAACCTAATAAGTGAAAGACCCGACAACCCAACCCTTTTACAAAAGTGCTTGCAATCCATTAGGCAAGGGACCTAAGCTGCCAGTTGAGCTTCCCATGGACTGGAAACATGGAAAATGTGAGCTCTTTGTCACAGGGAGGACCTAATAAGAGACCAGGGGCCAGGCGCGGTGGCTCACGCCTATAATCCTGGCACTTTGGGAGGCCGAGGCGGGTGGATCACGAGGTCAGGAGATCGAGACCATCCTGGCTAACACGGTGAAACCCCGCCTCTACTAAAAATACAAAAAATTAGCTGGACATGGTGGTACACGCCTATAGTCCCAGCTACTTGGGAGGCTGAGGCAGGAGAATCGCTTGAACCTGGGAGGTAGAGGTTGTGGTGAGCCGAGATCGAGCCATTACACTCCAGCCTAGGCAACAAGACTGAAACTCCATCTCAAAAAAAAAGAAGAAGAAGAAAGAGACCAGGAAGGTTACATGCTACACTTTTTATAGATTACCCACATAACACTTCACAGTTATCATAATTGTCTGCTTACAGCTCTCTGTCTGGTACAAGGACTGTCTATCACAAGAGATGTTCAATAAATGTCTCTAATGAATAAGTTACTGAATGAATGAGAGGTGTTTCCAAGTACGCCATTACTATTTACCCAAAGAAGAATTCAGCTTGTCTTGGTGTTTGTGTGTACACAAAGAGAAAATAAGGTAAGTCTTTCAGAAAGCACCTTACTACCCGTTTCGGATCTAAGATGGTGAAACCATTTTTTAAAAAGAGACCACGGATCTTCCAAATGCATATACGTGTATATACATATACAGCTATACATAAATACACATATGCTCATACACACACACACACACACACACACACAAAATGAGAAGTGCAGGCATCTGTAAGACTATAGCTTGGGGTAAGATGACCTTGGATGCTTAAAGGTCATCCTTTACTGACACAATTTACACCCAGTAGCATCGAGAGAGTTTGTACTCATGTTTTCAGATAAATAAAACAGCAATAAAAATTTTCTTACATTCCAAGAAATTTTGACTTTAGCTCCTGCCTTTTGTTCCATTCAGATTTTCTCCTTTTTTTCTATAATCTTCCACATGTTTCTCACACCATTAAGTGATTTTGTTACTATGGAAACCACAGAGTCTGCATAAAGCTCAAGTATGATGTCAACTTAGAGAGTGATTTGAAATGTGTTCCATGGCCTGATAAAAAGCACTTGGAAGAATATTGTGATGTGTCTATATAAACACATATCTGGGAATAATACACCTTTTAAAAATACAGATTGGTATATGGGTGGGCAAACATGGTTAACGAAGAATTCACTTACAGATACTGCTCCAAATGAAAATAAAGCTTGGTTAGGAAATGCCAGGTTTATAAAATCATGGTAATTATGAGTTAGAGCATGCAGAGTTTATCCCTCACATGCAAACTTTGCCTTGTTTGTGAAGTACTTAAATCCTAGCTTTCTAAAAGAGCTTTCCTAGAAATATTTAAAAACAGCACAGTGAAACATCTAAGGAGAAAATTTTAGGTGATTTTCTGCCTGGAGGGGAAAGATAAAGAAGCTCTCCTCTTAGGGTGGTTTCTAAGCCTCTGGGTCCTTCATTCTCCAGCTGGTAGATCTTGTTCTCATTTCCTAGGCTAAGTCCTGCCTTCAGACTAACACATATGTTTCTGATGTCATCATCTGGCCGTGAGTCTGTACATGATTCAGTGGCAGTGGAATCTCCCCTAATACTCTGAAATCACTTATTACACTGATAACAGTGGGGTGGGGGTGGGGGGACATGGAGGAGACTGGGAACCCTCTACCAAAAATCTCCCTAGGCTGTCTATTTGAGGACAAGCCACAAATCTGTGAGCGCTGTCAGATAACAAAGTAAGTGGCATGGAAGGCGAGCTCTGCTCCCTCCTCCTCTCCTCCTCAGCCGCCCTTCCTTCCGTCAGATCACTCGCAAGCGAGTCATCGCAACAACACTCCCCAGAACATTCTTGTTGGGTAATAAGAAAGTATAATTATATACTTCAGAGCTGTTGAGGTTTTCTTCTAGTTTCAAAACAATGAACATCCTGCGCAAAGATAGCGCCACTTGTGAATAAGCTGAGATTCTTTCCCCTGAACAACACACAGACAGTGGTTTGGAGGAAAAACCAGAGGATGGCCCTATTTAATGATTTTATTCCTTGGGTAACCTAACCGCATTGTTCTGTGGTACTCCCAGGAACAAGCTTCTGAAAGCATAATTATAAGTGTAATATCTTCAGAACTAAATATTGCATTCTCTCCCTCTGTCTCTTTCTCTCTCTGCACACATGAGGACACATACACACACACACACACACACACACACACTCTGAACAGGCCATCTAGTGCTGAGAGAAATGGAGTTGTTTCTAAGTTCACAGCAGGCAAAACTCGAAACTGACTTCAGCATCGTGTTATTGGTTTATTCGCATATTCCTAGTTCTCACCCCAAGCGTGATGAGTGAAGATGTGGAAAGGATTTCAAGTGTCTCCAAAAGTGACATGGTGGTCTTTCTGGATTTGAAATCAGAGTGAAGCTCCATGAATGTGCAGAATTATGGGCTTTCCAGAGGCAGCCATTGGTTCCTGTGATTATCATCCCAACATTCCTCAGAGTCCCACAGAAAGTCACAAGAAATAGTTGTTGCTGGGGCTGAAGAAAACAACATTTAACATTTCAAAAATGCCAATCCTTTCAGTGCTCCTGTTTACTAATTATTGTCCATATGACTTCACAGGTGAGGAGATGGAGACCCAAAAAATGCCCTAGGCATTCCTATCTCAGTCTTTGTTCAGAATGAACTTCCAGAGCCCAGACTCTTCGCTTATGGCTAAATCAGGCCATCCTTCACAGAAGGTTGAGTTGCTTGTAAACTATCATGTAAAGTGTGGTTCCTTGAACCACAGCCCACTAAACTCTCAGTTCCACTCAGATGGCCTCAGCAAAACATGCTTCCAAATAAAAACATCACATTGGTGATTTTATAAGGCTTAGGTCAAGTTCTTTTGACTACATGGACCCTGTCACGCGGAAATGAAAATTGTCAATAGCTGTCAGAAAATAACATCCCACAAGAGGAAGCAAAATATTCTGGAGCTCACACAACCACTAGCCACTGCCTGACTCTAGACCACAGACTCATGGAGATTCTGAGGCAGACACTGGGGATTTGATTCATTTTACTTTGGTGATGGTTTGGGACATATGATTTTCCTTCCTGAAAATCTGTTTTCTGGCAGTAAAAAACAAACCTAGGGGAATGAGTCATTTTTCCTCACCCAACTTTGGGTTCTGCTTCTCAACCAACTGGGAAATTTTGGAAACTCCAGTTTTTATGAGTGTGCAAGTGTGTACATGAGTATGCATGCACATGTGTGGATGGGAAAGAAAGAGAGAGGGAGAGAGATTGATTGTGGGAAGGAGTAGGGAACGAAGAAAAATATATTTATCCTGGAGCCAATTTCTACCTGATAATTCATATTCTTAGCCTGTGGCCTTGAAGATGACTGTCATTTTATTGGCACAAATGACTTGCTATGCAGTTTGCTGAGTAAGTGTTTTTTGTTGTTGTTGTCATTTTTTTTTTTTTTTTTTGTAGGAAAAAAATCTCAGCCATATGGGGAAAATGCCTTGGCAGATGGAACACATCTGTTCCAGACCCCAGGTCCTTCACGGCCAAGAATCTTACTCTTCTTTGTGTTAGGCCCATTCATTGATGGGGAAACAAATGCCAAGAGTTTCCCAATATCACTGCTGAGGATTTCTGAAATGAAGAGAAATCTGGACCATTGCAGGGAACTCACTTGAAACAAAACATCTAACGTGCTTGGCCTCGAGGTTAAGAGGGCTCTTTACCTAGATAAGCAGTAACCAAGGCTGAGCCCTGTACAAAGTGGCACTTTGTCTCCCTTGATCTGAGTGTGCTCTGAGCTCCAGCAATACAGGAATTAAGAGAGGTTGTTTGTAATTAAACTCCTCATACGATGGATCTCACTCTTTAAACCTGAAGAGAGACTGAAACAGTAGTACTAGATTCATAGGTAACCAAGCATGTTCATTTTGTCCCAAGAACAGAACATAAGTTTATTTGGGAAGACTTTTGACGGAATATTTTGATGAGGGTGAGAAACCTACCTGTTCTCTTCAGCATCCAAGTCTCAATTTTCACACTCAATTAACATGCAAATATATGCAAATTCTGTTGCATATTTTGGATCATGTAGATAGCCACTTTTAGGAGACAAAGACATAGATGACTCCTCTCCAGAGCTGATAATCTATCAGAGGTAAAGTTGATACATGTGAATGGAAAACTGAAAATACAAGGATAACCACTGTGAGGTTAACTCATCAGGGTAGAAGCAAATAAAATGTTTTTTTGATGTGTTTATTTATACAACAAATATTAATTCAGCACCTACTATGTGTCAGGCACTGTTCAAGGTTCTGGGAATAAAGCAGAGACCATAATAGACCAAAAAAAAAAAAATCCCTGTCTTCAGATTATTAGACCCTAATGAAAAGAGTCTAATGTAGCAACAGAAAACCAAATACCACATGTTGTAAGTGGAAGCTAAACGATAAGAACTTATGACACAAAGAAGGAAATAACAGACACTGGAGTCTACATGAAGGAGAGAAGCAAAAAAGAGAACTATTGGGTACTAGGCTTAATAGCCGGGTGATGAAATAATAAGTACAACAAACCCCTGTGACGTGTGTTTACCTATGTAACAAACCTGCACATGTACCCCCCAGCCTAAAATAAAAGTTAAAAGAAAGAAAAATTGTGTAAAGTAAATTTATCTTAAAAAAAGGAGTCAGGCAGTAAAGTGTAAAAAAATACGCTGCGATGAATTATATCAGGAACCAATTATTATTTTAGAGAGACAGTTAACAGCTGCCTGACCATCGCTGGATGGTCGCCTGACACTCCTGGTGTGTGTGTGTGTGTGTGTGTGTGTGTGTGTGTGTGTGTGCATGTGTGTGTCAGGAGGCGCTGTTTGTTTCCGGCCCTGCTCGTATCTGACAAGCTACATACTATAATATTTTCACATACCAAAAAATGGACTCAAAACCTCATCTCAGTCTGAATGTATGAATTTTCTCTTTGTCCAACAACTGTCTAAATTTGATACTACTTTTGCATGAATGTGTGCATGCCTCCTTCCCTTGAAACACACTACACCCATCAAATGAGAAATAAAAATCTAAATACAATTCTTTACATTCATATTATGCTTTTATTATTATTCATGTCTTGAATATATATTTAACAGGTATCTATTAGGTGCCTACTCTGAACCAGGCACCTTCCTAGGCCATGGAGATGCCATGGTGAGAAAGACAAACCGTGTCTTCATGGAGCATACAGTCTTATCCTGTGTTAAAAAACTGACCTAACAGATAAATGGTCCTCATATCCAATGATTACAAATAGAATGGCTAAGATGAACTATTGAAAAAAAACTAAATTATCAGACTTACTATTCTCAATCATAACCAAAGAGTCTATTGAGACATCCAAACCAATAAATGACAATACAATTGGTAAAAAAAAAAAAAAAAAAAAAAGAGATTCATAGAAAGCTACGTTGCTTAAACAAAGATGTTAATTATTTCTGTGACCACAGTCAGCAAACTGTGATCCTGGATCACAGTTTGTAGGATATGAATTTATCATACTACGTACCAGGCACTGTTCTGGGAACTGAATAAGCAAGCCTGTAGAATGAGCTGATGTTGGACAGGAAAGCAGAGGCCAGATCATGGAGAGCTATCCAGGCCACTGAGAAGAGTGTGCCTGCTGGAACATGGGCCAGGGATTATTCTAGTTGTGTTCTACCGTAGAAAGAGGCAGTTCTCAACCCAGCTGCACATTATAACCACCTAGGAGGTTTTTTTTTTTAATGCCAATGCCTGGGTCCTAGCCTCAGAGATTTAAATTTAATTGGTCTGGTGTGGGGTCAAAGCATCAGTATCTTTTAAAAACTCCCCAAGGCATTCTAAACTGCAGCTAGGGCTGAGAACCACTGCTGTGGAAATTTGTGGCTGAATTTACCTATTCATCCATGGATCGAAGCAGCCTAGAGTAACTATTTTTTTCTGAAAATAACCTTATTTTTTTCTTATATCCAAAGCAACATCTGCTCATTGTAAACACAGAAAAGAGAAACGTAAATTGAAATCCCACTTCCCAGAGATTTCTGCTATCAAAATTTTGGTGTATTTTATTACTGGGTACATGTTTGTGCTCCTTTTCCCCAAAATGGAATCAAGCTTTTCTTGTCATCTAATAATGTTCTGTAAAGAACTATTCAGTGTCAGAATTGAGGACTATTTCGACCTTGCCCATAGATATGTCTCAGCTCTTCTCATGCAGAAATGGCATGGTTCTGTTCAGGCAGGTGTGTTTGCATGGCTTTTAATTTTCATTAAAATGGTCTTAGTCTTACTGTCTACCTGACTGATTATCCAATCACATTTCTCTGCCCTTCATCAATGACAGAGGGTATCCATACTCAGGGGTTTACCTTGAACTCTACTTTCTTATACTTTTCAAAAGCCTGATTGCTAGAGATAGTATCTGTAGAGAATTGCCTGAAGGACACAAATCTATTTATTCGTGTATGTATTCTAAACTCTATCTTTGCAGCATGCCAGATCTTAGAGGATTGCATATACAGAGCACACAATTTAACTCCTTGTAAAAATGCTTTTACAGAATTGAACTTCAGCTGTACATCAGCCTATATTGAAAAGCATCATAGGAAACAGTTCTCTGAAGTTTATTATTATATTCATGATGAAAGGAGATACATTATTATGGTAGACATCACTTGCTTACACCACTTAGGGTCCCCTTTATGAGAATCTACAGAAGTGCTCAGGGAAGGAACCACAGTTTTTATGTATTTCCTCCATCTCATGGACCTCACTACTCTTAATTATTTGTTTCCATCTTTCCTTTGGCTGCTAGGAAACTCGGTAAACTGGTAGCCCCCAACTAGCAATTATGCCTAACCATGGTATGCATTTATGCATCTCCTCTTAACCCCAGCTTTATGATATCTCTACCCTCGTTTTCCCTTCACCCATTTTCCCTTCAACTTTATATTGATTTTAACTTTTTATGTTGGATTTTTTTTAAGTCTTTGTAGGAGGGTGGAAGATGGAAAAAGTAAACAAAAAAAGGTAGGAAGGGAAGAAGATATCAAAAGAAAGAAGAGAGAATGAGAAGTGTGAGAAGGAGAGAAGAGGCAAGCAGGCAGAAAGATAAGAAAGGGCAGCCTAAAAAATGGGGCAAACATCTGTGCTGCAGGAGTCTTAAGGAGGAAGAGATTCATCTGTGTCTGACTGTGCTGGTCCAGTGAAGGCCTGAAGGGGCTAATGATAATTGCAAGCTCTCACAGAGAGCCCACCTTTGTGGGGTTATCTGCCAGGTACTTTAAGTGCATTATCTCATTTAATCCTAATAGCAAAGCTTTGAGGAAAGCACTATCAATATATCTATTTCTCAGATTAAAAAAAAAAAACGGAAATGATTTGCCCAAATTCACACTGGGAGTGATGAAGCTGGTTTTCAACCCAGATCTACAGCCTGTAGTTTAAAGTTAATCTGGTTCTTTTTAAATAAGCCTTTAAAAACTTTTTAGAGAAGTCAAAACTCCAATGGAAAGATCTTTCCTTGTATTAGCAATACCTTACCTTACCATCATCTTTGTGTGTGTGTGTGTGTGTGTGTATGTGCACATATATGCACGCAATAAAGGATGACTTTCTCTTTCATCCATCTATTTCCATCTCCCAAATAAATGTAATCTTATTGAAAATGAGAGTAGGAATGGGGCAGGGGGAAATAGTACAGATTGGCTGGCAGGAAGACCAAGGAGGAAAGCCAAAAGGACAAAGGGAAAGCTGACAAGACAGAAGGAAAAGAGTGAAGGATGGGAGAGCAGACGGGAAGAGGGTCTTGCAAAGAACTGAAAACTTGACTGAAGGCCAGGGAAAAAACAAAGACAGTCTTGGCAGGAAGCCTGGCATGAGAAGTGGCAAACTAGAGCTAAAATAACAAGGAGGTGCTCAGATAAAGATAAAGTTCTAAGGAGAGAAAGACAGAAGGCTTTTTCAACCTCTCCTTTCTACCTCTGGTTCCACAACCCTGGACAAGAGACAGACAAAGCAAAGGGAAGAACCCAGTGCCTGCCCTAAGCCCTCAACCTTCCAGTCAAAACCCAACTCTTCTATTTCAAAAATTGGAGATTGAACTATTCGTCTCTATTTTTAGTAAGGATAATTTTTCCTATCTCCAATTTTGCAATTGTTTTATTAAATCTTAGTTTCCCAATAGCTCTAAGATCCCGGTAAAACTCAGTATTTTCTTAAATCTTTAAGTCCCTGAGAGAGCTTTATACTAGTGCACAGATGAAGATGGACTTAGGGACTTTCAGGGGCCAGTGGACAGCTGCACTGGGCAAAGCAGGACTCTATTCACGAACACACCAACACTAAGCCCGTTGCTTGGTGGTTCCATTAGCAGTAAAGTAAAATCTCATCATTTTTCTATGGGTAGGGAACATCATCTCTATTTCAACAGGGTCTTTAAAAAAAATTATCCCAGTCACTATACATGTGGTCATAGAGTCAAAAGATTTCATGTAGGAAAGCACCCCAAAGCCCAGCATTCATACCCTGAATGAAAATAATGACAATTCTTTCTTCCTCCCTCCAGTGTTTTATTTCGAAAATTTTCAAACCTACAGAAAGGTTGCAAGAAAAGTACCATGAATATCTATACTCCCTTCATCTAGATTGGCTGTTTGTTCATATTTTGCCACATTTATGCCTTCTCTCTGTGTATGTGATACATACACATATGTACATATACACATTCATTTTTTGCTGAATCTTTGAAACTTTACAGAGTTTGCAGATATTATAACCCTTCACCCCAAATACTTCAGTGTATATCTCCTTAGAACAAAGACACCTTCTTTCATAACCACAGTATAATTATCATATTCATAAAATTTCACAACTGATATAATACTGTTATCTAATATACAGTCTACATTCAAATTTATCTCAATAATGTCTGTTACAGCTAAATTCCCCCAATCTAGGATCTTAACAAGGAGCATCATTGTATTTGATTGTTGTGTCTCTCTAGCTTTCTTTAGTCTAGAAGAGCCTCTCTTCTTTTTGCCTTTTTTTTTTTTAAATTATGACATCGACATTGTTTTAAAAGTCCAGGCCAGTTGTTTATTTTGCAGAATGCCCTCAATTTGGATTTCTCTGGTTGTTTATTCGTGATTAAATTCATGCTAAACAATAGAAATATTATTAGGTGGCATCATATGAAACCGTCATTTTTGTAAACCAAAGTCAGTCAAATATCAGCAACTTCATATGATTGAAATTAATACACAGAGGGTGTGTGTCCTTCCTATTACATCCCACCTGGGACACATGGTGCTTGTTTGTGCCATAATGGGTGATGTTAAGTTTGACTGTGTGTTTAGGGGGTGTCCCCTAAATTTCTGCATTGCAAAGGTATCTTATTCTCTTTGTAATTAATATGAAATCCATGGGGGATACTTAGACTGTGTAAGTATTCTGTTCCCCCACAATCTTTCACCTCTGTGTTTTATTACCCATTGATGATTTTCACCTGAATCCATTGCTATGTCGGATTTAAAGTGGTAATCTTCTGTTTCTATAATTATTCCATGTTCACTAGTTGGCATCTTTTACAAAGCTTTTTTTTTTTTTTTCTTTTGAGACGGAGTCTCGCTGTCGCCCAGGCTGGAGTGCAGTGGCGCGATCTCAGCTCACTGCAAGCTCCGCCTCCCGGGTTCACGCCATTCTCCTGCCTCAGCCTCCCGAGTAGCTGGGACTACAGGCGCCCGCCACCGCGCCCAGCTAATTTTTTTTTGTATTTTTAGTAGAGACGGGGTTTCACTGTGGTCTCGATCTCCTGACCTCGTGATCCACCCGCCTCGGCCTCCCAAAGTGCTGGGATTACAGGCGTGAGCCACTGCGCCCAGCCTACAAAGCTTTTTACCTCCCCACTGTTTATAAACTTTTTTAGTCAGTAAAGACTCACGGATTCTTTTTTAAATTTAGTATGTTATAATTGATTCCTGCCATTATTCATTATAATTTGTTCCATATTAAAAGTGCTTCTTTTTAAAAATTACCAAGTCATTCTTGCCTTTCTAATGCCAGTACATTTTCCCCTTTCAATGTATGTTACCTGCTTTGCCAGTTCTAAATCTACATCTCCTGAGAGGCAGTTCCAGAATTGCTCATTTATAATCCTGCATTTATTTTATATTCTCCTTATCCTTTTACAAAAACATCTTCTTTAAAGAAATCCATTTATAGTTACTCTATATTTAGTTAGGAAGTCTCCTTCCTCTCTTCATCTCTCCTTCTGTGTTTCCTCTCTCCTTTCTCCTTCTCTTCTTTCTTCTCTCTCTCTCTCTCCCCCTCCTCCTCCTCCTCTTGGCTCTCTCACTTTTCCAGATCCAAGTTCTTGCTTTGTCTCCCAGGCTGGACTGCAGTGGCACAATCATGGCTCATTGCCATGTCAACCTCCTAGGCTGAAGCAATCCTCCCACCTCAGCCTCCTGGGTGGCTGGGACTACAGGTGTGCACCACCATGCCTGGCTAATTTTAAATTGTTTTGTTTTGTTTAGTTTTGTTTTTGTAGATATGGAGTCTTGCTATGTTGCCAAGGCTAGTCTGGAACACTTGGGCTCAAACAATCCTTCTGCCTCAGCATCCCAAAGTGCTGGGATTACAGGAGTAAGCCACCACACCTGGCCCTCTTTCATTCTTGCTTGCTTTTTCTTCCTTCTTTCCTATCTTCCTTTCTTTTGTTTTAGAGTAGCTGCTAGGCCAGACAGTGTACCCAGTAGAGTCCCTGAACTTAGTCTAATACAAAACAAGTATATAATATATGTAGCTATAATTCAAGGTAGACCAAATGTAAGAAAGTAATAAAGTGACTAAAACACTTTAAAAAGGAAGACTTGTATAATGAGTAAAATCTGGACATGCGGTACTTTGGAAGACAATAAAAGTTTAAAAATGAACACTGTTCTAATTTAGTCTCAAATAAAGTTCAATTTTTCATCTAATGTTGCAAGTTCACCAGGATTACCCATATTGCACATATGGGAGATACTGTACATGTAAATGCCACATTTAATTTCTAATGCACAGAAGTCTATTACTATAATTTATCCCTTCCATATAAGACCTAGAACATTGTGTCTGATGACATAAAGACTAACAAAAAAAAAAAATCAAACTGGGTAGTTTATTCTGACCTAGCTTCTAATTCACTAATTCTCTCTTTACCTTTGTCTGGTTTCACCCATACAATGGGCTTTAAGTTTCATTTATTGTTTCTCTAGAAGTTCTATTTGGTTCTTTTTCAAAATTATTTATCTATTTTTTAAATTTTTTGTTTTTAGAAAAAACTATTAAAAAATTCATATGGAACCAAAAAAGAGCCCAAACACTCAAAGCAATCCTAAGAAGAAAAAAAGCTGGAGGCATCACATTACCCAACTTTAAACAATGCTATAAGGCTACAGTAACAAAAACAGCATGGTACTGGTACAAAAACAGACACATAGCCCAATGCGACAAAATAGAGAACCCAGAAACAAAGCCACACACCTACAGCCATCTGATCTTCAACAAAATCAACAAAAATAAGCAATAGGAAAAAGGCTCCCTATTCAATAAATGGCGCTGGGATAGCTGGCTAGTCACATGTAGGAAAATGAAACTGGACTCCTACATTTCACTACATACAAAAATTAACTCAAGTGAATTAAATATTTAAATGTAAGACCTCAAACCATAAGATTCCTAGAAAAAACCTAGGAAACATCATTCTGAATATCAGCCTTGGGAAAGAATTTATGACTAAGTCCTGAAAAGCAATTGCAACAAAAACAAAAATTGACAATTGGAACCTAATTAAACTAAAGATCTTCTGCACAGCAAAAGAAACTATCAAAAGAGTAAACAGACCACCTACAGAATGAGAGAAAATATTCACAACGTATGTATCTGACAAAGAACTAATATCCAGAATCTATAAGAAACTTAAACTGAACAAGCAAAAAACAAATAACTCCCTTAAAAAATGGGCAAATGACATGAACAGATACTTCTCAAAAGAAGGCACACAAGCAACCAACAAGCACATGAAAAAGTGGTCCACATCACTGATCATCAGAGAAATGCAACTCAAAACTGCAATGAGATACTGTCTCATATCAGTCAGAATCGCTATTATTCAAAAATCAAAAAACAACAAATGCTGGCAAGGCTGTGGAGAAAAAGGAATGCTTGTACACCATTGGTGGGAATGTAAATTAGTCCAGCCACTGCAGAAAGCAGTTTGGAGATTTCTCAAAGAACTTAAAACAGAACTACCATTCAACCTAGCAATCCCATAACTGAGTATATATTCAAAAGAAAACAAATTGCTCTAACAAAAAGACACATGCACTTGCATGTTCATTACAGCATATTCATAATAGCAAAGACATGGAGTCAAGGTAGGTGCTCATCAACAGTGGACTGGATAAAGAAAAGATGGCACATATAGACCATGAACTACCATGCAACCATAAAAGAATGAAATCATGTTCTTTACAGCAACATGGATACAGCTGGAGGCCATTATCCTAAGAGAATTAGCTCAGGAACAGAAAATCAAATACCACAGGTTCTCACTTAACTAACTATTGGGTACTATGCTCAGTACCTGGACAATGGGATCATTCATGCCCCAAACCTCAGCATCATGCAATATACCCAGGTAAGAAACCTGCACATGTACCCCCTGAATCTAAAATAAAAGTTGGGAAAAAATAAATGGCAGCCAATATTCTGTCACTGATGGGTTGTCTACGAACCGCTATTTTTATATGACATAATCTAAAATGTCTAGTCTACTAGTAAACACACTTCAAAATCTCACACATAAAAAAATTAATTTTCTTGTTCTATGTAAATATTTTCAAGCTTGTCTTATTTCTTGAAACATAATAAGCATGATGGTTTTATATTTCTCAAATAATAATCTATTATTTAAAGCCTTTGTAGATCTATTTCTCCTGTCTGTTTTTTCTATTGGTTCTATTCCATCATGGTACCAATTCCTTGTGTACTTACGTTTTTACTGTGAGCTGTTCATTTTTAATGGAAACGTATTTGTGGGACTTCTTTGAGGCCTGTTACTTTCATCCAGAGAAATACTGCCACTGCTTCTGCCCAGCTTGCCAAGGCCACCACCAATCCCAGACCACCTTAATCTAAATTTAGGTTGACTTTTTTTAACCACCCAAATAATATAAAATTTGTACTTAAAAAAATGCACGTGGACAGATTTTTGTGGATAAGATGTGTCAGGGCCAGTTCCCCTAACACTGCTTCTGCTCAGGACAAAAGCCACATTCCTTGCAGTCCACTGGACGTGGAGGTAGGAGTGACGTGTTCACTTCTGATTAACCTGTACCTTGAAGGTCCAGCCCGTTGGGACCCCAGTTTGATGGGTGGGATCTCTCATCAGACATTCTACCTTGGTCAAGCCCTGAGCTTTATTTTTTTTGTCTTCTGAATCCCTTCAACCACCACACACACCCCAAAATAAAAATTTAAAAACTTTGCTGGTTCAGCAGTTTGGCAAATGCCTTTAGGGCAAAAGTAGTTTTCCTCTCAGACTTTTTGCTTTCACTAAGATTGGCCTGATAACTCTACAATATTTTTTACCCTTCCATGTTTAAAAAACATATATTTTTCTATACTGTATTATCAAGATTTTATAATTGCTTTTAGTGAAAGTGTCCAAATACCTAGCCCACTGTACTCTAAGAAATAGAACTCTAAATCAACAGTAATTGCAGTAACTTCTCAGACATCACTTGATCATTCTATTTAAAAATGCAAAAGTGCTTGCTTAAAATGCTTCAATTCCATAAATATCCCAAGTTGTTTACTATCAATGATAAAAAATTATTTAAAATGCACCCAATAATCTCAATAATAGGCATGTGTTCTGGCAAATTCTAGAAGATAAGACTTTAGACACTGGGCTTATAGACATTTATTTTTTACAATAAAATCTAAACCTCTTGCAACAGCAGAAAATAAAGTAACCTGGATAGTTACATTGTTTCGATTAAGCAAAAAATTGTCATTTTGTTTTATTTTTATTATTAAAACCTTCTTAAATGTTGAAGTACACATTAGTTAAGTATACAAAGTACCATTTAATGATTCAGAATCTTAACAATATTTCTTATTTAAACTTATGAAAAGCATTTTAAAATCTCCAGAGTATCCTCTAGAAGTTGTTGTTCCAAAAAATTCAAATAATATACATCTAATACATAGCACATCTAATGTTTGCTTGCCATTTGTCTGTCATCCAAGTCAAAAGGTGAGAGAGAGCAAATAGTGTTTGGCTAATTCAGTATAATAAATTAGGTGTTGCTCCAGTTAATTCTGGTTTCATTTTTAAACAATTCTTATTTTTCTCAAAGCATTGTGAAAATGGCCAGTATTAACCCTCTTCCACAGACCAGCAAACAGAGTATTACACATTGATTCAAGTAGTAAATAATCAGTTCAATATTCAGATGGCTGAACTGTGCTTTTATCTCCCCTGACACAGCTTTTGAGCAGAATTCAATTATTTTTAAAACCCTGAAAGAAGGGTTGGGTAGTAAGTCAACTGGCAAGGAAATCTAACATATAAGCAGTGAAGTAGGACTTGGGAAATCCCATGACTCAATGGATTTGTTCAATAATTATTTACTATGCTCCTACTTTGGAAATGCGCTAGACTCTATAGAAACACAGCGAACAAGACAGAGTTCCTGCCCTCAAGGAATTTAGCCTCCAAAGTTGTTCTAAGACCTTTGTAGGTGGCCAGTGGGGATAATAGCTTTGCTTTTCCACCACTTTCCCTCCCATTCATCTTCCACTTCCTCTCTGTGATTGCCCCTGCTCCATCCCAACCCAGGGTGCAGTTTGGGGACTAGGAAGGGCACAAGGAGGCCCCGTCATCCCAGCATCTGCCTTGTTGACCAAGACCCCAGCTGGGTCCCATTTCTTCATCTCCCTCTCTAGAAGCCCTTCCTGTTCCTCGTCCCAGAGCTCACATATTAGTCTGTGATGAAATGCCCTGTGGAGCCTCAGTCAGGATTTGTTCTGAAATGTGGATGTTTATATGGATGATCTTACATGAACTAAAGTAGCACCCAAGGCAGCAGAGGGCTCCTGGCACAGGCAGGGCCACTCTCAAAGGGGTTGATGTCAGTGTGAATGCCAAAGTAGAAAATGTGAGTGGGTTTGCTCCTAAGCACATAGAAGACACATCCTTACATCCTGGAGACTCCTAAAACTAACTGCAAGAAGTCTCAGAAGGAAAGCCATGGTCCTTATCAATCAGTGGAAGCAGCAAATCAGCAAAATTAGGCATTAAGATTATTGCAACCTCATTATTAGCCAAAGCTAGTGAGAACTGGGGACATTCAGAACACATATGTTGACTTCTGTCTCTAACATAAAAGTCAAAAAGAGAAAAGGGAATTGGAGAGGGCTGAGGAAAATTCCAAGAGCCTCTTACACTCTAATTCTCTTTTAAAAGGCCATGTGTCATAACAATATTAACTTTAAATGTAAATGGGCTAAATGCTCCAATTAAAAGACACAGACTGGCAAATTGGATAAAGTCAAGACCCATCAGTGTGCTGTATTCAGGAAACCCATCTCTCATGCAGAGACACACATAGGCTCAAAATAAAGGGATGGAGGAAGATCTACCAAGCAAATGGAAAAAAAAAAAGGCAGGGGTTGCAATCCTAGTCTCTGATAAAACAGACTTTAAACCAACAAAGATCAAAAGAGACAAAGAAGGCCATTACATAATGGTAAAGGGATCAATTCAACAAGAAGAGCTAACTATCCTAAATATATATGCACCCAATACAGGAGCAGCCAGATTCACAAAGCAAGTCCTTAGAGATCTACAAAGAGACTTAGACTCCCACACAATAATAATGGGAGACTTTAACACCCCACTGCCAACATTAGACAGATCCACGAGACAGAAAGTTAACAAGGATACCCAGGAATTGAACTCAGCTCTGCACCAAGCGGACCTAATAGACATCTACAGAACTCTCCACCCCAAATCAACAGAATATACATTCTTCTCAGCACCACACCACACCTACTCCAAAATTGACCACGTAGTTGGAAGTAAAGCACTCCTCAGCAAACGTAAAAGAACAGAAATTATAACAAACTGTCTCTCAGACCACAGTGCAATCAAACTAGAACTCAGGATTAAGAAACTCACTCAAAACTGCTCAACTACATGGAAACTAAACAACCTGTTCCTGAATGACTACTGGGTACATAATGAAATGAAGGCAGAAATAAAGATGTTCTTTGAAACCAATGAGAACAAAGACACAACATACCAGAATCTCTGGGACACACTCAAAGCAGTGTGTAGAGGGAAATTTATAGCACTAAATGCCCACAAGAGAAAGCAGGAAAGATCTAAAATTGACATCCTAACATCACAATTAAAAGAACTAGAAAAGCAAGAGCAAACACATTCAAAAGCTAGCAGAAGGCAAGAAATAACTAAGATCAGAGCAGAACTGAAGGAAATAGAGACACAAAAAACCCTTCAAAAAATTAATGAATCCAGGAGCTGGTTTTTTGAAAAGATTAACAAAATTGATAGACCGCTAGCAAGACTAATAAAGAAGAAAAGCGAGAAGAATCAAATAGACACTATAAAAAATGATAAAGGGGATATCATCTTCGATCCCACAGAAATACAAACTACCATCAGAGAATACTATAAACACCTCTATGCAAATAAACTAGAAAATCTAGAAGAAATGGATAAATTCCCCGACACATACATCCTCCCAAGACTTAACCAGGAAGAAGTTGAATCTCTGAATAGACCAATAACAGGCTCTGAAATTGAGGCAATAATCCATAGCTTACCAACCAAAAAAAGTCCAGGACCAGATGGATTCACAGCTGAATTCTACCAGAGATACAAAGAGGAGCTGATACCATTCCTTCTGAAACTATTCCAATCATTAGAAAAAAGAGACAATCCTCCCTAACTCATTTTATGAGGCCAGCATCATCCTGATACCAAAGCCTGGCAAAGACACAACAAAAAAAAGAGAATTTTAGACCAATATCCTCGATGAACATTGATGCAAAAATCCTCAATAAAATACTGGCAAACAGAATCCAGCAGCACATCAAAAAGCTTATCAACCATGATCAAGTGGGTTTCATCCCTGGGATGCAAGGCTGGTTCAACATACGCAAATCAATAAATGTAATCCAGCATATAAACAGAACCAACGACAAAAACCACCTGATTATCTCAACAGATGCAGAAAAGACCTTTGACAAAATTCAACAACCCTTCATGCTAAAATCTCTCAATAAATTAGGTATTGATGGGACGTATCTCAAAATAATAAGAGCTATCTATGACAAACCCACAGCCAATATCATACTGAATGGGCAAAAACTAGAAGCATTCCCTTTGAAAACGGGCACAAGACAGGGATGCCCTCTCTCACCACTCCTATTCAACATAGTGTTGGAAGTTCTGGCCAGAGCAATCAGGCAGGAGAAGGAAATAAAGGGTATTCAGTTAGGAAAAGAGGAAGTCAAATTGTCCCTGTTTGAAGATTACATGATTGTATATCAAGAAAACTCCATCGTCTCAGCCCAGAATCTCCTCAAGCTGATAAGCAACTTCAGCAAAGTCTCAGGATACAAAATCAATGTACAAAAATCACAAGCATTCTTATACACCAATAACAGACACAGAGCCAACTCATAAGTGAATTCCCATTCACAATTGCTTCAAAGAGAATAAAATACCTAGGAATCCAACTTACAAGGGATGTGAAGGACCTCTTCAAGGAGAACTACAAACCACTGCTCAATGAAATAAAAGAGGATACAAACAAATGGAAGAACATTCCATGCTCATGGGTAGGAAGAAACAATATCGTGAAAATGGCCATACTGCCCAAGGTAATTTATAGATTCAATGCCATCCCCATCAAGCTACCAATGACTTTCTTCACAGAATTGGAAAAAACTACTTTAAAGTTCATATGGAACGAAAAAAGAGCCCACATTGCCAAGTCAATCCTAAGCCAAAAGAACAAAGCTGGAGGCATCACACTACCTGACTTCAAACTATACTACATACAAGGCTACAGTAACCAAAATAGCATGGTACTGGTACCAAAACAGAGATGTAGACCAATGGAACAGAACAGAGCCCTCAGAAATAACGCCGCCTATCTACAACTATCTGATCTTTGACAAACCTGACAAAAACAAGCAATAGGGAAAGGATTCCCTATTTAATAAATAGTGCTGGGAAAACTGGCTAGCCATATGTAGAAAGCTGAAACTGGATCCCTTTCTTACACCTTATACAAAAATTAATTCAAGATGGGTTAAAAACTTAAATGTTAGACCTAAAACCATAAAAACCCTAGAAGAAAACCTAGGCAATACCATTCAGGACATAGGTATGGGCAAGGACTTCATGTCTAAAACACCAAAAGCAACGGCAACAAAAGCCAAAATTGACAAATGGGATCTAATTAAACTAAAGAGCTTCTGCACAGCGAAAGAAACTACCATCACAGTGAACAAGCAACCTACAGAATGGGAGAAAATTTTTGCAACTTACTCATCTGACAAAGGGCTAATACCCAGAATCTACAACGAACTCAAACAAATTTACAAGAAAAAAACAAACAACCCCATAAAAAGTGGGCAAAGGATATGAACAGACACTTCTCAAAAGAAGACATTTATGCAGCCAAAAGACACATGAAAAAATGCTCATCATCACTGGCCATCAGAGAAATGCAAATCAAAACCACAATGAGATACCATCTCACACTAGTTAGAATGGCCATCATTAAAAAGTCAGGAAACAACAGGTGCTGGAGAGGATGTGGAGAAATAGGAACACTTTTACACTGTTGGTGGGACTGTAAACTAGTTCAACCATTGTGGAAGTCAGTGTGGAGATTCCTCAGGGATCTAGAACTAGAAATACCATTTGACCCAGCCATCCCATTACTGGGTATATACCCAAAGGATTATAAATCATGCTGCTATAAAGACACATGCACACATATGTTTATAGCGGCACTATTCACAATAGCAAAGACTTGGAACCAACCTAAATGTCCAACAACGATAGACTGGATTAAGAAAATGTGGCACATATACACCATGGAATACCATGCAGCCATAAAAAATGATGAATTCATGTCCTTTGTAGGGACATGGATGAAACTGGAAACCATCATTCTCAGCAAACTATCACAAGGACAAAAAACCAAACACTGCATGTTCTCACTCATAGGTGGGAATTGAACAATGAGAACACATGGACACAGGAAGGGGAACATCACACACCAGGGACTGTTGTGGGGTGGGGGGAGGGGAAAGGGATAGCATTAGGAGATATACCTAATGTAAATGACGAGTTAATGGGTGCAGCACACCAACATGGCACATGTATACATATGTAACTAACCTGCAGCATGTTGTGCACATGTACCCTAAAACTTAAAGTATAATAATAATAAAATTTTAAAAATGCAAAATTGTGTGGCACAGCATGATTTGAACTATTTTAAAAATATATAAGAATATAAACAGATTGAATGGGAATCTGGACAAATGGAAACACTTATAGAAAGGAGAATTTTTTTTGAATAGTTCCTTTAATATTACTATAGTGGTTTTCAACAATAGAAAAATAAATAAATTGGCACTATTAGAAAAAATAATAATAATAAAAAAAATAAAAGGCCGTGTGACTGTTTCAGAGTTGAGTGCATAGAGTTGAGCTATGAGATTCGGTGGGCTCTGTCCCACAACGGAGTCTTTGAGGAAAGGATTTGGTTAGAAGAGATGGTTGGGAAATCAGAAGACGCAGGTAGCCTAGTTCTGGGTTAAGTCAGAAAAAACAAACAACAACAACAAAACACAGGCATTCATTAGAACCAAAAAATATGCTCAAAACTTATTTACATTAGCAGGAAGGCTGGACTCCCACCCTCAACAGGACCTTGTTCCACCATCACCCCCTCCGGTCCCCTTCTCACCCCTTAATCCTCTCGCCGCCACGACTTCCCACTTCATTTTAACCCAACAACCAATTTACAAATTTTAGGATCGTGGCTCTCAACCTTGGCTGCATATTAGAATTACCCGGGGAGCTTTTAGAAACCCCAATGCCCAGGCCAATTAAATCAGAAGTGAAACCCAGACATCAGTAGATTTTAAAGCTCTCCTGGTGATTCCAGTGTTCAGCCCGAGTTGAGAACCACTGTTTTAGGAGCATAACTCATTAATAATAAATGCCTAGCTTTTCATCGAAAGCAGAGTGTCAAAAAGGAAAATAGACTGGTGGGGGATGGGGCAGGGGTAGAGTGCAGAAGGTAGGCTTTTGCATCAGTAATGACAGACAGCATGTGTGTGTGTGTGTGTGTGTGTGTGTGTGTGTGTGTGTGTGTGCATGCGTGGGCACGTGCACGCGCTCCCTCTTTTAAGAGCTCATTCAAATTTACAGCAAAAATATTCAGACCTAAAAAGGGAAGTACACAAAGGTGATGAAATACAAAGAATAAACAAACGTGGAAAAATCCTTTTTGCTGAAAATGAAAGAACTGACGTTAAAAGCAATCTTGAGATTGCATTTTATAACCACCAGTGTAAGAAGAAAAATCTTAAATGACAACTTCGATGAGCTTGCAATGAAACCAATATGCTCACAAATTCTGATGGCATTGTAAATTGGTTTTAAAATATCCTTCTGGATAGCAAATGGTAGCATGAAGAAAATTATAAGATGCTTGGACCTATGGACTCCTAGAGGTTTATCTTCAAGAGGTATTTAAACTGGAGCAAAAAGATACACACTTGGAAACTATCTCTGTAACTAAGTAGCAAAAAAAAAAAAATTGGAAAAAAACAAAATTTTCAACATCAGAGTAATGGTTTAATAATTCATGAACACTATGCAGCCATTAAGCTGACATCTATGAAGGCTCTGTGAAAACGCAGGAAAAAAACACTCCCTTGAGGGGGCCCTGCCCCAGGCTCAACACAGCCTGGCCTCTCCAGGGCTAACTGCCTGTGGGGGACCATCCTGAGAAGGAAGCTGTAATTTGACCTGATTCCCCAGCTTCCCCTGAGAGACCTCTGGAGGTAGCTCCTGTCAGGCCTCACACCTCTGTTTGTGACTTACCAGCACCACAGGGAGCCCAGCCTCCTGCCACCTGGGCCCTTATCCCCAGGGCCCTGAACATACCCTCATCTCAGTGAGCCCCTCCACATCTTCTTCTTCCCAAAGCTATCAGTCTGCCCTCTGAAACCCACAAGGTGTCATCTGCAAAGCCCCCTGTATCTGCAACTTTATCTCTGAGCCTTCCTTTGTCGTGCTCACTCAGTGCTTAGGAGGCATTTTGGAAATTTGAAACGCTAGTCATCAAAATGATTGCGCGCTGCTTCCACCAGGGTGATAGGATTTGCTGCAATGAGCACTAACAGTCCCTCACAATGAAGAATCACCTTGTATCCTGCCAGGCAGTCTCACAATTTAGAAACTGCTTACCATTATCTGAACCTATAATTTAACCCTAGTCTACATACACACCCAAGGTATCTTTCACACACTTTCAAAATACACTGAATTTTCCAGACATCAAGCTTCCGTGTACATAGAACTGGTCTTTGTCCCATGCACTTCCTAAGAGTTGCGTATCATGTCAGAAACTCTCGCCCTGGAAGGCAGCACACCTCTAACAGTCTGCCCGGGCACCTGTCACACTGCAATGTCCCCTCCACGGGTCCACAGTCATAACTAAATATTTTTATATGTCTACATGAAACCATCTTATTGTAAGTTACTTTCCCTTTATCTTTGCATTAGAACACAGCTGGAGAGTTACGGAATATTTATTAGAAAAGGGGATCATTGCAATGTAGAGGAATGAGCCCCTAGCTTCCCTTGTAGCTCTTGAAAGTGAAGTCTGAGTTCCTCCCTGCACACCTCTTGCACAGGACTTCAAGCTGGTGTATCTCTGTTGTGGCTTCCAGACCATGTCTCCTCTCTCCTCTATCAAAACTCTCATGTTTTGAAAAGAAAAACATGCCATCAGACCATACCGCCCATATCCCGTTCTCAATGCTTTCAACTACTGACTTCGGGATCACTCCCCTTCATTTACTGATTTTTCATCCCTGGCTCACTGTCTTCCTTTCTGCCAATACTTCTGTGATCATTCCTGGAAACTTCAGCCTTTACAGGCACAATCTACCATCACCCTGGCTTTGCAATTCTTTAATCTCCTCACTTCCAAAGACCACTTTTCCAACCTACCTTAGCCAACCACTACCATGGCTATACCCGCAGTCCTCATCATCACCAGGAACGGCACCTCTAAAATCTCAGGTTAAATCCTTCTCCCTCTGACTACCACCTCCTGTCCTTCCAGCTCCCTTACTCTACTACCCTCCTTCCAACAATCCTTAGACCCCATTGGGACTTTCAATTTATCGTTCTCATCATTTTCCCACTATCTTCCTCCCTGTCTGCACACCTGCCTCAATCCACGTTGTTACACATAAGGTTATGTTTTTATTGTTTCTTGATCCAGTTTTGATTCCATAGGACATAATTCTAGACACACACACACACACACACACTCTTTTTTCACTTACTCCCTCCATTGTCTGGCAAAACCCTAATCTCAGTTAAACACTCCACTTCCAGCTGAATGAAGCAGAGGAAAAAAGCATATGACCATGCAAATTGTCTATCTTTAATTTATGACAAAAAATTCCAGGTAGGCCCTTGGCTCATTTAGATTGATAATAGGAAATTGACTTTCTTACTTTTTAAGACAACTCTTTCACATTTTCTCCTTTTCTCAAATCACCAGCACCATCTCCTCTCCCCACTCTCTGATGCTGATCTAGTATTTTATTTCATTGACAAAATAGACCCAGTTTCATGAGAATCAGCTCCTCTTTCCACTATTAAATCTAACAATCTACGTGCATCTGTATCTACACGTTACACATTTAACAATGTAAAAAGGATGAAATATTCATACGCTCATATAAGACCAACCCTCACTTGTGAACCGATTCCTTCCCATCACTTCCATCACTTCTTATCTGCTTAGAGCCTTTGCCTCAAAAATTATCCCTCTCTCATAAATCATCAGTTTCTCATTCCCAACAGCCTACAAATATGTTATATGTTTTCCTCCTTTACTATGTCCTTCTCCAGCTATGACTCCATATCACTCCACTTCTCTGCTCCTGCTCACAGCAAAACTCCTTGGAAGTTGTCCCTGCATGTCTTCACTTCCTCACTTCTTTCATTCTCTCTAGAATGTACTTTATTGAAATTTTGCCCTCACTACACTACTGAAAAAGCTCGTATTAAGATCATGAATGACCTCCATCTTGCAAAACCCAATAGTCATTTCTCTGTCCGCTATCTTACTTCACTTCTCAGGAGCATTCTACATAGTTGATCAGGTCTTCCTTTTTTTTTTTTTTTTTTTTTTTTTGAGATGAAGTCTTGCTCTGTCACCCAGGCTGAAGTGCAATGGCACAATCTCTGCTCACTGCAACCTCTGCCTCCTGGGTTCAAGCGATTCTCCTCCCTCAGCCTCCCTAGTACCTGGGATTACAGGTGCACACCACCATACCGGCTAATTTTTGTGTTTCTAGTAGAGACAGAGTTTCACCATATTGACCAGGCTGGTCTCTAACTCCTGACCTCATGATCCACCTGCCTCGGCCTCCCAAAGTGCTGGGATTACAGGCGTGAGCCACTGCACCCATCCAGGCCCTCCCTTGAAGTATGTATTCATTGTCTCTAGAAAGCTACACTATGCTGTTTCTTCTTCTACCTTACTGGTCATTCCTTTTTAACTTGTTGCTTCTCTTCTGCTCAACCTCTAAATGTTGATGCCCCCTAAGCTTAGTCCTAATCCCCTTCTTACCTATCTGTCCTGAGATCTGTGGCATTAAGTATCACCTACAAGCTAATGGCTCCCAGTTTTGTATCTCTATCACCAACACTCTCCTAAGTTTGGATACATATCTCCTGCTGTGTATCTGACATCTCCTCTGGTGCTACCTAACAGGCATCTCAAACTTACACCAACCAGGGCAAAATGCTTGGTGCTCCCCCACAGTCCACTCCTGCACTAATCTTCCCCACTGCCTTTCATGGCACCATCATTCACCCAGATGCTCAGATAAAAAAAAAAACAAAACAGGAATCATCTGAAACTGCTCTCTTTCTCTCATCCTCACATTCAATTCAATAGCTATCCTTTTGACTCTACTTATCAAAATTGTTGTTTACTATGGAAAACGCAAACACTTAGCATCTCCTCACTACCAGAGTAAATGTGTGAGGCTCAGACCACAAGTGAGTCCAACCTGTCAGAACTCACTCAATCCTGGCCATCTGCAGACACTCACAAAGTTGCTTATTACCTAGATGTTTCAGTCGTCTGGTGCTATATAAAACACCCCAGAACTCAGTGGCTTAAAACACAACACTTATTTATTTGCTGACTATTTTTAAGTCAGTGAGCTCATAGAGAGGATGGCTCATCTCTGATCCACAAGGCAGCTGCTGGGGAGCTTGCCCGAAGCTAGAGGATCTACCTTCAGGGTGGCGTCATTCACACGGCTGGCAAGTTGATGTTGGCTACTCAGCTATTACCACCTAGTGACCTCATTTGTCTTTATGTGGGCTTATCACTGAAGCTTCTTCGATCTTCTCACAGAAGGGTGAGTTCCAAGAAGAGAGAAATAGAAGTTGCCAGTCATCTCAAAGGACAGGCCTGGAATTGTCACTTCTATTGTGTTGAACAGTCCCAGGGCTAGCCAGAATTCCAAAATAGACTTCTCCTCTCATTCAGGGAGAGTAAAAAAGAATTTTTGGCCATGTTTAACCCCCACACCGGCCCTTTGAACTGCATAACCAACCTGTAGCCCATTTGATTCTTTAGAAATGGTGGTGCGCTGGTACTGTTTTAACAACTGCCTAGAGGGAAGCAGGGAATGGGAATTGATTTATAGTATTTGCCAATTTCCATGGAGTACATTCTCTCATCATGGCTGATTTGAGGCTACCAACATGACATCACTGAACACAGAACTGGGAAGAAATGCACCCAATCTGCTCTCTCAAGTCAGTACAAGCTTGCTCCAGAAACGATGCTGATCCGTTGAGAAGGAAACCTCTGCATGGTGTCCAGGCAATAAATGTTTACTGAGGACCTACTATGTACTGGGCATTAGGAACACAGAAGTGGCCAAAACAGATCCAAAAGTCCTGCACTCATGAGGCTTGATCCTAATAAGGGAGTCAGATAATAGGTAACAAAGTACATACCATAATGATATGTGCTATTAAGAAAAAATAAAACAGGGCAGAGTAGAGAGGGATGAAGGATACTCTTTGAAGATAGGGTAATCAGAGAAGGCCTTTCTGAAAAGAAGACATTTAAGTTGGTTAGCAACCGATAGTCGGTTGAAGCTAACTAGATGCTAACTCCCTTATAGCATCTCCCTTGCTGTGTGCCAGGCACTTCTTTTATCAGATTACACATATTAATTCATGAAATAAATTTCATAAGAAAATTGCCTAAATTTCCAAAACATGCTAGGGTTAAAGCCAGACTGAGCACATGACACGTTTAACTCAATAAAAAATAATAATGTTACAGCCATCCAAACATATGTCTAGGTTCAGAAAAAAAATGTTGAAAGGGGCAGGAAATTTGGAAAGGCAATGCAGAAAGACAAAAGCAGACCTTCCCACATTCTCGGGAAGAATGTGATTTGGACTCTCATCTAAGCTCATCCTCTGGCAGAGAAACCAGTTGTGAAAGGACAGCCTAAAAAGAATGTGAGGGAGTGAACTTACACATGTGTGATTCAGCAGTTTCAAGGAGAGTTTACAAACTGTCTTTAAATATGATGTTCACTGTTCGGCCAGCAAGGGCAGAGACCTTACAGAGCCGTGCCCAAGAAACCCGCCTTAAACATGTGATGTTTTATGATCCAGGCACTTTCACATTTATCCTCAACAGCCACCCTGTGAAGTAGCTAGGGCAAGAAATAGCCTTTTTTCACAGATGAGGAATCTTGGACTCAGTCAACAAGAGAGTCAGGATGTAAATCAAATTAATTCAACAAATATGTCTTCAGTGCCTGCAATGGACCAGGCATGATGCAGAAGCTGGGGGGTGAAACTATTCTTCCCCATCATTTATCCACTGCCCTGGGAACATGGGGAATGTGGTGCCACACCCTCATGGGCTCCGCCACACATGAACAAGTGTAGTACACCCTGAGTGATTCATTTTTCAGGCAGAGGAGGACGCCAGGGAGAGGTAGGGCCCTTCCCATGTGTAGTAGTGGATGTTGAACCTCACAGAGTTCTGCGTTAGCTCCCTCCCTCAGCAAGAGCAGAGACAAGCCACTCCTAACATTTCACCTTCCCCATCTGTAAAGCAACTTCAAAACTAATTTCCCTTATAACTAAAAATCTTTCTAAAATGCTATACCAAAAACAATGATTTCATAATCACCACTTCTGAGATCCTGAGAGACCTCCCCCTAAATACATGCTGTTGTTGCTCTCAATCAAATGTGTCAGAGCTGGAGCAGGAAAGAAGAGCCGCTCCCTGGCAGAGCCCCTGGGGCTGATGAAAGCTTTGACTCAGTGGGTCAGAGGGATGCATCCCCAGGGAAACCATCTAAGAGCACTGAATTGAACCAGGTGTGAGAAGTCTCGTTCAGCCTTTTAAATGGTTAAGGGGAGGCTGTGATCAGCAGATTGAAGGGCTGCTGAAAGATCAAAGGCACCAGAGAGCAAGAGACAACCCAAGTCGGCCATGAATAAGAAATTGTTTTCTTCCTTAAGGAGCAAAACATGCTAGGGTTAAAGCCAGACTGAGCACGTTCAGGCTACAGAAGATACGGCAGGAAATATTTATGTGTATGTGGAGCTGGTAGAGGGGTGGAAGAAAAAATTAGTCTATATAGTCCATAAACATTAATCTCTGGAACTGTGAAGAAAATGATTGGAATTAGGGTCTCTATTTTTTAAAAGAACTGATGTTAGAGGAAGTAAATTGTTGAAAGACTCTAAGTAGATGAACAGAAGCAAAAAAATAAAAATCCCAAATATTTTATTCTCTGGTCTAGCCATCAAAGAATGTATCCTTTATCTTAAAAGATGGTTATCTAGTTGCTTTAAAGCCTGGGGAAAGATCTGAAAATGGCAAAATGCCTAATATATAGACTCTCTTGGGAAAACAGGAGGGGAGATAAGAGGTTTTCCTATCAATGGAATACTAAGATTGACTTTCAGCTAGGAATCCAGCCAATTTATTACTTCTTTCCCATTGTGAAGAAATACTATAAATGGACACACTAAGCTCCAAAGAAACTGGTTGGAGGAAAAGAAAAAAAAAATCAAAACCCAAGTGTAGAAAGACAGGCAAGTAGGATGAGTTTGCTGGGTTCTATCCAAGTCCACCTAATTACTGCAGGAGGCTTGGCTGGCAGCTTGACATCAGGCAGGCGGTCCTCAAGTTCCGGGCCCGGCCGGCAACTTCTCACCTGCATTGGGTGGGTAACAGGGCACCGCATCAACCTCCTACAAGTGCTTGGGTTTTCTGTTTCTATGCCCCAAGGAGAGCCCTCCCAAAACTTAAGTACATTCTGCTTTTTAGAATTGCTCCTTCAGGAGAATGGCCAAGACCCAGTGGCTCTTTGTTCCTGCTTAGGCGCAGCTACACACAGTCCTTTCTCCCCCTCCTTGGCCTTGTCCTCTTTCTTTTTCCACTGACCCCACCCAGAAAAGATGGTATTTCATTGTCTCTAACTCACTCAGTTACGCTTTCCACACCAAGAAGATTATTTTAGAGAAAAAGATTATAATACTCTGTGGCATACCCAGAAACATCTGGAGAGAAGGCGTATGGACCTCAGGCTTGCTCTCATCTCCAAGCAAGCACTAACCCAGAGGGACTTTCTTTGCTACATTTAAGTGTTAAAGGTAGGCATCTTCCCTCTGCTCATTCTCCCTTCCCTACATCTGCTTCACTCCCAGTCCCACCCTATGGCAGCAGAGTGCAAAGGGAGCTGGTGGGCCATGCCATCATCTCCTCTGACTGACCCTGAAGGATGCAGGGTGACTCTTCACTGCAGCCTGGGAGTCCAGGCATAGGCGGATTCCCAGGATCTGGACAGTGCCCACGGCTTGCCTCCCTCTTCCTCTGTGTCAATCAGTCGGTCCTCCTCTGCCAAGCCAGCTGTCTGCACCTGGACATCTCTGTCATTCTGCTCCCTCGCTCTGCCTGGCAAGTAGCCAGGTTGGCAGGGTCCCTGCTGGGGTCTGTGCTCCATTGTATGGGTAGCCAGCTGGAGCTAGGTGGGGGTAGGAACACTCTCATGGGGCCTCTGGCCCACAAATGCCTGAAGCAGCCAACCATCCTCTGGCTTGACCTGGCTTTAACCCAATGTAAACTTCAGGCTTCCAGGGAGCTTCAGAGGCTATGCCTTAACCAAATGGACAGGCCTATTGCAAAGTTTTCTAATTATGCACAATGTAGTGTGGATTTACATGGGTAGGCATATCTGGAAACCAAAGTTGATATTCTCCTCCGTCGTGTCTAAATAGTATCTTCAAATGTAATTTTAAGTAGTCAACAAAAATAGTAGATATTTTTCAATAATCTTTACTCCATTTAAGGTTCCAGGACCTCCCGAAATTCACTGAATCTCTCAAAAGTCTTCACAGAGCCACATTTTCGAGTACCAGAATTACACTGTGGTACATGATGTCACAGGTCACGCAAGTCCACAGCTCCTTATGTTAAGGCTGTTTTGGTTATAAGCAACAGAAAGAAAATCTGCTGGCTTAAGCAGGAAGAGGGAATTTTATTGTACGATGCTTGCACAGCTCACAGAACCAAATGAAGAATGAGAAGGAAGGAAGGAAGGGAGGGAGGGAGGGAAGGAGGGAGAGAGGGAGGAAGGTGGGGGAAGGGGTCCTAACGACCTCAGCTAGAAAAGGTCACTGCCCTCTCCAAATGCATTGCCATTGTCCCGTGTTTTTGTTTTATACTGCTGTCATAAAAAACTACAAGAAATGCAATGGCTAAAAGCAGCAGAAGCATATTAGCTCACAGTTCTGTAGGTCAGAAGTCTGGCATGGGTCAACTGAGTACTTAGCTCAGGTGTCTCCCAAGGCCAAAATCAAGGTGTCAGCCATGCCAGGCTCTTATCTGGAAGCTCTGGGGAAGAATTCATTTCAGGCTTATTCAGGTTGCTGGCTGAATCCATTGTCTTACAATTATAGGAATGAGGTTCTTGCTTGCTTACCCGCTGGGGGCCTCCATCAGCTCCTAGAGGCAACTGCAGTTTCCTCTCACATGGCGCCTCCATCTTCTGATCAGCAATGATGTGCCAAATTCTGCCCATGCTCCGAAACTCTCTGACTTCTGATGCTTCCAAGGACCCAAACGATAGATCAGGCTCACCCAGATTATCTCCTGATTTTAAGGCCAACTGTGCCATGTAACACAATCAGGGGAATAATCTCTCATCATCTCATCATATCACAGGTAGGGGATAGGGTTAGACATTCCACCTACCACACTGTGACTTGGCTCCAATAGCTTTGAGTCCCTGTCTGTATGTGTCACATTTCGAAGTCTCAGGAGAGAAAATCTGATTGTCCGTTTTGGGTCAGGTGTCCACTCCCAATCAATCAGCTATGACCAGGGACAGGCTGGGTATAAATCAGGGGTCAGCACCTGATATCAGCACCTGAACATCAGCAGCTGTTCTGAGAGAGAAAGAAAGATCATCGGGAGATGGGCACCAATCACAAGAGGAATCCTGCTTGAAGAAATAAGTAGAGAAGTGACCAGAGAAGAGAACCCCATTCTACATAGCTAAGCAGACAAGCCAGACAAGAGATCTAAGGGGAGCATAGGCACAGTTGAGGGCGCATATTTGGTCTTTGCATTTTCCATCTAGGTTAAAAATGTGTGGCGTTGACACTATCACAGAATAGAACTGTGACTTTGTTAGTGAGCAAGTCCATTTCTGGGAGTCGTATGTTTTTCCCGTGAGAGTTGGGGATGTGGGGATGTATATGCTCCCCTACCTCCTCCCCAAGGGAGAGGGGTCTATAACAGCACCCACACAAGCAGGGTCAGTAGAAATCAGTCCAGAACCAAGTAGAAAACCTTTGGATTTATTAGGGAGTTTTAATATCTTTTTTGCCACCCCCAAGAAAACCAGGATTTGAGGCCATTATCCTTTGATTTTAAAGACTTGAAAAGTGAAGCTCCTCCTTGACATGATACTAAGCTCTTGGACAAAAGCCCTTAGGCATGATTTGATAGATGCTTTTTCTTATGGTAATAGTGACAAATGAATATCCCACTTTTGCATAGTAGCACTTCATACTTTTCAAAGTAAGAAGACATTCATTGCATTTTATACCATGTTAAGACTGTTTGGGGGAGAAAATGTACAGTTGGCTACATTATCTAGTGCCCACCATGTGCGGAGTTTACCAGGAGAATCAGAGAGATAAGAAAGAAGCAAAGAGACCTCGTGGTACAGTGGAGGGAACAGGACCAAAACAAAAGATGTGTGGAACTGTGTTCTATTTAGAATAAGACGGAGCCTCTGCAGAAGTGACACAAAACACTCTAAAAATCACAAAGTCAAAATGGAATTAATTTTCATTCACTTTACAAGTTTGCATGTCCTACCGCACCTGATGGTTATGATGAACGCAAATGGAATCAGAGCTCCACGACCTTTAAGAATGACTTTCTCTGCTTCACTTCAGCTCTCGCCACTAGTCCATTCCTTAATGTAAGCTGTCCCTCCTGCCCGGGAAGTGTTCTCTCATTCCTTTAAATTGTTTTCCTTCCTGTCTTCAAAGTTCTTCTTCAATGATTTACTCCTTTCCCCCACCTCCCTCTGCCTGTCTATTTTTTTTTATTCTCACCTCACCAGTTATTATCTGAGTATCAACCATTGGCCACCCACCAAAAAAAAAATATATATGTGCCATCTGAACTAAGGTTAGACACACAGTGAGGAGCTCCACCAGCCCAGAGGCTTGGTCTCATCCTGGGGGATGACCAGAGGGGTATTGAAAATGTCTTCATCAATACCAAGTGCATATTCTTTTTGTTTCATTTTTGACAATTTAAGGGACAAAAAAATTATCATCTCAGGTGTCATTAGTTCCTAGTGATATTACATGGTGTCAAGGAATATAGCCTGAACAACTCACATTTAGGGGAATTTATTAAAAGTTTGTAGTCTATTGTACGATCAAATTTTTAAAGCATTTTGACTTCGTAATTTTAGGGTGTTTAGTGTCACTTTTAGGGAGGCTCTGTCTTATTCTAAATACAACACAGTTCCATGTGTCATTTGTTTTCATCCCGTTCCCTCCACTGTAATGCTTGAAATTTTTGAACTTTTTTAAGACATTAAAAAAATATAGGCCTACCATTTTTCATGCAGTTTTCCATTATGGCTAGTTAACAAGTTTATCAATTATTTTATTAAAATCCCCTAAATTCTTTTTAAAAAATCTAACTTGATCTGTCAAAGACCTTTTTAAGAAATTGTAATTATGGTAAAATACACATAACATAAAATTTGCCATCTTAACCATTTTTAGTGTACAGTTGAGTGGCACCAAGTACATTCACATAACTGTGCTACCATGACCCCATCCATCACAGAACTCTTTCCATCTTGCAAAACTGGAACTCTATCACTAAATTACAATTCCCCATCCCCCCTCTCTTCAGTCTCTGGCAACCACCATTCATTCTGCTCTCTATCTCTAGGAATTTCACTATTCTAGGTACAAGCATAACTCGGAGATATTGTAGGTTCAGTTTCAGACCATCACAATGAAGCAAATATGTAATAAAGTGAGTCACACAAAATTTTTGGTTTTCCAGTGCATATAAAAGTTAGGTTTACGCTATACTGTAAGTGTGCAATAGCACTGTCTAAAAAAAGTACATACTTTAATTAAAAAATAATTTATTGCTAAAAAATGCTCACACAGAGACACAAAGTGAGCACAGACTTGCTCAATGCAGAGTTGCCACAAAGCTTCAATTTATTTAAAAAAAAAAAAAGGCAGTATCTGCAAAGTGCAATAAAGTGAAGCACAATAAAACAAGGTATGCCTGAACTTCATATAAGTAAAATCATAGAATATTTTATCCTTTTGTCACTGGCTTCCTTCATTTAGCATAATGTCCTCAAGGTTGATCCATGTCATGGCATGTGTCAGAATTTCCTTCCTTGTTAAGGCTGAATAATATTCCATTGTATCTATCGACCACATTTTAATGTATCCATTCATCCTTGGTGGACATTTGAGTTGCTTCCACCTTTTGGCTACTGTGAGTAATGTTGCTATAAACATGAGTTGAGTATACAAATATCTGCTCAAGTCCCTGCTTTCAATTCTTTTGAGTATATACCCAGAGGTAGAATTGCTGGATCATATGATAATTCTATTTTCAATTTTTTGAGGAACCACCACAATATTTTCCATAGAGGCTATACCATTTAACATTCCTACCAACCATGCACAAGGGCTCTAATTTCTTCATATCCTTGCCAGTAGTTGATATTTTCTGTCTGAATGTTTGCACAGTAGCCATCCTAATTGGTATGAGATGATATCTTATTGTGATCTGTCAAAGACTTTTTGAGAAGTATATCAAAATCTTCCACTACAGTTGCGGTTCTGCTCTTGAACTCTGGTAAACAATTATGCTTTTTATATTTGATATTATGTTTTTTGTGCATAAAAGTATTACATATTCACATATTAGTGCAAAAAGTTAGTATTACATAGACATAGTACATTTTTGTATCTTATTGCCTGGCAAGTTGCTTCTTAAATCCCAGCAGAGACTGAGGATAGGTGCTCACATTGTTGCTCAGTGCCTGGAGTTTGTGGCCCCTCTGGTTGTCTTTTGTTCATTACCTCAAATAGAAATTAATATTAGCACTCCACTCTTGAAAGGCCATCTGAACACACCATCTGAACATCAGAAAAATAAGCTGACTGCAGTTGGCATTGATGTTCCTCTAACTCTGCAATAAATACTTGAGCACAGCCAGACTTTGGTCTAGGTGCTAGAAATGCAGCTGTAAACAAGATATACACAGTTCCCACTTTCATGGTCCTACAGTGGAGAAGGGAGACATTAAATAAATAACTGTACAAGAGAAGTACAAGTGTTAAGTAGTGCATAAGAGAAAGATCAAACCTAGTTAAGGAGCCAGGAAAACCATCCCTGAGGAAGTTACATGTAAACTGATCTGTAAAGGGTAATGCATTTGGTCAGTTATGGAAAAGCTTCCTGGTCAGGAGTGTGGACTCTGGAGCTGGACTGGCAGCACCCAATCCCTGCTATGGCACTTCTTAGCAGGGTTGTAATGGGCAGAATGTGTCCCACCCCAAATTCATATGTTGAAATCCTAACCCCTAATGTGATGGCATCAGAAGGTGGGACCGCTGGGAGGTCATGAGGGTGGAATGGAATTAGTGTCCTATAAGAAGAAACACAAGAGGGATGATTCCTCCCTCCTCCATGTGAGGAAACAACATGAAGTTGGCCACCTGCAAGCCAGGAAATGGCTCCTCACCATACACCGGATCTGCTGGCACCTTCATCTTAGGCTTCCCAGCCTCCAGAACTATGAGAAATAAAGGTTTGTTGTTAAAGCCACCCAGTCTATGATAATTTGTTACAGCAACCCAAATGGACTTAGATAAGGACTCTAGGTGAGTTATTTAACTTCTTTGTAAATAAGCATTGCAATCATTGATGAATACACATACCAGTTTCCAGCACATAGAAAGTACACAATGAATGTTGATTATTCAGTAAACAAACGTGAGTGCTTACTGTGCACCAGGCACTGTGCTGAGAGCACAATGATAAAAAAAGGACATACAGTCAGTAACAGACTGCATAACAATGTTTCAGTCAATGACAAACCACATATACAGTGGTGGCCCCATAAGATTATAATGGAGATGCCCTATACAAGTACATAATTTTTTATCTTTTATGATGTATTTTTATTGTACCTTTTTACATTTAGATATGTTTAGATACACCAATACTTACCATTGTGTTATAATTGCCTACAGTATTCAGTACAGGAATATGCTACACAGGTTCATAGCCTAGAAACAACAGACTACACCAAATAGCCTAGGTGTGTATTAGGCTATACCATGTAGGTTTGTGTAAGTACACCCTAAGATGCTCACACAATGATGAAATCACCTAATGGCGCATTTCTCGGATGCATTTCTCAGAACGTAGCCCTGTCATTAAGCAATGCATAACTGTAATCATTGCCTTTATAGTATTAGTCAATGGAGTACACTGTGATAGAAAACAGACCTCCAGAAAGATTTGACAGCTTTTATCTAAAGCCTCTAAAATGCCCCTACCCTTCACCTCAACAATTACATGTCTTGGAATTTATCCTAAAATGACCACAAATGTATTCAAGGTTTTAGCTATTTCTAATACTGAAGAACTGAGTGCAACCTAAGTGTCCCACAGGAGATTGGTTGTATTTTGACACGGCCCATATGATGGAATGTCATGCAACCATTAAGAAGATAGAGATGAAATTCTATTTACTGACATGAGATGAAATTTAGTATCATGTGTGAATACCTTTTGCTAATAACATTAACTAATCCGTAGGAAGCAAGAGTGAAAATATCTAAACCAAGGTGTTAACAGTAATCATCTCTAGGTGAACACACCAGCTAGGAATCAATAGAAACCAACTCTAGCAAACTTGGTGGGAAGGGAAGACTTTACTGGAAGAAGCTGGAGTAAGTTAGAAAAAGGAAAGACAAGCTGAACAACCAGGCTTTCGTCAGAGAGAAATCAGATGGATCTGGAATCCAGGTAATAGAAATAAGAGGACAATCTCTGTTAAGCTATGCCATTGGTAAAAGTCAACTCAATCTAGTGTGTGTGTGTGTGTGTGTGTGTGTGTGTGTGTGTGTGTGTGTGTGTGTATGTCTGTCCTTCTGCTTTCAACCCCCTCAGATTCAGATCTCCAAGAGAGAGAACCTGGATTGGCCCAGACTAGGTCACTGTGATTGGTGTTGTAGCGAGACCGAGACCGCATGCAGTAGAAGAGCCACAGTGCCCCAGGGAGGGGGGCAGGGGAAAGGTGAACTCAACAGCTGTCCACTATCATGGGATTTTAGGCACAGTACTTCCCTTTTTTCTTTATTCATCTGTATTTTTTTTATTCTTCTGTATTAGGCAGATGGTGCTTTTATAACAAGAAATTTTAATTGTATAATATAAAAAACCTCAGAATGCAAATAAGTCAAGTTTCCTGAATGGGTTATTTCTCAACCTGTTGTCTTCTTTAACATCCCACCGCTGCATCTGCCATAGCAAGCCCCATCCCCCTTGCCCCACACAAACCCTACACCTATTTATCCACGTGAGCTATTTATTTTTATGTGGTTATATATAAATATAACATAATACAATGAGTACATAACACTCCAAATAGGCCATGATACTCCATTTCAATAAAGCGATGACAAATCAATTCTTGAATTTATTGCCTAATGAGAGCGGAATTTTGCAAAATAATCACTAAAAATTATAGCAAGCATTTACTAAGGGCTTGTTTCGTGCCAGAGACTAGACTGAGTCTTTTACTTACATGATGTCACTTTAATGTAAAATACATGATTTGCCAAAGCAGTATTTCCTTTCTCCAACATAGCATTCTTACTAGATTCTGTCTTTTCCAAAAATAGATCCTTCCTCTTCCAATAACCTCAGGGCATTCCATTCATATCAAGTATTCTGTATAAATTCTCTCACCATCTCTAGGAGTAAAATACAGGATTGGATATTACCTTTTCGTAGAGTTGAGTACACTGTAGATGGGTACTTTCCTCAAAATTACACAGCTATCAGTAGCATCTGATCATCTCTCCATTTATTGAGCTGAAGGTATTGGGTGAGCTGTTCTTTTATTTAACTGACCTATTTTGTGGTCCTACTTTGTGTCAGGCATTCATGCAAGAAATCAAAGACTGATTCCTTTGTGTACGTCCATACTGTATGTGCCCAGGCTGTGCTGAGCACTGGAACAAGGCAGATCAGTTTCAGTACTCAAGAGGCAGAAGCCCTGCCTGCCCTCAGGAGTTTAAGTTGGTGGGTAAACAGCAGAGTATTCGCAAGCAAGGCATTTGACTTAAGAAACGGAAGTGAAAATTATGTTTGAGAAATTTGGGTGTGTGTGAAAATGATGAAATGAGAACAAAAATACAGAAAATTCATGTAGTTCAAAGGAACTCTTGGGAGAAGATGAAAGTAACATGTTGTATATAAGGGAATGAGAAAGTAAATCACAAGCAGATATAATAACCTCAAAATATTGCCTAAGCCTGGGTAACAATAAAAACACACACACATACGCCCTCAAGCAAGTGTCTTTCTTACTCTGGAATGTACTACCCCTTGTTAGGAGAGACGCTCCTGACCCACTGTCAGTGACTGCATTTTCAATTACCTTCCCTTAGTGGTGGGTTGCACAGTCCCAGCTACACTCTTCAGGCCACCACATAACCAATCTCAACTTGTAAAGGTGATAAAAGGTAAAATGATGCAGCTGCTGTAGAAAACAGGATGATGGTTCCTCAAAAAAAAAAATTGCACATGGAATTACCATGGGATCCAGCAATTCCACTTCTGGATATATATCAAAAGGATGGCATGCAGGGACTTGAACATATATTTGTACACCCACTTTCATAGCAGCATTATTCACAATAGCCAAAAGGTGGAAATAAGCCAAATGTCCATCAACAGATGAATGGATAAACAAGGTGTGGTATATCCACACAATGGAATATTATTCAGCCTTATAGAGGAGTAAAATTGTGACACATGCTAGAACATGGATGAACCTTGAACATATTACGCTAGGTGAAATAAACCAATTACAAAAGTACAAATACAGCATGATTACACTTAAACGAGGTACAATATGAGGTACTTACAGAGTCAAATTGATAGAGAGACAAAGTAGAGTGGTGATTACCCAGATGTAGGGGAGGAGGTGATGGGCAGTAACTGTTTAGTTATTTCCGTTTGGGGTGATGAAATCAAGTTCTGGAGATGGATGGTGGTGATGGTTGCACAACAATGTGAAAGTGCCTGATGCTACTGAATTGTACAACTGAAACTAGTTAAAAAGGTAAATTTTATATTATGTATATTTTGCTACAATAAAAATGTTTTTTTAAAAAAAGACTAATAATGAGATCACAGGGGAGGCTGGCCCTCTAGAAAGAAGAACCACTGTGACCTCTAATCATAGTATCCCAGGGTTAAGTAACTCTAATAGTGTGCTTCCCAGACACTGTGAGTACTTTAAAACCATTTCAATACAATCTACTTTACTGTAGACTCAATATCTTTCTTCAAATCAACTTACTTTCTAAAATTAATTTCTACTTTGCCTTTGTCCTAAGCAAAGATGTACCATACATGAAATCATGCGTGTTGTGTGCCATTCTATCTTTTTCTAACACACCCTAATAACATATAACTTAACATAATAGATATTGTTCAGCATATAACCTAAAATTATGTTTTGTGTCACACTTTGGAAAATACCACATGTCAATAACAATATTGTTTCATTTTATACTAGTAGTTATGCAAATGACTACTAGTTTCTAAATCAAATGATTGAAAAAGAATGGGTTTGAAAACGGTAAGAGGTAGATTTTAGAGCTGTACATCCATCAAGGTTCAACAGGGAATCAATGGCACACCCAAATTAGACGAATTCCAGGAGAGTTTATTTACAAGGGGACTGTTGACAAAGACGTGAGTGGATGTGGTTAGGGTGACCATCAGTCCCAGTTGCACAGGAGAGGGTGGTTTCTACCTATTATCCTGGTGTAATAATTAATAACACTACCTTTATTCTCAAGGGTGCCCCAGCTTGGATAATAAGTTACATGATTTCTCTAAGGACAGGGGAAACACAAGGGATCATGCAACAATCCAGGGTGAGTAACAGTGAAGCAGTCACCAGCTCTCGACCCAAAGGGATGGGGGAGGGAGCAGTTACTGGAACCCAGGAGGAAAGTCTGTCTAGTGGGCCCCTCAGAAGGAACTGTTCCTTTGGTGGAGGGTTACAGTCAATTCGAGGCAACATTGCAGGGAGAGAGCCAAGGAAACAAAAAACTAACCTCATCCTGCTCTTTGTTCTCATCTCCTGCCAGAGCTCCCTTTGGGCAAGCCAGGGAGTGAGGGTGTCTATTGATACAGCCTCGATGGATCAGTTTCCTGGGCTGAGAGAAGAGAGGAGGGCAGACAGTGAATCTGGAGGACCACTGTTTATGTTCTTTGACAAAGTCCTTCAACCTCTTTGAACACCAGTTTCCTTACCCTTCACATGAGGGCCTCATTCTGGTCATCTCTAAGGATCTCCCACTTTCAACACTGTATGAAAAAGGAATATTTATGAGTCTAACAAGAATTAGGGGAGACTTCCTTCTGTCATCTACTCAGAAGCATTCTTTCCCCCACCTGAGGTACGCTTAATGTTAACAGGAATCCTGTTGACCTGATGAATGGGAAGAGTGTCCATTAAATGACCAAAACGCCTGAAGCTCTAAGAATGTTAACCTTGGTACGCACCTCGGGAAGGTCAGTCCCCCTCTTGCTGAGGCAGCCAATAAGCAGAGATAGACACAAACATCATAATATCTCCCCTTTAAATGTAAATGCTACTTTTAATGCCAAATAGATGAGGAGCAGCAAGGAGATGAAAAGGAAAGAGGAAGATGATCATTACCACTATTGAAAGTGACTTCCACCACTTTCTCTAAGGATGCTACCTCATAATTACTACTGAGAAGAAGTGTAAGACACTGGCTGGCTGCCTGGGATGGAGGCTGAGCAAAGGGATGAATGTCTACATCAGGGAGCCTGCATCCATGGGAAGCCCAGGACTCTGATGGGCCTTCTGCCTGGAACAACACACTTCATTCTGCAATGCTGAGTGCTTACTGAGAACTGACACACACGTTAATTGCAGAGTACAAGAATTCACCAGTGTAAAGGGAGAGAAGGGTTTTCTCCACCAAGAAAGTCAATAATACGTCAGGCTCATTTTATCCAGAAATCCAATACACTTGCAGAGCTGCAGACTTTGACTTCTTGACCTGCGCAGATGGGAGAGGTGACATGGTGAAGAGGTGAAGAAGTGGGCACAGAAGCCAGACTGCCTAAGTTCAAGTCCTAACTCTGACCTCACTAGCTATGTAAACTTAGCAGGTTACTTAACTTTTTTGCAGTTTAGCTCCTCATCAATAAAATGAGGACTGGTGCCTTCTCCTAGGACTGTTATGAGGATTAAAGTATTTAATAAGAAGCTAATAAATTTAACAAAAGCAGAACAGTACTATATATGTTTAATAAAATAAATGTTTCAATGGAAGGGCAAAGAATTGAATCCAGAAACCCTCAAACTTAAACATAAGGTGGATGGCACAGTTGCCTAAATAAAATGGAAAAGATAAAGGCAATTTCTACTGGATTTGAGCAAGTTCCCAAGTAAATTTGAAAAGAAATTTCCTATTACCTTTTTTTTCCGTGTTTTTACAGATGTTAAGAAGTATATGGCCTATGATTTTCATCTATTACAGTTGTCATACATTTATATTTATGTGTATATAAATAGACACACACTATGTGCTGAAATTCTCCTAGTGCATAACCTACTCTCTGAGGCATGTCATTCACTCATAGTGAAAAGGGTAATGAATCCAAAAACACATTAGAATTTTGATTCTATGCCTTTTTTGAGAGATCTTAGATAAATCTAGCTTTGGGATATGTTTCACCATCTGAATATGAGATGATCTCTCAGATTCTTGTGGGGATCAAATGAGGTAATACAAGCAAAGCACTTAGAACAGTGACTCATTTTTAAACAAACAAAAAGAAGTTAAATTGATGGTGTGAGACTTTGAAGACAAAAGGCACTGTGGCTTCCCTCATACTCTTCCTCTGGATCACTCTGGGGGAAGCCAGCTGCATGTTGTGAGGCCGCCTGCAACACCCTATGGAGAATTCCATGTGGCAGAAATCTGAGGCTTCCTGCCAGCTGTCAGCAAGGAACTGAGGCCTCTAGCCAACAGCCAGGTGAGTGTGCCATCTTAGGAGCAGATTCCTCCAGCTCCAGTCGAGCCTTCAGATGACTACAATCCTGGCCAACATACTGACTGCAACCTCCTGAGAGATCCTGAGCCAGAACCACACAGCTAAAATGCTCCTGGATTCCTGCTCCATAGAAACAGTGTGAGATAACATTCATTGTTGTTTTAAGCTGCTAAATTTTGGGGTAATTTATTACATAGCAATAGACAACTAACATAATAGGGGTTGAATTCCTGGTGTACCTACATTGGGACTCAGAATAATAACAAGATGAACCCACAAATTTGAGAATAAGATTAGATAGAATAAGATGCTAAACTGAACACTACAGGAAACAATACTGAGCGCAATGAGGTGATCATTCTAAGGTATGAAAAATAAGCTGGAGAAACAAGACATCAATTTGCCAAAAAGAAAGTAGGGTTGGAGCTTAGTGTGTATTCAACTATGCAGCAAATAAATAGGGCAGCAACTATGTGCTACACACTGAGCTAAGATATTGAGCCACAAAGACAATTATCTCCACAATGATTTCTGCCCTCAAAAATACACACAACACAAGTAAATAGAATTACAACATGAGTGATAAGTGCTCTCTGATAGTACCCTACAGTTTTTGGAAATTAGGGAAAGCTTCCCAGACAACAGAGTATCTAACAGAAACAGAAGGTTGGGGCTGCATTAGCCAAGCACAGAGGAGGAGGTGAAGTACAATGATCTAAGCCAAGGAAATAGCACATGCAAAGCCAGGATGATGAGAAAGTACAGCACACGACTGGAGGTTTGGACTGAGAGTCCAGGGTGGGGAGAGATAAGGATGGAGAGGAAAGAGAGGTTGGATCCTGTAGACCTTATAAGCCCTTTAAAGAGTCTGCACTACATCATAAGTAAGGGAGAGCTACCAAACCGTTTGTTTTTTGGTTTTGTTCGTTTGTTTGTTTGTTTGATTTGAGGCAGAGTCTCCCTCTGTCACCCAGACTGGAGTGCAGTGACATCATCACATGAACAGATCCATTAAAATTTTTAAAATGTATCTGTCTTCATCCTATTCTCTTTCATCTGTTTTAGACTTTTCCTATTTTCCATGGTAGATACTCATTTTCTTCCTCTTTCACCACACAGTTCATTGCAGCTTTGACTTCCTGGGCTCAAGTGATCCTCCCGCCTCAGCCTCCCTAGTAGCTGGGACTACAAGTGCACACCACTATGCCCGGCTAGTTATTTATTTATTTATTTTCATGTCTTAGTAGAGACAAGTTCTGGCTGTGTATCCCAGGTTGGTCTGGAACTCTTAGCCCCAAGCAGTCCGCCCATCTTGCCCTCTCAAAGTGCTGGGATTACAGGTGTGAGCCACCGCACTTGGCCCCAAAGGGTTTTAAAGTCAAGTTTTGGTAGAATAAGAGCCAAGTACAACACCCTTCAAATGTATAGTGCCACCCAGTTTACAAGGCCTTCAAAGATACGCTGTCTCCTTAGTGCTAACCCCAGGTATGTGTTATTTTAACTCCAATGCAAGGCACAAGCAACTGAGGCTCAAGAGTTTCAATGCCTCACACATTATTTGTAAAAGGTAGAGCTGGGGCTTAAAAGGAAAGAAGGAAGAAGCAATTAAGGAAAGGCAAGCAGCTAGGGAACCCATCTGGCAGGCCGGCACAAAGAACAGTATTATATTTTAAAAGCCATCTTCAACTATTACTGTAATAGGACTTCCCTTAAAAAGCATGTTGCTACAGTGGTGTAAACGTATGTGAATTTGTGTAAGACCCACTGTAACTACGGAGAACTAGAAAGAATTCTAACAGGTTCCTACTGCTTTCTTTATAACAGCATGTGTCCTGAGAGGTGTCTCACTGTCCCTGATCTAAAGTAATATAATGATGACACATGTGATGGATACAACTCAGACTTCATTTGTGCCCTTCATAGTATGTAATTCCACTGCAGGCGAGACCAGCAATGCCTCCCAGTGACACAGGCCCCCTGCCCAGCTGGCCCTGCCTGCCTCCAGCCTGTTACCCACTAGGGTGTGTTCTTGTCTTGGTGTGGAAAGAAAATAAAAGCAGAAGCATGCCTGCTAAGCAAAAGGATGCTTTAAAAACCCTTAACTGGAAAAAAAAAAAAAAAAGGTCCTTAGCTGCATTCCTGAGAACACTGTTGATCATTTTCTCTGAGGCCCTTCATTTACATAATTTATCCAAGTATATATTTTCAATTACTTGTAAGAATTTCAACCAAGAATCTTACAAAACAGCAACACAAAATTCATTAGTCTCAATAACTGTTGTAATGAGTAGCAGATTGTCCTTATGGCAAATCAAATGTCTGGATATATGTCTGAGGTTTTTTTAAAAGCATATCGCTTCCCACTTTTCTTTAATACTTTAGTAGTGATAGAGGAAGAAAATGAGTATCTACCATGGAAAATAGGAAAAGGCTAAAAAAGATGAAACGGAATAGGTTAAAGACAGATACACTTTTAAAACTTTGATGGATCCGTTAACATGTAGGCTAAAGAAAACTGCAAATAAAAAATGAGTTCATTTAATATAGAGAAATCCCTTTGATAATATCTTAATCCTCTAATCAGTCTCAGTCTCAGAATCACTAAAAATGGCCAACCAGACTTTATATGCAGAGCACCACCTAGGAGTTAAAAAATTGAACTAGTATCTGATCAAGCCTCTAGACCTACCTCCCCATTTACAAGAAATACAGAGAGCAGAGGTACAAGTTAAACGACACAACAGAGAAGCAATTAGCTAATTTCAGAATATGGTACATTCTCCAGGACAAATGACCTGTTTTCTCCCACAAATCAATAGCATGAGAAGAAGAAAAGAAGGAGCACTGAAATGATAGAGACAGAAGAGAGATAACCAAATATGACGTATGGACCTTGTTTACATCCCAATCCAAGTGAACCAACTATAAAAAAGACATCTTTAAGACAACCAGAAAACTTGAATATAGTGTGAGTAATAGATACTACTAAGGAGTGGTAGTTAATTTTGTTGGCTGCGATAATGGCATGGTGGTTGTGTATTTTTAAAAACATCCACTGGGTGCAATGGCTCACATCTGTAATCCCAGCACTTTGGGAGGCTGAGGCGGGCAGATCATGAGGTCAAGAGATTGAGACCATCCTGGCCAACATGGTGGAACCCCGTCTCTACTAAAAATACAAAAATTAGCTGGGTGTGGTTGCGTGTGCCTGTAGTCCCAGCTACCCGGGAGGCTGAGGCAGGAGAATCGCTTGAACCTAGGAGGCGGAAGTTGCAGTGAGCCAAGATCACGCCACTGCACTCTAGCCTGGCGACAGAACGAGACTCCATATCAAAAAAAAAAAAAAAAATTCCCTGGTGGCTGGCAAGATGGCCAAATAGGAACAGCTCTGGTCCGCAGCTCCCAGCGAGATCAACGAAGAAGAGGGGCGATTTCTGCGTTTCCAACTGAGGTACCTGGTTCATCTCATTGGGACTGGTTAGAGAGTGGGTGCAGCCCACAGACGGTGAGCTGAAGCAGTGTGGGCCGTTGCCTCACCCAGGAAGAGCAAGGGGTCAGGGAACTCCCTCCCCTAGCCAAGGGAAGCCAGTGTGAGGGACTGTGCAGTGAGGAACAGTGCACTCCGGCCCAGATACTACACTTTTCCCATGGTTTTTGCAATCCACAGACCAGGAGATTCCCTCAGGTGCCTACACCACCAGGGCCCTGGGTTTCAAGCACAAAACTGGATGGCCCTTTGGGCAGACACCAAGCTAGCTGCAGTAGTTTTTTTTCATACCCCAGTGGCACCTGGAACACCAGCGAGACAGAACCCCTGGAAAGGGGGCTGAAGCCAGAGAGCCAAGTGGTCTACCTCAGCAGATTCCACTCGCACCAAGCCCAGCAAGCTAAGATCCACTGGCTTGAAATTCTTGGCCAGCACAGCAGTCTGAAGTCAACCTGGGATGCTGGAGCTTGGTAGGGGGAGGGGTGTCCAACATTACTGAGGCTTGAGTAGGCGGTTTTCCCCTCACAGTGTAAATAAAGCCGCCAGGGAGTTCAAACTGGGTGGAACCCACTGCAGGTTGGCAAAGCCGATGTAGCCAGACTGCCTCTCTAGATTCCTCCTCCCTGGGCAGGGCATCTCTGAAAGAAAGGCAGCAGCCCCAGTCAGGGGCTTATAGATAAAACTCCCATCCCCCTGGGAGAGAGCACCTGGGGGAAGGGGGGGCTATGGACACAGCTTTAACAGACTTAAATGTTCCTGCCTGCTGGCTGTGAAGAGAGCAGTGGATCTCCCAGTACAGCGCTCGAGCTCTGCTAAGGGACAGACTGCTTCCTCAAGTGGGTCCCTGACCCCCATGCCTCCTGACTGAGAGACACCTCCCAGCAGAGGTCAACAGAAACCTCATACAGGAGAGGCTTGGTTGGCATCTGGTGGGTGCCCCTCTGGGAAGAAGCTTCCAGAGGAAGAAACAAGCAGCAATCTTTGCTGTTCTGCAAACTCTGCTAGTGATACCCAGGCAAACAGGGTCTGGAGTGGACCTCCAGCAAACTCCAGCAGACCTGCAGCAGAGCGGCCTGAGTGTTAGAAGGAAAACTAACAAGCAGAAAGCAATAGCATCAACATCAACAAAAAGGATATCCATGCAGAAACCCCATCTGAAGGTCAACAACATCAAAGTCCAAAGGTAGCTAAATCCCTGAAGATGGGGAGAAACCAGCACAAAAAGGCTGAAAATGCCAAAAACCAGAACGCCTCTTCTCCTCCAAAGGATCACAACTCCTCATCAGCAAGGGAACAAAACTGGAGCGGGAATGAGTTTGACAAATTGACAGAAGTAGGCTTCAGAAGGTGGGTAATAACAAACTCCTCTGATCTAAAGGAGCATGTTCTAACCCAATGCAAGGAAGCTAAGAACCTTGAAAAAAGGTTAGATGAATTGCTAACTAGAATAATCCGTATAGAGAAGAACATAAATGACCTGATGGAGCTGAAAAACACAGCACAAGAACTTCATAAAGCATACACAAGTATCAATACCTGAATTGATCAAGCAGAAGAAAGGATATCAAGAGATTGAAGATCAACTTAATGAAATAAAGAGTGAAAACAAAATTAAAGAAAAAGGAACGAACAAAGCCTCCAAGAAATATGGGACTATGTGCAAAGACCAAACCTATATTTGATTGGTGTACATGAAAGTGACCAGGAAAAAGGAACCCAGTTGGAAAACACTCTTCAGGATATTATCCAGGAGAAATTCCCCAACCTAGGAGGACAGGTCAATCTTCAAATTCAGGAAATACAGAGAACACCACAAAGATATTCCTCAAGAAGAGCAACCCCAAGACACATAATTGTCAGATTCACCAAGGTTGAAATGAAGGAAAAAATGTTAAGGACAGCCAGAGAGAAAGGTCAGGTTACCCACAAAGGGAAGCCCATCAGACTAACACCGGATCTGTCTGCAGAAACCCCACAAGCCAGAAGAGAGCGGAGGCCAGTATTCAGCTTTCTTAAAGGAAAGAATTTTCAACCCAGAATTTTATATGGAGCCAAACTAAGCTTCATAAGCGAAGGAGAAATAAAATCCTTTACAGACAAGCAAATGCTGAGAATTTTTGTCACCACAGCACCTGCCTTACAAGAGCTCCTGAAGGAAGCACTAAATATGGAAAGGAAAAACCAGTACCAGCTACAGCAAAAACATATAAAATTGTGAAGACCATCAACACTATGAAGAAACTGCATCAACTAATGGGCAAAATAACCAACTAACATCATAATGACAAGATCAAATTCACACATAACAATATTAACCTTAAATGTAAACAGGTTAAATGCCCCAATTAAAAGACAGAGACTGGCAAATTGTATAAAAAGTCAAGACCCATCAGTGTGCTGTATTCAGGAGACTCATCTCACGTGCAAAGATATACATAGGCTCAAAATAAAGGGATGGAGGAACATTTACCAAGCAAATGGAAAGCAAAAAAAGCAGGGGTTACAATCCTAGTCTCTGATAAAACAGTCTTTAAATCAACAAAGATCAAAAAAGAGAAAGAAGGGCATTACATAATATTAAAGGGATCAATGAAACAAGAAGAACTAACTGTCCTAAATATATATGTCCTAAATACAGGAGCACCCAAATTCATAAAGGAAGTTCTTAAAGACCTACAAAGAGACTTAGACTCCCACACAATAATAGTGAGAGACTTTAACACCCCACTGTTAATATCAGACAGATCAACGAGACAGAAAATTAACAAAGATATTCAGGACTTGAACTCAGCTCTGGACCAAACAGACCTAATAGACATCTACAGAACTCTCCACCCCAAATCAACAGAATATACATTCTTCTCTTATTCTAAAATTGACCACATAATTGGAAGTAAAACACTCCTAAGTAAATGCAAAAGAACAAAAATCATAACAAACTGTCTCTCAGACAACAGTGCACTCAAATTAGAACTCAGGATTAAGAAACTTGCTCAAAACCACACAACTACATAGAAACTGAACAACCTGCTCCTGAATGACTACTGGGTAAATAACAAAATTGAGGCAGAAATAAATAAGTTCTTTGAAACCAATGAGAACAAAGACACAACATACAGACGCAGCTAAAGCAGTGTTTACAGGAATACTTATAGCACTAAATTCCCACAGGAGAAAGCAGGAAAGATCTAAAATTGACACCCTAACATCACAATTAAAATAACTAGAGAAGCAAAAGCAAACAAATTCAAAAGCTAGCAGAAAACAAGAACTAACTAAGATCAGAGCAGAACTGAAGGAGATAGAGACACAAAAAAAAAACCCTCAAAAAAATCAGTGAATTCAGGAGCTGGTTTTTTGAAAAGATTAACAAAATAGATAGACCACTAGTGGGACTAATAAAGAAGAAAAGAGAGAAAATCAAATAGACACAATAAAAAATGATAAAGGAGAGATCACCACTGATCCCACAGAAATACAAACTACCATCAGAGAATACTATACACACCTCTACACAAATAAGCTAGAAAATCTAGAAGAAATGGGTAAATTCCTGGACATATACACGCTTCCAAGACTAAACAGGAAGAAGTCAAATCCCTGAATAGACCAATAACAAGTTCTGAAATTGAGGCAGTAATTAATAGCCTACCAACCAAAAAAACCCCAGGACCAGATGGATTCACAGCCGAATTCTATCAGAGGTATGAAGAGGAGCTGGTGCCATTACTTCTGAAACCATTCCAAACAATAGAAAAAGAGGGACTCCTCTCTAACTCATTTTATGAGGCCAGCATCATTCTGATACCAAAACCTGGCAGAGACATAACAAAAAAAGAAAATTTCAGGCCAATATCCCTGATGAACATCAATGTGACAATCCTCAATAAAATACTGGCAAACCGATTCCAGCAGCACATCAAAAAGCTTATCCACCATGATCAGTTCGGCTTCATCCCTGGGATGCAATGCTGCTTCAACATATGCAAATCAATAAACATCATCCATGACATAAACAGAACCAATGACAAAAACCACATTAATATCTCAATAGATGCAGAAAAGGCCTTCAATAAAATTCAACACCCCTTCATGCTAAAAACTCTCAATAAACTAGGTATTGATGGAACCTACCTCAATAAGACCTATTTCTGACAAATCCACAGCCAGTATCATACTGAATGGGCAAAAGCTGGAAGCATTCCCTTTGAAAACCAGCACAAGACAAGGATGCCCTCTCTCACCACTCCTATTCAACATAGTATTGGAAGTTCTGGCCAGAGCCATCAGGCAAGAGGAAGAAATAAAAGGTATTCAAATAGGAAGAGAGGAAGTCAAATTGCCTCTGTTTGCGGATGACATGATTGTATATTTAGAAAACCCCATCATCCCAGCCCTAAATCTCCTTAAGCTGATAAGGAACTTCAGCAAAGTCTCAGGATACAAAATCAATGTGCAAAAAATCACAAGCATTCCTGTACACCAATAATAGACAAACAGCCAAATCATGAGTGAACTCTCATTCACAATTGCTATAAAGAGAACAAAATACCTAGGAATACAATTTACAAGGGATGTGAAGGACCTCTTCAAGAAGAACCACAAACCACTGCTCAAGGAAATAAGAGAGGACACAATCAAATGGAAAAACATTCCATGCTCATGCATAGGAAGAATCAATATCATGAAAATGGCCATAATGTCCAAAGTAATTTATAGATTCAATGCTATCCCATCAACCTACCGTTGACTTTCTCCATAGAATTAGAAAAAATTACTTCAAATTACACGTGGAACCAAAAAGAGCTCGTATGGCCAAGACAATCCTAAGCAAAAAGAACAAAGCTGGAGGCATCACGCTACCTGACTTCAAACTATACTATAAGGATACAGTGACCAAAATAGCATGGTAGTTGTACTGAACAGATATATAAACCAATGGAACAGAACAGAAGCCTCAGAAATAACACTACACATCTACAACCATCTGATCTTTGACAAACCTGGCAAAAACAAGCAATGGGGAAAGGATTCCCTATTTAATAAATGGTGTTGGGAAAACTGGCTAGCCATATGCAGAAAACTGAAACTGGGCCCCTTCCTTACACCATACACAAAAATTAACTCCAGATGGATTAAAGACTTAAATGTAAGACCTAAAACCATAAAAACCCTAGAAGAAAATCTAGGCAATACCATTCAGGACATAGGCATGGGCAAAGACTTCATGACTAAAACACCAAAAGCAATGGCAACAAAAGCCAAAATTGATAAGCGGGATTTAATTAAACTAAAGAGCCTTTGCACAGCAAAAGTAACTATCATCAGAGTGAATAGGCAACCTACAGAATGGGAGAAAAATTTTGCAATCTATCCATCTGACAAAGGGCTAATATCCAGAATCTACAAAGAACTTAAACAAATTTACAAGAAAAAAAACCATCAGAAAGTGGGCAAACAATATGAACAGATACTTCTCAAAAGAAGACATTTATGCGGACAACAAACCTATGGAACAAAGCTCATCATCACTGGTCATTAGAGAAATGCAAATCAAAACCATAATGAGATACTATCTCACGCCAGTTAGAATGGCCATCATTAAAAAGTCAGGAAACAGATGCTGGAGAGGATGTGGAGAAATAGGAATGCTTTTACACTGTTGATGGGAATGTGAATTAGTTCAACCATTGTGGAAGACAGTGTGGTGATTCCTCAAGATCTAGAACAAGAAATACCATTTGACCCAGCAATCCCATTACTGGGTATATACCCAAAGGATTATAAATCATTCTACTATAAAGACACATGCACACATATGTTTATTGCAGCACTATTCACAATAGCAAAGACTTGGAACCAACCCAATGCCTATCAATGTTATACTGGATAAAGAAAACGTGGCACATATACACCATGAAATACTATGCAGCCATAAAAAAGGATAAGTTCATGTCCCTTGAGGGAACATGGATGAAGCTGAAAACCGCCATTCTTAGCAAACTAACACAGGAACAGAAAACCAAACACTGCATGTTCTCACTCATAAGTGGGAGCTGAACAATGAAAACACATGGACACAGGTAGGGGAACATCACACACTGGGGCCTGTCGGGGGGTGGGGGGCTAGGGGAGGGATAGCATTAGGAGAAATACTTAATGTAGGTGATGAGTTGTTGGGTGCAGCAAACTACCATAGCACATGTATACCTATGTAACAAACCTGCACGTTCTGCACATGTATACCTATGTAACAAACCTGCATGTGCTGCACCGAACTAAAAGAGTAGATTTTAAGTGTTGTCACTACAAAAAATAACTATGTGAGGCAATACACAAGTTAATTAGCTCAAATTAACCTTTCCGCATGGTGGAAACCTTTCCAAAGATTAGCGTGAGCTAATTAACATGTGCATTAACTTCACATAGTTATTTCACATATTTCAAACATGTATGCTATACATATTAACTGTATATAATTTTATTTATCAAATTTTAAAAACTTTGTAAAATAAAATGTTAAAAAAGAAAATACTGCGGATTTTTAAAAAGAAGTTTAGAGGAAACAAGATAGGTGAAATGATCAGTGTCAAAGCTGGTTGACAGCACTGGGGGTTCCTTTTACTTTTCTCCTTATCTTTTATGTGTGTTTGTAATTTGTCATTAAAATTAAAAAGAAAAGATAAGGTCATTTAAGGACCAATTTCTGTGGTAGGACTTGGTCTCATGGTGATCTAATCTCATTTGGGTCACTGTAAACTAAATGAACTTGGAAATAAAAACTCTTGAAGTCCAACAAGACTGCAAGATCCCTGGAATTGCAGATAGGAAAGTCAGCTACAAAGAGGTAATTGAGTAATCCAAGACATGCAGACAGCCTGTGGACTGCCAGGATTAACAGTCAAATTCTCAATTCATCTTTTTTTTTCTCCACCATGTAGAAGATCAATCCCTTAATCCTCCTGGAATTCAGTGTCTTTATCCCTAAAATGAAAACACCACTACCTATTCTCGTGACTTCATTCATAATTGTCATGGAGATCAAATGATATCGGGATATGAGAGGGTTTTGCTAAGCCCCTCGGAACTGTAAAGGAATTGCTACTGTTACTTCCCCTGTTCGGTTTCCCAGTATAAAACAGCAAAACTCAGAGTTCACCAAAAAGCGGGGAGGAGGAGGGGAGGAGTAATAAGGAACAAAAGAACAACAGAAGGATCTTAATGCTGCCAAGACACACTCAGAGTACCCTCCCCCTGAATAAATCAAGATGATTTGGAGTGGAGCAACAATAGCTCCAAATCAAACCCACATAAAACGACAGCTCATCGTGTGTCTACGTGAGAGTAGTTTTCAGACGGGGCCTCCCACCTGGCACCAGTTGCCCTCAGGGGCACTCTCTTACTCCTTCCAGGCACGTCCTTTGCCCAAAGGCTATATGGCTCCCTGTTGGGAACCCAGGCACAATAGCGTGTGCCTGCCAACCAAGAGGTGTGACTTCTGTAATTGGCAAAGTCTGTTCAAGTGTCTAACCACCAGCTGACAGACACCAATGTTGACAGTGAGGGGTGGGGGTGGGTAGTCTATGGGGGTGAATGGGGAGAGAGAGAGTGTGAGGTCTGAGAGGCAGAATTCTCCCATTACATTGATTCATCTTTTCCCTTCCCCCATATTTGGGGCCGAGGGATGTCAGCAGTGTAATTAGCTATTTCAGTAAAAGGCATTATAGTAAGAGAAGCTGGATGCCCATTCAGGGTCATCTGCTCTGCAGAGCACCTATAAAAATAACTCTAGGACCGTAAGGGAACAGCTGGTCCAGGGGAGCCCCAGAGGAAGGGAGGAGGAGGGAAGGCAATGGAAAATTAGATACCTGCCTTGCCACATCTACCATTCCATGCTGGCAAGCAATGGACCAGTGACGAGCAGGCTGAGCCTTGTTCCCAGTGGCAGCAGAGGAAGCTTTTCCATCAATAAAATTTGTGCCATGATTCCAAACACTTGCAAAAGAGAAGCCATGCATAGAGTGCAGAGAATCCAAAGGCTTTATTTCTTTCCTTCATTTGTCATTCAGCAAACATTTGTTTAGCATCACTCTGTGCCAGCTGCCAGACTAGGTGCTGGAGATCCAAAGGTAATGTGAGGACTGGGAGATGCAAGGAGTTTATAGGCTATTGGGAGGAACAGAAAAGAACAGATTTTTTTTTTTTTTTTTCCTGAGACGGAGTTCCACTCAGTCGCCCAGGCTGGAGTGCTGTGACCCAATCTCGGCTCACTGCAACCACTGCCTCCTGGATTCAAGCAATTCTCCTGCCTTGGCCTCCTGAGTAGCTGGGATTACAGGTGCCTGCCACCACGCCCAGCTAATTTTTTGCATTTTTAATAGAGACGGGGTTTCACCACGTTGGCCAAGGTGGTCTCGAACTCCTGACCTCGGGTGATCTGCCCGCTTCAGCCTCCCAAAGTGCTGGGATTACAGGCATGAGCCACCGCATCCAGCCAAGAACAGATTTTTTACAAGATAGCTAAACCTTGGTTTCTGTGGAGACATCTAACTCAGACATGAGTGTCTGAGTCCAGGTTCCCCATTGAGTTTTTGGGTAATCCTGTTTCTGCTACCTGATCTTCCTGAGCTTTTGTTTCCTTACCTGGAAAATAGGAATAAAGCTGCCTTTCCCTTATAGAGAAGGCTCAATCAAGTGAGATGTGTGAGTGAGGTAGCATTACGAATGGAGTTGTGCCTTTTTCTATGTCGGGATGGCTTGAGATTTCCAGAAAAATTATGTACCAACTTTGTCTCTTTTGACTGAGGTTTGTAAGACCTCACAAAAGAGAAAATAAATACATGGCCTATCTTTATATGAGGGATCAATAAAGATAGGTATGTGGAAAGAAACAGTTGTCCAAATGATGTGTGTCCCAATGAACTACAAAATGCACACCATGGCAATAGCTACATTTACTTAGCATTTACTTCATGCCAGGCACTATGCTATGTGTTTTACACACATACATGCACCTCATTAATTCCCCAAACAGTCCAGTGAGGATGACTTTATTATCCTTACTTTATAGGTGAAGAAATTGAGACCCAGAGAAATTAGGCAACTTGCCAAAGCTCATGCATCTAGCAAGTGAGTCTTGGTTCAAACCCAAACTCTGTTTGACTCTGGGGTCTTTTCTTTTAAGCTCCCAACTACACCATCTCTGCTGCTGGTGGGGAAGGACAAAACCGTGACTCCAGGGAGTCAGCAGGGCACAGAACTGTCAGGTGGCAGGGCTGGAGGAGATCATCAAGTTCATTTGCACTCCCTCCCTACCTCCAATTCATTTTATATAACAGAAAAAAATAGGTCACAAAAGGATGAAGTGTGCTGCTGGGGAAGGCCACTCATAATCCCACAATCTTCCCACCAAACAACATGGCCTTGGCTGCTGGGCCACCCAGCAGAGCCTCTGGAAGAGGAGTTTACAGGGAGTGACTTTACAAGGACCACAGCAGTCAAGGGTGAGGAGATGACTGCTTCTGGGCCTTCCTGACTCATTTCCTCCTCTAATGCCCAGCCTCCCATCTAGCTGTTTAGAAAAGCATTCTCTACTAGACCAGTGGTTCTCAAACTTTAGCAGGCATCAGAATCACCTGGAGGGCTTGTGAAAACTCACCTTGCTGGGTTGCACTTCCAGAGTTTCTTTTTTTGTTTGTTTGTTTTTAAGAGACAGGGTCTCACTCTGTCAGCCAGGCTGGAGTGCAGTGGTGCAATTATAGCTCATTGCAGCATCAAACTCCTGGGCTCAAGCAATCCTCCTGCCTCAGCTTCCCAAGTAGCTGGCACTATAGGCAAATACGGCCATGCCCAACTAATTTTTAAAATTTTTTGTAGAAATGGGGGCCTCACTATGTTGCCCAGTCTGATCTTGAACTCCTGGGCTCAAGTGATCCTCTTACCTCGGCCTCTCAAAGTTTTAGATTATAGGCATAAGCCACCATGCCTGGCCCATTCGAGTTTTTGATTCAGGAGCTGATTCAGCGCGGTGGGGAGGTTAGAAGAACCTGAATTTTTATCAAGTTCTCAGGTGATTCTGATGCTTCTAGCCCAGAGACCACACTTTGAAAACCACTAGTATATAGCATTGAAGCATTGATCTTGAAGATGAGCAGGTGTTTAATACAATATTTAGCCAAAAACCGCTAGTCACTTCCTAATATCAATTCTCCCCTCTTTCTGCAGTAATAGAAAATCTGTTCATTTATCTGAGCACACAGCCAACCAAAATAGAGACAATATTTTTTAGCTCCTTGTATCTGGGTATGACAATGTGATCTACTTACAGCTGATGGGATATGAGCAGTAGTGATGTGTAAAACTTTCAGGATGTGCTTTTGAAGTGATAGGGCAGGCCCTTCACTTCACTTTCTTCCTCTGTGCTGGTGGAATCTAGAGCTGGAGGTAAGTTATCTCGGACTATGAGGAGGAAGCAAAAGTCCCTGATGACTTAGTAAAACAGAGTTCTTAAACCATCTTGAACTTAGATATGAAAGGAAAATAAACTATCTTTATTTAAGGCCATTCGATTTTGGGTCTCTGTCACTTGCAGCCAAACCTGTATCCTAAATGAAACAGACAATACCAACCAGTATCTTGGAACACCAGAAAGGTAGATAGGTAAGCTAAACTAGAGTAGTTAAACAGATAGATAATTGACATATTATCAATCAACAGTCAGAGCCCAGAATGTAACAGACACATGATCTGGAGAGCTAGATACATCACCAATCATCTTCAGTTGGTTTGGCCAAGGCTTAAATTTGCCAAAAGTCATTCAGCTGTTTCTAAAGATTTCATTTCAATTGACAATTATAGAAAATGTTCCCAGTCATTTTATTGCCTTAAATTATACCTATAATCTTCCTAACTTGGATTGTTAACTGATACACAATTATGTTGCTAGAAGAAGACCAGAATCCCAGCAGATGATTTAAAATAAAAGTTAAATGGATGTAATTTGTGTTTATTTTTGTCTTATTGGAACCAAACACTATAGAATTGCCAGTGTCTATTTCACAGTGATGGTTTGAGGCAAGTAGTTATAGTTTCCCTTTAAATAGTCTCTTTGAGGAAAGTCAGTGAGAATGAGACCAAAGTTGTCCAAGGAAGGAAGGCAAGGTAAAAGGTCCTACCGTGATCAGGTTCTGTTCATGCAGATTCACTTTCACCCATATGTCACTTTCCAAAATTGTGTCCCCTATATTGATCTCTGAAAAAAAATCAAAGTCAGAAGAAAGCAAAAATCAGAGCATCTTGATGTTGATGAACAACAACAAAAAGTTTTATACCTTTCTGCGGCATCTTAGAGTTTGCAAAGCATTTCACAACATGTTATTTTATCCTCAGCTGAAAGAAACATCATTTTTTTCCTTTTTAAATAAATTTCCAAGAGTTATCTCCTATAATTAAATGAAGTTAACTTTTAGAGTAACAAACTCAGAAGATTGCTTGCCAGCTCCACCTCGATACAAGGCTCGTCTTGAGTTGCTCCAAATTGAGAATATTGGTTAATTGGATTTGGATGGAAAACATCAGGTAAACTGTTTTCTGACACTTCTGCCTGTCTTCAGAGCATAGAGTAGTGTCTGGCATATAGATATCACTCAATAAAGATAGAATGAATAAATGAATGCAACATACATAGAAGCAAGTGGGAATTGAGATAAGCAATTAAGAATTCTCAATATCCCACAATCAACATGACTTATGTGGGATTACAGAGCTGACTGAAAAAGATCCTATCTATTCTTTTGTTCTTAAGTCTTTGGCAGAGCTGTAAGGTGATTAAGGATGACCATATTCGTGGCTGGCATTCAGTTACATGAAGTAATTATAAAGCAAAGGCATATTTACAGAAGCCATTGACAATGCTTACAGTATGACAAAACACCCATGCTAATTATAATTCATGAACAGTACATGGGAATACTTATTTAAAAGACTACACTAAGCAGTTTCAGGATAATCTTCAAATTTCTGCAAGGGTGTCTCTTGCAACACCCACTGTGATTTCATCAGATTCTAACTGTACCTTTCAAATTAGACTGTGGCCACAGACCTCCCAAAAGTCTGATGTCATCAATGGCAGATAATTTCACTGACCTGCAAACTAACAAACTAAAAATACAGTGTTTTTCTACAACCTTGGAAATTATGGTGACAAGTTGCCCTCCAGAATATTTAAGCATTCTCATTGAACATCTAAATCTGTTTTTATTAAGGTGTAGAGAAGATAAATTAATGGAAGGAAGAAATATACTGGAGAGTTAGGGAAAGGATGATGGTTGGGTTTACAATCCCACAGGTAAATGGCCATCTTTCCCCCAATGCATTTCTTCTTGTGACAGATGGATGGGGGAGGGCTGTGGAGACACCTGTAAGGTGCCTATGGAATTACATTATGATTAAGAAAGTAAGCTTCATAAAAGAACACTGCTGAAAGTTACTTGGGGAAGGTACAAACCCATCAAGAGGGCTTTTTAAATAAAGAAATGAAAAGTTGTTTGGCTAGAAGATACCACTCTTCTCATATTCTTTTATCGTTAAGCAGCATGCAGAGCAAAACTCATCATACTCCAAGAACATGAAAAACAAGAGCACTCATTACAGGATGTTTTTAAAAATAATACTCAAGTAATTTTTGTATTTGTCAACTTGATTGCAAGCTATAAAAAGGGATTAAAATACTTATTGTGACATAATTTCTTTATAATTTGGTATTTTTAGAGTCAGGTTTCTGAATGATAGAATCTAAGGGACTCTCAGAATTTAAATGCAAAATTAAAAAGCAGTTATACAACTAAATAAATGCTTACCAGTAGCTAGTTCTTACTAACACAAAATGAAACAGGTTTGCGTTTTCATCAGGTGATAGGCAGGCAATTATCTCAGAGCGGGGAAAAGCTTTGAAAACGTGGTGCTTTTAACCAGGCTTCCAAATAAGCTGGTGACCAGCAGCCGTAAGGAATCCAACATCTGGCTGGGCTCATGGATATTCAGGGCCTGATCCAAAGGGTGCAGTCCTGGGCAGGGGCCTACACTGGCAAGCACTTATAAACAAATGAATGAATGATCAGCTATGGCTCGGAGACCATTGACCGAGAGAGTAAAAGGATTTTAGAAGTCTTCCTATTTGGTTGGTGATGGATATTTCTAAACTTATTTGCACATCTGACTAACGACTAAATTTCAAAGTGACCCTTTCCAAAGCAATGGAATCATTGCAGTAGTTGATCCTAAAACCAAGCCCCCATATGCCTAATGAGATGCTCCTCCCTTAAGTGTAACAGCCCCCACCCCACCCCCAACTTGACTGCAGCTGTGGACTGAATGTTCATGCCACAAGATGCACTTTCCTCCTCCTCACTTTCTCGCCTGGGTGATGCAGTTGTTTTGACACAGGAACCTAAGGGAAAAACATATAGCATTGTTCACCCAGGTGGTGAAATGCTGATGATTTTGTGGATTCTGCCCCCTGAGGAGACACTGTAGTTCAGGACCCTTCTGTCTTTTCCTGGCATCTGACACCCCCAGGCCATCCAGGAAAGAACCAGATGGTGCCTCTGGACTCTGAGGATGAACAAAAGGACAGATGGCTGGGGAGGGGAGGGTGGGAATAAGAGGCAAGACTTGAAAATAAGGAGAGAGGGTAAGTTACCTCTGCAGAACTTCACCAAGCAGGTTCATAATAGGTTAGAATGTATTGCTTGAACCTGAGGAAATATTCATTCTAGACATTTTCAGATTTTTTCCGGGGGCTCCCTTTCCCCTCCCTTCTGTGATACAGGTTAAATTCTGGGGCTACATTAAACTGTCAAAAATATACAAACAGCCACTGATTTTGGTTGATTTAATTTTATAGCTCAATAAAATACTTACCTCTGAGGTAGGTATTCTCCTTTCCTCCCCTCCCCACCATGCACCACTTAACAGATGAAAAGACTGAGGCTCAGTGACTTTCCTAACCAAGACCTCTCATGCAGCAGGCAACAGAGCAGACTGGCAAATCCAGCTCCCCTGACCCTGAATCCAGGCCTGCTCCTCTGGACCATGATGAACTGCTGTGGGCTCTGCATAAACATTGATCTTTTCATTTGTTTGTGTGGCTGACTTTTTAAACATTTAATAGCGTGCCCACAGAGATCAAATCTGTATGGTTTTTCTACTTTTGCAGGAAGAAAAATGACAGAAAGTCATCTTGGACTTCCTAAGAGTAGCTTCCCTTCTGCAAGGTGGGTGGATTCCCAGGAATGACTCTGGAAGTCAGGGGCAGAGTGGGTGGCCCGATTGTCCAGAGAAAGGACATACAGGATGGCAGCCTGACCCTCAAGGGCACTGGAGGGAAGGGAGGCTCTGAGTTCTGGCTGGCCTGTCAGTTACTGGAATCCAACAGAGTGTCCCCAGGCACTTTTCTATCCAAGAGGGACTTGGACATGGGCAAAGAAAGGAAAATGACTGCAAGTGGAGGGCACGGAATGAAGGATGCAGCCTCTTCTACATCAAGGGCCAGCTTTTGCTCAGCCCCTGCACCTTCCCCACGGCAGGAAACAGCCTCAACATCCTTGGCCCACACCTGAGCAGGGGCTAGGCCAGCTTCTGTGAACTCAGGTCATCTTCCACACAGCCAGCTATCAATCAGCAAAGAGAACCCAGCCAGGCCAGGGCGCCCATTGGCCCTCACCAGCCCTCACAGGGGACACCAATGGGGCCAGGCACAAGGTGCCCAAGTGTCTATACTAGCCTTAAACCCAGTGGGAAGGAGGTGAGCACAACAGTTAAAAAGGAAATTGCTAAATATAGGATTTCAGTTATGGCTAAGCAAGTTCTATGCATGAAACACTGATCTTATACCTGAAGAATTTACCCCTTAAAAAGTGCAATACTTTTTCACTGAGGGTTGTGTTACCAGCTGGTTTGGGGGAAGAAAGGTGTCAAAGGCAGGTTTGTTTTGTGTAAGAACAGTTCACAGAACATGCTCACAGCTATTTGTGACATCACTGAGGACCAGTTCTGCAAAGTTTACCATTTTAAATTATTATGTATTTTTTAAAGTTAAATTATTTTGTGAGTGCAAGGGCAACTTACTAAACTATCTCTTTTCCCTATTGTCTTAGCCTGTTTATGCTGTTATGATGAAATACCTTAGACAGGGTAATTTATAATGAACAGAAACATATTTTCCCATGGTCCTGGTGGCTGGGAAGTCCAAGATCAAGGCTTCAGCAGATGCGATGTCTGAAAAGCTCTGCTCTCTGCTTCAAAGATGGCACCTCATTGCTATGTCCTCCAGAGAGGGCCAACACTGTGTCCTTACATGGTGGAAGAGCAGAAGAGTGCAAAAAGGGCAGAGCCCTCACAAGTAAATCATTTCCCAAAAGTCCCCAACACTTACTACCACCACAATGAGGATTAAGTTTCAACACATGAATATTGAAGGACACTTAGACCACAGCATCTATATTCTCCCTTTCCCTGATTTTAAGCAAAGAGCCAGGTTTTATGACTTCTTGCCCTGAGAATCAAGGCTTTGCAAAAAGCAGAAGCACCCTGGTGTCCAAGATTCTGTCTTTTGTAGCACCCACACCCATGAAAAATGTACAAGCAGATGCACGCAGCCTGTGCCAAATAGGGACAACTCTCCAAAGGAATGACTCCTGGGAGCTGGAGTGTGATTATAGCTCAGGCAGAGGCCTTCCCACTCAACAAGAGTCCCAGACCCCTGGACAGCCCAGAAACGGCAGAGCACTGGAGAGAAAGAACCAATGGGCTGGCAGAGTCTGTAACCACTGTGGGCTGTGACAAAGAGCCTTTTCTGCCTGGGACTCCTGGACTCACACATCTGGGGTTGAGGACGGGGGAAGCTCTAAGTGTGATTACAGTTAGATTTCCTGCCAAGCTGGTGGGATGCAAGCTTAAGGGTGAAAATTTTAGGCTGAGCATGGTGGCTCATGCCTGTAATCCCAGCACTTTGGGATGCCAAGGCAGGTGGATCATTTGAAGTCAGGAGTTCGAGACCAGCCTGGCCATCTCTGGTGACATTACGTTCTGCTGGCCTAGAGATCTTAGTCCCAGAGGGAGGAACACTGCCACCAGGATAACAATATGACAAAAGCCTGTCTCTACTAAAAATACAAAAATTAGTCAAACATGGTGGTGCATGCCTGTAATCCCAGCTACTCGGGTGGCTGAGGCACAAAAATCGCTTGAACCCAAGAGGCAGAGGTTGCAGTGAGCCATGATTGTGCCATTGCACTCCAGCCTGGGCAACAGAGTGAGACTCTGTCAAAAAAAAGAAAGAAAGAGAGAGAGAGAAAGAAAGAAAGAGAAGGAAGGAAGGAAGGAAGGAAGGAAGGAAGGAAGGAAGGAAGGAAAGAAGAAAGAAAGAAAGAAAGAAAGAAAGAAAGAAAGAAAGAAAGAAAGAGAGAGAGAGAGAGAGAAAGAAAGAAAGAAAGAAAGAAAGAAAGAAAGAAAGAAAGAAAGAAAGAAAGAAAGGAAAGAGAGAGAGAGAGAAAGGAAGGCAGGCCAACAACAACAAAAAACCAAGGGTGGAAATTTCATTTGATTAACAAAATTCCATAGGTCTTGCACACCTAAATTTGAGGATTACAATTCATCTCCACCATGTAAATTACCTATAGTAAAGATGCCAACCACTTTACCAATAAATCATACTATGATTCATTATGAGGTATGGCCAGCTGGGTTAGTATTAAAGGACACGAGAATGCCTCAATATGAGGAGAGGGCAGTGGTGTAGGAACGGAAACCAGTGTTCCAGTTCCACAGCTTCTGGGTGGTCATAAATATTGGTTTTCTTGTCTTTAAAATGTGGGATTGAACTTGATTGATAATTCCAAAAGCATGAATTTTAGGGGGTACAAGGACAAACATTTTTAAATTTTAGTAATTATGTATGTAAATGTATGGATTAGAATATATTGCCAAGACTACCATCTGTGGACTCACGGAATGCTTTATCCATGGTCATGATATTCCACATAGCATTGCCTCTGACCAAGACACTAATTTTACAGCTAAAGAAGTGTGGCAGTGAACTCATGTTTGTGGAATTTACTGGTCTTACCATGTGCCCCATCATCCTAAAGCAGCTGGATTGATAGAACAGTGGAATGGCCTTTTGAAGTCACAATTACAACGCCGACTAGGTGACAATACTTTGCAGGGCTGGGGCAAAGTTCTCCAGAAGGCCATGTATGCTCTGAATCAGCATCCAGTATATGGTACTGCTTCTCCCATAGCCAGGATTCACAGGTCCAGGAATCAAGGGGTGGAAAGTGGAAGCGGCACAACTCACCATCACCCTTAGTGACCCACTAGCAAAATTTTTGCTTCCTGTGCCTGCGACATTACGTTCTGAGATCTTAGTCCCAGAGGGAGGAACACTGCCACCAGGAGACACAACACAATTTCATTAAACTGGAAATCAAGATTGTCACTTGCACACTTTGGGCTCCTCCTACCTTTAAGTCAACAGGCTAAGAAGGGAGTTACAGTGTTGCCTGGGGTGACTGACCTAGACTATCAAGATGAAGTGGGTCTACTACTCCACAGTGGAGGTAAGGAAGAGGATGCATGGAATATAGAAAATCCTTTAGGGCGTCTCTTAGTATTACCGTGCCCTGTGATTAAGGTCAATGGGAAACTACAATAGCCCAATCCAGACAGGACTACAAATGGCCCAGACCCTTCAGGAATGAAGGTTTGGATCACTCCACTAGGAAAAAAACCATGACCTGCTGAGGTGCTTGCTGAAAGCAAAGGGAATACAGAAGGGATAGTAGAAGGTAGTCATCAATACCAGCTAGACCACATGACCAGGTGCAGAAATGAGGAATGTTAATTGTCATGAGTATTTCCTCCCTCTTTTGTTAAGAACATCTTTGTGAATGTATACACTTGTACTATGAAAATATCTTTATTTTATGTCCTTTTTCCTTTATCATGTGACATAAGATTTATTGACTTCATATCAGCATTTAAGTATTGTTAACTTTATGTAATAGTATTTGAGTTGGGGATTGGTGAGTTTCTAGTTGTACGAAGGATAGTTGTATTACATTGGGCATAATTATGACCTTATTATTGTCTTTATTTGAAGATTATGTATGATTTCAGGAGATGTGTATGGGTTCAAGTGGACAAGGGGTAGACTTGCGATGGTTAGTATTGTCAGCTTGATTGGATTGAAGGATGCAAAGTATTGTTCTTGGGTGTATCTGTGAGAGTGTTGTCAAAGGAGATTAACATTTGAGTCAGTGGACTGAGAAAGGCAGACCCACCCTCAATCTGGGTGGGTACAAGCTAATCAGCTGCCAGCGAGGCCAGAATAAAAGCAGGCAGAAGAACATAGAAAGATTAGACCCATTTAGTCCTCTGGCCTACATCTTTCTTCCATGCTGGAGGCTTCCTGCCCTTGAAGATTGAACTCCAAGTTCTTCAACTTTGGGACTCAGACTTTCTTTGCTCCTCAGCTTGCAGACGGCCTATTGTGGGACCTCACCTTGTGATCATGTGAGTCAATACTCCTTAATAAACTCCCCTTTATACCTTTATACATCTATTCCATTAGTTCTGTCCCTCTAGAGAACCATATATATATATATATATATATCACATACATATATACATATATATCACATACATATATATATATACCACATGAAACCTGTGATTTCCCAGATATTATTGTCTGGATGTTCCTCTCTCAGACATTGGTAATGCAAATCATAAAAGCACTTGAATTATAGGGTTGTGCATAATGAGTACAGGATCCAGGAGCCTGATCCTCAACCATAATTGCTCAGAAGTAAGGTTAAAGCAGGTGCTATTCATCTATAACTCAGATTCTTATTCCTTGAATTCCTAGGCACAACATTGTATTCTATCAGTAATATGTCAAACTATTCTCTTCAAAAGTTGACAATCAATTAGCACAAAAAGGCTGTATCCATGGACATAAGTATGCTTAGAAAAAGTAGACAATTTATCTTTGCCTTATTCAACTAAATACATATGTGACTTGGATTTCTCAGTGCTGGTTAGGCAGCTGCAGGTGCTAGACCCTGGACATGCCTGGCTTCAAAGCCCTGCTGTGCTTCTGACTAGCTCTGTGACCTCTGACAAGTTGCTGAACCTATTTAAGTCTCAGTTTCCTCATCTGTAAAATATGGGGGATGCCAGTAAATACCTCATGAAGTCTTTATGGGGATTAAATATATGTTAAAGCTCTTAGATCTGTACCTGGTACATGGTAAGCCCACTATACTTGTTAGCTTTTAAATAAGTTTTAAGAATGTTTTCATTGACGTACAACCTCAACGAAACCTCTTACTCTCCAATTTAGCAACAAGTTAACAGTGGATCATAAACGGCTTCAGTGCTTTCACTGAGAAACTACCTAGAAATATATCTTTATAACTAGATTCATTATATCTTATAATTCATTGTTAATTTTTATGTCTTAATAATATTCTTTTGTTTTCATTAACTTATTTTTACAGTTATCCTCTATTTTTGGCAATTAATACAGGTTTTCATTTGTGGAGGTGATATAAACTTTAATTTAAATAAAAATATTTTAAGGCTGG